>NC_141991.1:152478536-152835583 GCF_049901715.1 Pseudonaja textilis | reverse complement strand
GCAAGGAGGGCTCAACTCGTAAGCCAGTACAATCCATCTCTTGTGAATTATACTCAGCTAAGCATTACAGTCAGTGTTGGATGCATATTTTGTGTATATTCGTAGATATTGTACTCTCAAATTGCAAATGGGGACATGGGTACTCTATCTTTTTTATCTTCATTTTTAAGTGCTTTGGTTTTATTGTATTGCGAACAGTTGCTGGGGTGCATCCACAGTTTTGTTGTACTTGTACAATGACAATAAAATTCTTCTAATCTTCTCATATGTTGTTATTTATGTATTGAGGCAGAAGATGGCAGCATTAGTCTGGGTTTGCAAACTATGAAGACTCAGGTAAGGTTGAATTTGGACAGGAGACCACTAGGGAATTCTAGGGTAATGGACTCAGTGGAGAAGCTGAAAAATAACCCAAGGAGGTGACAGTGGCAATATCCTTTCCTAATATTGCCCAGAAAATTGCATGGAATCCTAGGCGTCAGTAGGGGAATGGTCAAAAGCTGCAAAGGGCAGATTTTGACTCCGTTGGAAAGGGATAGAGGAATCTATAGGAAGTGACATACTCTTGTCTTTCAAATACAAGTTGTGTTCAATAAATAAAAACCAATACATACAATAATAGCAATAGCACTTACACTTATATACTGCTTCATAGTGCTTTACAGCCCTCTCTAAGCAGTTTATAGAGCCAGCATATTGCGCCCAACAATTTGGCTCCTCCTTTTACTGACCTCAGAAGGATGGAAGGCTGAGTCGACCTTGAGATGCTCAGAACTGAACTCCTGGCAGTGGGCAGTGAGTTAGCTGCAGTGATGTATTATAACACTGTGCCATCATGGCTCTTATTCAAACAGTGAACTTATTAATATTATTTTTTAAAAAAACTTACAAAGTTATATCTAGTAGATTTGGAGAGTAGCCTTTGTTTTCAGCTGATTAATGTACTGTACTTTAAAATTCCTGGTTTCCACTTATTGCTATTTCATGACAGATATTAATGCTGGATATTCAAACAATGTTGAATACATGTTATGTTTGTCCTATTGAGTCTGAGAGTACTGACTTAAATATAATTATCCGTTTGTGGTTTCAGTCAGTAAGTGTACTAATAGGTGCAAAATAGCCATTAGAACATGTAGACTAGTTTTTTAAATACTATATATGGGTGAATTATATATCAGTTCAAATAATAAAGTGGACAGGAGTTGTGCTGAACCTTTACTCGGGAAAGAGATGGGGGAGAAGAAGTACTCCTTCTGGGGATGTCATTAGTTTCCTGGAACTCAGAGTATTACTATCACCATCACCATCATCATCATCATCATCATCATCTTCATATTAACCCTTGATTAAGATTGCAATCCTGAGTCCTATACTCAGGGCCTTCAACCAGTTGTTTGCTCCTGAAGGAACCTTTTTGGTTAGCTGTAACCTGCTAAAGTTGACAAGGAAGCTGAAAGCCCTACACCTAGGTTCTATCTCTAGTAGCCTAAAACGAACCTTGTAATCTAATTTTCATTTGGCAAAGAGCAGTTCCTCTCAAACCCTAGTGTAGAACAGATAATTAATCTTTAATAAAGGTCGTAAATTAATTTAGCAAAGGCTGAATGTCCCTCACATGATTCTTTCCATTTAATTCATTTCCAGATTCTTCAACTCCAGTTGTGACAAGTCTCCACACACCTACCACCTACCATCACAGCCCTTTATTTTGCTGCTCTATTTACATTGGAAGACTGTTGTAGGGATAGGAAAAATTAAAAGAAAAACCTTCTGCGTAAGGATTGGAGATTTTGGAGGCCAGGTGGGAAGATGTTAGAGCTGGAATTATACTTTTAAAAGGTCAGTTGTCCAGTGAAGGACATCCATGCACTAGGTAATGGTTAACTTCTTTAAGTTAACAATCTCTGGACCATCTGTTAGTAAAACCTTACTTAGGCTGGGGAAATTCCCACTGTCGTTAACCAACAATGAAAATAAAGTTTATGACTTAGTTGGGTTTCAGGAACAAGGAATTAGAAGAAGAAAAACAAAGGTGTTCCTTATAAAACACAGAAATATTTATGAGCTATTGAAGAAGGCAGGCAGGTGATGCCTTGACCTGTATTAAAATATTGGGATGGGGTATTTTTTAGCATCAAACACAGCATCAAAAAGAACCCTTCTCTATCCTGATCTCAAACATGTGGCTTTGGGAGAGTTTAGCATACCAAGCCTCCACCACACTCAATAGGCCAGACACACCCATCTCAGTTCCAGAGGGGCCAGCAAGTTCCTGCTTAGCTGTTCCTGGTGCCCTCATTGTGACTCCCATCAGAACTGTGCCAGATCCCTGGGTTGAGTACTCAAGGAATCTCCCTTCAAAGGTCAACCAAGTCAGAGAGCAGGGCTGAGTTCCTCTGGGCGGCTCCTGTTGATTGATACTGAGCCAACCAGCCTGGCGAGAATGCAGAAACAACAGGTATAGCATCTGTACTGAGAAGGGGGAAGTTGCTTATATAATTCAGAGGATTATATAAGATCTGTGGAAGCCCAGGCAAACATCAGTGAATCCGCTGCTTTCAGATGGGAGGTGAGTGCTTGTTTTTCTATAGGAACATCCGAGGTGGGTATCCAGAGAGAACATTAACCACCAGATTGCTGTTCTCAATCCAAGTCTTTCTTTACAGTCCCAAACAATTTCTAATCTTTGTGTTTCTGATTCTACATCTTTGGCACATTTAACTGAGGCTGTGGGAATACTACTTAACATTCAATGCAGGAGTAACATAATGATATTATGCAGCTTTTCTCTGTTGCTTACAACAACAGAGAAACTGTTGAGTTATGACCATAATGAAACCTGCCTATTATGGTCTCAAATAATAATGGTAGTAAAATGGGTTGGTCCAATTTTATGATGGTTTTAGGGAAGTTGTTGAGCAAAAGCAATCGTAAAACAAACCCAATGGTCGTTAAACAAACCAATGGTTTTCTATAGATGCAGTTTTGCTGAAAACTAGAAATAACTGGTTTTTGACAAAATTATTGTAAAATCTGGTCAAGTGACCTTGGGACACTGCACACAGTCATTAATGTGGCCGTGTTGTTGAATGTCCAAAGCGTTGTCATATGACTACCGAGGGTGGGTGATGGTCAGAACTTTGGATCTGGATGATGAGCCTTTTTTCAGGTTGGTCATAACTTCGATTGGTCACTAAGGAATCAGTCATAAGCCAAGGACCATCAGTATTATGCAGACATATGGGCTAAGGAGATTCAAGGCTTTCTGAGTCCCTGAGATCACTCCTACTTCTATTAATGAAGCTGTACCAACAAGGCAGGGAAAGCAGGCAGCTCCTGGAACTCTTTCCGACTGCTAAATAAAAACTTTGCTCTGGGTCACATGACTGGGAAAGAGGAGGTGGGTGTTAGAATGGAAGAGCCAGTAATATTGCGAGCAGCTGCTGGGTGGCCTGTTCCATAGATATGCATTGCAGGATTTTTTTTTTCTGGATTTGTTTCCCTACAGCAAGCACAGTTTTTTTCTGCCAACTTCCTTCTGCTCCTAACAAATTTGGTCTTCTTTGCCTAGTTTTTGGGAAGTTACTTGCTGCAGGCCAGTTGGATAAATAAATAAAGTCCCAAGTTCATTTATCTATATTTTGCTAACATTCCATAGGGTTGGAAAGACCAAAAAAGATTTCTGGAATTTTTAGGAGGCATGCAACTCCTCTGCCATCTAAGAATAAGTCAGACAAACTTTTATAAAATGTGTTTTCATCTAGGTTGGATTGTGTGTCAGCTTGCATTTTCTTTAGCCCACGGAAGCCCTGTTTTAAAACAGCCACTGCTTCATGTCTCCTGGGTAAGGCTTTGGTGGAAAAGAGTACTGATAGGTGTCCTCTCTCTATAAATGATACTTTATTTGTGTCCCAATCCCTGGATGACCTCAGTGAACCACAGTGTCCCAAAAGGATTTGCAAGCTTTCAATTTTCCCAGAAATGTTTTCCAGATGTTCCAAAAAAAGAGAAAAAGATTAAAAATTTAAAATAAAATGGGAAATCTAAAATTGGGCTGGACATTTAGACCAAAAAAATATTCGAGCTAATTTCTAATCTATTTGATATTTAGGTATTTCTAATCTTTTGCTTGTGCTGACTACATTGGGTGAAGAGGAATTGTCTTGAGCTATACATTAAATGTATAATATAGTTAATATATGCAGTCCTTAACTTACAACCATTCATTTAGTGACCATTCAAAGTTACAACAGCACTGAAAAAAGTAAACTATGACCATTTTCATACTTACAACTGTTACAACATCCCCAGGATCACATGATCAAAATTTGGATGCTTGGCAACAGGCTCATATTTATGATGATTGCAGTGTCCTGGGGTCATGTAATCATTTTTGTGCAGGGGTGGGATTCAAATTTTTTAACAACCAGTTCTGTGGGCATGGCCATATGACTGGGTAGATGTGGATTCTTTTTTTTTTTTGCAGGAAACCCCCCCCCACCCCAAATGCTCTGTTTTTTGACCTTCTGGGCCTAAGGGCATTTTTGCTCCCAGAAGGCTTCCGTGGGGCCCAAGAAGGCAAAAAAATGGAGCCACGCTCCATTTTTTGGCCTTTTTGGCCTCAGGGAAGCCTCCTGGGGGAATGTTTTTGCTTCCAGGAAGTGAAAAAATGGAGGGACATTTTTGCTCCCAGAAGGTTACCCTTGGGCGCAGAAAGGCCAAAAATGGAGCGTTGGGGGGGGGTTCAGCTCCCCCTGCCCCTGCCCCCTTTTGCCTCCTGAGCCTCAGGGAAGCCTCCTGGGTGAAGCAGTAAAACAGTAGGCGGATCCCAGCACAGCTGATCATCAGAACAGCTGATTGTTGGGAGGGGGAAAAAGAAATACCTTAAGGAGTGAGAAGAATGCAGTCAGCAATGCTGGGCATGCACACAATGTCACACATGCATGATAAGGACTCACTGGGCAGGGAGGGAAGGGGTGGGCAGAGAGAGGTGGGGCCAGGGAGGGGCACAATTTGCTGGTTCTCTGAACTATGCAGAAACATAACAACTGGTTCTATAGAACCGGTCTGAACCGGTAGAATTCCACCCGAGTCCAACCCCCTCAAGCAGGGGACCCTATACCATTTCAGACAAATGGTTGTCCCATTTCTTCTTAAAAATCTCCAGTGATGGAGCATCCACATCTTTTGAAGACAAGCCATTCCACTGATTAATTGTTCTCACTGACATAAAATTTCTCCTTAATTCTAGGTTGGAAGTCTCTTTGCTAACCTCCCACCTATTACTTCTTGTCTTGCCCTCATGTGCTTTGGAGAATAGATCAATCTCCTTCTCTCTTTTAGGCCCCAAATCTGTGAAAATGCAAACTGTTAAGTTTGAGCAATGAGAGGCTGAACCAGAGCATGAGTGCAACAGTACTTTATTTTACAAATAAAGGGCTGACCGTGCTTGCCAAGCCTGGAACTGGCTCGCAGCAATCAGCAGCCAGTTGGACCCCGCAGCCTGCTTTTATAGCTGGCTGCTGGGGAGAACCAACCAATGGGAATGGGGGAATAACGCCCACACAAAGTGAGTGGACCTGAGTGAGAACTCCTTGAGTCCTCAGGACATAACACCCCTTCCCCCAGATGCGAACACGCATAGTCCTTGAGGTAGATGGGGGTTTGTGTTGGCGCCGGAGCGGCGCAACTCGGGAACATTGTCTGACTGTTCGGTATCAGTCTGTGACGGTTGAGCTGGCATAGTGTCGCCAACACTCTCTCTGGACTGGGCATCCTCGGAAACCACCGGGTTGGTTTCTGGGGTCAAGCTCTCGTGGGTTGGATCCGGTTGGTCAACTCTCTGGGCGCTGTTGTCCGAGTTTGGGCTGACCGGAACGACCGCTGGCGCAGACTGGTCACTGGGTGCGGTGTGGCTGGGTGGCGGATGAGACGGTTCCCCTTCGACTGGAGACTCTGGATTCTTGTTTGCGAGGTTGCTGAGGCGCCTTCTGAGTTGGTCTATGTGTCTCCTCCAGACGCGACCATCCTCCAGCCTGACTCTATACGATCTCGGCCCGGTGACGGCGATGACCTCGCCGGAATCCAAAGTGGGTCCCCAGCGAAATTCCTTGCGAATATCGGCTCCTGTAGCATAAAATGTCTAACCCCAAGTGGAAGCGAGGGGAGAGTCAGGCAGTATTGTGGGTGCAGTCTATCTAATACAGTCCTCAGGCGCCGGCCCATCAGAAGTTCCGCTGGGGACTTATTGGTGACTGCACAGGGGTTGAGTGCTGGCTCATCAGGAACCGTGAGAGTTTGTGGTGCCAGTCATCTCTGCCAAACCTAGCGAGGGCCTCTTTGGTGGTCCTGACGGCCCTTTCAGCCAACCCATTACTCGCAGGGTGAAATGGGGCTGTGAAAATGTGGCGAATGCCTAGGTTGGCTGCAAAACGGCTGAATTCTACTGATGCGAACTGTGGGCCATTATCGGAGACCAAGGAGTCGGGTAGTCCATGTGTAACGAACAGGCGCGTTAACACGTTGGTGATTGCTAGTGTGGTGGTCGTGGATAGCTGCGCCACGTCTATCCATTTGGAATAAGCGTCCACGACCACTAGGAACATCTTTCCATGCACGGGGCCGGCCAGATCGATATGGATTCTAGACCAAGGGGCGCTGGCGCTCTCCCATCTGGTAGGGGTGGCGATGGGGGGAGCAGGACAGGATTCCTGGCAAATGCTGCAGGAACTTACCCAATTGACAATGTCCTCGTCTAGACCCGGCCACCACACGTAGCTGCGTGCCAACGCCTTCATTCTCACAATGCCGGGTGTCCTCGTGCAACGCTTCCAGGACTCGGGTGCAGCGAGGTCGGAATGACCACTCGAGTGCCCCACAGTAGACAACCCTGCAAACTGGACAGCTCCTGCATGCGAGTCTTAAAGGGTGCGAATTTGTTATCAACATTGCCTCCCGGCCACCCCCTCCTCACCCAGTCGAGCACCTGGGCGAGCGTTTGGTCTGCCTTGGTTTTGGCAGCGATGTCAAGGGCGGTGATGGGCAGGTCCAACTGGGTGATTTCAAAAATGGCATTGACAGGAGCTGGGTCTTCAGCCGGAGCGGGTAAGGGGCAGCGACTGAGCGCGTCAGCGTGGGATAGAGTTTTGCCCGGGCGGTGGATAAGTTTGTATGAGTAGGCTGCTAGGAAAAGTGTCCACCTTGTCATCCGAGGGGAGAGGACTTGAGGTGTCTGTTTGTCGCCGGCCAGTAGGCCCAGGAGGGGCTTATGGTCGGTGACCAGTTCGAAGAAGTGGCCAAAAAGGAATTCGTGAAACTTTTTCACGGCTGCAACAGCTGCTAGGGCTTCCTCTACCGCTTGCGCGAGGTTGAGGTCTTTTTTAGCTAGCAGTCGCCTCTGTAGGTTGAGATCCTTGACCCCACAAACTAATTGATCGAGGAGCATGTCCTCCAGGTATGTTCCAAACCCGCAGTGCAGGGCTGCTGTTCTGAGGGCGGCCATATATTGGTTGATGGTCTCCTTACTTGATTGCTTCCTCATTCGGAACGTGAACCTCCTGGCGATTTGTGAAGGCCTGGGAGCGTAGTGGTTTGTGAGGATCTCAAGCAACTCGGACCACGGAATGTTTTTCAATTCTCTCGGCGCCACGAGTGCTGCAGCGGTATCGTAAACGGTGGCTCCGCAGTAGATTAGGAAATAGGATTTTTTCCGATGCTCTCCCGCATCCGACAGGCCGACCGCATCGATGTAATGATTGAAACGGTTCTTATACGATTCCCACTTCTCTTCGTCTGGTTTAAACGCCGGGAATACTGGATTGGAACTCATGGTGCTGGAACGGCTGGGCTACCTGCGGAAAAAATCTCTCTGGGACTACGAACGCTCGTGAGTTACTAGTGATATCAGCTCTGGAGAGGTTTTTTGCTACCCTCTCTTTCTCTCTCTCTGGGTTACCACGTTGGCTGCTAGCCGTTGGAGGTGTCTTGATTCGCGCCAAAAAAGTGGGCGTTAGTGACTCTCTACAGCGCTGTGCTGTGATTCCTACTGGCTCGAAATTCAAATGACACCCGTTTGAATTTCGCGCCAAATGCAGAGCGGCTGCGGCTCGCAGCGCTTCACTTTCCCCGTAGCGGGGCTAACAAGCGGCTACAGACGCTTCTAACTATTTGACTCAGACCGCTTTCTCTGGCTGCGGATCTGCGTTTGCTCTTTTGATCGCTCGTTTCGCTAGCTGACCGCTCTCTCTGGCTGCGGATCAGCGTTTCCTTGTCGCCAGCCGATCGCTCTCTCTGGGCTGTAGATCGGTGGCTAGTGACTCAGCGGTTGCAAGGTGCTTCTGGTAGCCATCCCATCCTCGTCGCCAGTGTTAAGTTTGAGCAATGAGAGGCTGAACCAGAGCATGAGTGCAACAGTACTTTATTTTACAAATAAAGGGCTGACCGTGCTTGCCAAGCCTGGAACTGGCTCGCAGCAATCAGCAGCCAGTTGGACCCCGCAGCCTGCTTTTATAGCTGGCTGCTGGGGAGAACCAACCAATGGGAATGGGGGAATAACGCCCACACAAAGTGAGTGGACCTGAGTGAGAACTCCTTGAGTCCTCAGGACATAACACAAACCATTAGACAAATGATGTCACAAATAATGGGCCCAGGTGCATTATTCATGATGGAGCAGGAACTAAGAAACAAGACAGTCTTTCTACCATCAAGACAGCAGAATAATTTTGATGGATACTCTAGCTTTGAAGTCCCTTAAACTGCTTTGTGTAGGATTACCTGCAGGCTTAAAGGAACAGTTACTGCTGTTTAAGTAACTCACAAGACATTTCACCTTTAATATGCCATAGATCTTTCAAGCAAGTAAACACACCTGGGTAGGGAGATAAGTCATAAAATTACCCATTCAGCACTTCATATCTATATGTTCCATGCATTTATGATAACAAAAGATCAGCGTTCAGATTACAGTATTGCAAAACCTATATTTTCCAATCCTGTGAAATAATCCTGAAATACATGGGCCACAACCTGTGATGCTGGAAAATAAAGATACTGTAGAATTCTAGACTGAAGGGGTGACTAATGATTGTTGCAGCTGCCAAAATAAAGGGGGAAGTTCAAAGTTGCTATCATATTTAATGTAGGTATGCTTCCTGATGGGAAATATTACAACATAGTGGACACAGAAGAGAACAGAACTCTGGAAATCTCTGTCTTTGAAAGAGCTTTATTTCTGTAGAGACAATCACTTCTGATTAAACATCCTTGCATATATCTCACATTTGCCAGAGTAACCCCCTCCCTCTCCAATTCCTGCCTAGTATTACTTTTTGAAAATGTTGGAATGTTCATAGATACATGAAAAGTGTGGTTAAAATGTCTTCCATGTTCATCAATTAAGTTTGCTGTGTATTTTTTAAGAAATTACAATTCTTTCTTTGATATGACTGCTCCAGACAGAAATGTCCACACTTTTTAAAATTTTTTAAAAAATTAACATTTTTTTAAAAAGTGTTCCATAAGAGAAATACATTCAATTGTTTGTAAATTCCTTGTTACTATGGAGTTAACATCATATACCTATGAAGAACAACATCATCATTTTAACTACAGTGCTGCCTTAGAAATGAAAAGGAAAAAGGTGGAGAGCACTGTGTCAGATACTGCTGGTTCAACTACTCAGAACTTTGTGGTCTGGAAATAGAGCCTTTTTAAAAATCACTTGTGGGATTCACTCTGTAGACTAGAATTCCCTTATATGGAAACATCTTATTGGATCATATTATAGGTCCCTGGATTTCCAGCACTAGGAAGTTAGATATTTTTGAGTTGCAGAGAAATAACTCAAGAGTTCTGATTGGCTGTTCCTAATAAAAACTATTCTGCTGTTGAAGCACAGATGCTATATATAGCTGCCTGCTTAATTGTTTTTGCCTAAGTTGGATGACTTATCATCCAACAATGACAGCTCCATTTTTCCAAGGGTCATTTGGACAGACATATATAACAATAGCACATAGACTTATATACCGCTTTACAGCCCTCTCTAAGCAGGTGAGCATGAGCCGGTGAGATTCAAACTGTCAAACTGCTGACAGTCAGCAAGAATAGCCTGCAGTAAACATTCAGGAGTAAAGAAAACTGAATGGAGCGTAAATTTAATGAACAAGTATTGTTTAGCATTAAAATGGAAATAGCGAACCTAGTGTAGTCTACTACTAGTTCCAGATTTGAACTGTACCTGCCCATTGGAATTAAAATACTAGGTGGATTCACCTTAAAACTAGACTTTGGTGCTTATCATTTATTGGTCAACATGGGCAAAAGAATTGCTTTTTTGGATACATTACACTATCAGTTTCAAAATAATTTGAATTATATTTGCATGGATCCAGTTTCAGTTATAGAATCAGTCTATTGCAATCAATTAGACTTGTCATACATAACTAATATCAGTTCTAGGGATTAAATATGACTAAATCTGAGTCATAAAGTTCTTATTACAGACACTGAGTTTTAGCCGATGTGAACTTTTGCAAACAAAAAGCAAGAAGATACCACACATAACTCATTTGCATTGTCCAATTCAACTAAAGAGTTTCATGAGTTCTATTTAATATTCAGAAAACCTAGTATGATCTTATTTGTGAGAAACCCAGCAATCAGGGTCCACTCAGCAAAATGAGCCTCCATTATTACAGAATGTTCTATCAGTTAAAAGTTTGGAAGGTAGAAAATTATTTACATTTCACTTTGATCAGTTGACAGTACAACAGTCCTATTTCACTTTACTCGTGATAGCAGTCCTATTTAGGGATATCTCTGTTCTGGTAATTTCTTGAATTTCTTTAAATCCTTCGGGAGGAAGGGAAGAAAGAATCCATTTCTTTCCATGATTCTACTTTGACACAGGGGAAAGCATTCAGGAGCACTATGAAGTTGTGGAGACCCCAGGAAAATCTGCCTAATTCTTTTACACCAGAATAAATAAGAACACTAGGTGTTGCTAGTGGTGACAAAGAGAAAGAGGGCAATTGCTTATCAAAAGAAAAATAAAACAAATATTGTTGCCATGCTCCAATTTTCTTTATTGAAGAGCATATTGGCATTTGATTATTTAATTTATCTCCACCCATCTCCTATTTTTAAAAAATGTATTTATAGTAGTCATATAAAATCAAGGCAGTGTACCCAAATTCTAAGAAAAGAGTAATGAAGAAAAAGCACAAAGTGCATATAGAATAAGAGATAAATCTTAAATTACTTATGAAGCTGAGGAAATAGGGTCAAGCAGTCCTAGCTGTGAAGGAAACAGCATTTCACAGCTTGAGAATGATGCAGGCTCTTTCTAAATTCTTCAGCAAAGGAACCTCCATCTTTTGTTGTGGGATCAGCTGTAGCCTCTGTTTTTTTGGCAGCTTCTCCCACCTAAACCTCTGATTGAGCCTGTGTGAGTACTTACAGTGGATCAGAAGGGAATTGAGATCAATTCCCATAAAAATAAAAAATATGAGCCAGCAGTATGCTGCAGCTGCCAAAAAAGTCAGAGCAGCCCTAGGCTGCATCAACAGGGGATAATATCAAGGTCACATGAAGGGTTAGTATTGCTTTATGCTACTTTGGTAAAACCACATTTGGAATACTGAGTCCAATTCTGACCACCAGATACACACAAAAAATGTTGAATGCAGAGAAGAGCAATAAAGATGATTAGTGGTCTGGAGGTTAAAACATGATAAATCGTTACAGGAATTGAGTGTGTCTAAGAAGCTTAGGGGTGACATGATAGCAGTTTTACAATATGAGGGGGTGTTACAAAGAAGAAGGGATTGTCATATTCTCCAAAGTACCTGTGGGCAAGACAAGAAGTAATGCATGGAAACTAATCAAGGAGAGATCCAACCTAGAACTAAGGAGAAATCTCCTGTCAGTGAGAACAATCTTGCCTTCAGAAGTGGTGGGCATTTCATGAATGGAGGTTTTTAAGAAGAGATTGGACATTTACTGGTCTGGAATGGTATAGGGTCTCCTGACTGACAGGGGGTTAGACTAGAAGATCTCCAAAGCCCCTTCAAACTCTGCTATTCTATATTAAGGATGGGGGAGGGTAGCTGCTTCAGTTGGCATCTAATTCTAACAAAAATATGAGGACATTTCTGAAGCTCATCTAGTCCATAGTTGGCCAATGCAGCACATGTCAGTGATGTTGCATTGTAGCTCCTCTGATCTAGGAACAAAAACAAAATGAAATTCACCAGGTAAATCCTTTGATAATCTCATGGGACAATATAGATCAAAAAGTGCAAGGGGAGGATTGTTCCACAACTGGAGAAAATTTGACCAAAAAATAGGTGGATGTAGGCCATCTGTAGCTATAAGGAATTCATTAAGGACAATCCTATACCCAAGTACTACAGGAAACTAATCTGAAATCAAAGTGTATATAAGAAAAGTCAACATTTTAAAGGAAAGGACACAGCTGCTATACTAGTTTAAACTGATAACTGGCACCTTTGGTCCTAGCTGGCACTTTAATTTGAGAAGCAAGGCTGAATTCAGTACAGATCTGACATAGATGAGCAAATTGTTTAATACACAACATTACAGTTTAGCAAAGAATGAACTCCCTGGATGTGCATATGTGCACTCAAGCAGTTGCTTGGATATCTGTGTGTACATTGCAGCAGCACAAGTTGTGCCCCTGTCATGACAAGGGAGGGAGGAGCTGTTTTCCCTGTTTCCAAATTGCAACCTGGCTCAACCAGAGGTTTCCGCAGACTGCAGAAACTCTGAATGGGAACACCACCATTTCACAAACTGCCAGGAGTTGCCATCCCAGCAAAGAGTTGGACATTCTTGGCTTATCAGCTTTCTTAGCAGATTCCCAGCATAATGTGAGACAGAGTCCAACGATCAGGCTGCCTTCCTGATTGGCCTTTGAGTTATTTGTGTGGCTCAGCCCCCTAGCTTTTATTTATTTTTTCTTCCTCATTTTCCTTTTCCTTGCATTGCAGGTGCCATAATTGTAAGTTGTCCTTCACACCACCAACAGGATGTTCCTAATATGGCTGGGACTTGTGCCAGTGATGGAATTTTGTGTCAGCACAGCCCATGGAGGTAAGATTCGAGCAGATCACTTTCTCTTGCAGATGACCTAGACTAGTAATATACAGTATTTTCACAAAACTGCTTGTGTAAAAAGCAACTCCAAGTTCTGTAAAGGCTTGAAGACCTGGCTCTGCCATTTGGCCTGAAGCCCCAACCAGGGTACCCTTCTAGACTCCACTTGTCCCTGTGTGCTTTGTGTTCCCCTCCTGTTTTTTAACAGTATTATTGTTATTGTTTTATTATTTTAATGTATACTAGTTTTAATGTTTGTAAGCTGTCCAGAATCATCTCTGATGAGATGGGTGGCAAATAAATTTAATAAAAAACAAAGTAAATAAACTTGGCTGGAAAGGGGATGGGGAGACCTGCAAATGAGTCCAATCATGGTTCTACATGCATATTAAAAATGAAAATGTATCATTTTCTTTATTATTTTTCTATCTGTTATTCTGCAATATTTTGACTGCAACATTCCAGGCAAGGGTCTGATTCACCCTGGAAAGATCTCACTGCTCTTTCATTGATCAGCTTTTCCCCTCAAGATATGCTGAATCTTATATTTAAGAAAAAGAAACATGCTAACTAAAGAAGACATGTTAGTAATCAGATAGAACACTTAGTTGGGAAGCCTGGCCTAGGCTGCCTCTTGCCTTCTGGATTCCAGTCAGTCTTTCTATTCTACCCATGCCCCATCTTAATGCTGAAGTGTAGGGCATACTGACAAAGAGCAAGTGCAATGAAGCAGGAGACATTTGGGAGGTTTACTGTTTTGCGATCAGCTCCTCCCTTTCCACTGATTTAATCTAAGGTGGCTGAATGGAATAGCAATCCTAATAGCAACTGGGTACACCTATGGTTACGTGGGAAAAAAGGAACTATTGTATAGCTTACTGATGTGATACATTAGATGAGTTTGCATAAGATAATGAACCATAAACTAAACCACACAGGCTGGATTTGCAGAACATGTTAGGCTAAAATATAGCTTGCTGTTTTGTTACCATTTGTTTTTTATATACCTTTTGTCTAGGAGCTCAAAACAGATCTTACATGGAGGGAGGGAGTATCTCCTTTCATTTTATTGCTCATATCAACAATCCGATGAAGTAGGTTGGATATATGACTGGCCCTAAGTTACCCAGAAAGTTTTCATCAGTAAGGCTGATAAACCTTGGGTGATAGACTTGTACTTCTTAATTCCTTCACCATATTACCTTCCATAACCATGCACTGGTTAAAGCATATTTTGGGAGCACAATTAGTATCCAGAAATACTCTGCTTAAAATAAAATAAGATGTATTTCCTACAACTGTAGTATTTGATGGTTCAAATAAGTCTTACCAGTAATTGAACACCCAAAAGCATAATTCAGTCTGATACAATTAGGCATATAGAGTAAATTCTACTCAATTCAATTAGATTTTCTCTCTTCCCTTTAATAATACCAGTTGAACCACAGAGGTTTTGGGCAAAATAATGTGGCATAATTTGGCAATAGTCATCCAATATGTAAGCTGGTTATCATTTTGTCATTTGCAAATATGCACTACTCCTTAAAAAAAAACCATTTTTTTTCACAACCCCCCCTTCCCACTTAGGGTTTCTTATGTATTGAACATGTTTAGGTTTTAAGCAGATGAAGTTCAATATATTGGTTAATTTAACCAAAGAAATGTACAACAAATTCCAGTTTGGGTGGAGAAATGTTAATGGCAGAAATGTTCATTATCAAGAATATGTTCTCTTATTTTATGAAAGTGTGATGGGATAGAAATTAAAGTTGATTGCTTTCTGGGCATTAATTTTTTCCTTTTAGGGAAATAATTTGTTAGGAAATCCTCTAGTTTTAATCCACATGCAGACACAGATGGCTGTTTCATAAGATAATAATGCACTTCTTTCTATTCCACAGTCCACCATATCAGCAGCCTTAGCTTCATTTTGTCATTACAAAGCACCTGGATCCATTTCAAATTATGCTTCTCTCTGTATTATTGGCCAGATGTTTCAGCTATTTGTGCAAGTACAATTTCATTCAGAATGTTCTATGCAAGAGTGCATAACCCATATGCTTTAGTTGCCCCTTCTCACTCACTGCTTGCTACTCTAATTGTGATATCTGTCTCCTACTGTTTTCAGGTCATTTGATACTCCATATGGACACTGTGATTGAAATTCTGAACGATGTGGAAATCCATTTCAAAACCCCAGACCTAATTATGGCACAGCTATACCAGGAATTGGAGTTTTGTAATAGTAAAGTTTGCCAGTTTGTTCTTGGTCCAGTGACTTCCAGGACCTTGGACTCACCTTATCTGAGTAAGGCAAAGAGAATGTTCTTTAAAAATCTAATGAATCATACATTTCATGGCTCCGAAGTGGAACATGGGGTAGTCTTAACTCCTGATGGAACCACAATTTCAATTAGTCATTTATTTGCTGGAATAGCAGCTGGATTGAAAATGAAAAATGAGTTGACTCTGCCTGAGAAACCTTTGATCACTGGTCCTCCAAACAGTTCTGGTGAAGAATCACAGCTTTCTTTGGATCCCCTCATTTCCAGCACTATTTCAATGGACCTTGGAATGACTTTTCTCTTATTTTACTCTAAGCAGAACCAAGTAGCCCTGGGACCAAATGGCTGTTGGGATAGTATTTCTGAACCCCGTACTTTTATCTTAATGGGTCCTCCCTCGTATATGCCTGATGCTGTTATCAATGGTGCAATGGATGGCTTTATTTTGGGCACTTACTTGGTAGAGAAGGTTGATCCACCATCCAATATCAGTGTTCTGCTGAATGACTATTATGGCTCTAAGGGCCTGAATGGGGAAGAAAAGATACGCAGCAATTTCCGCAGAAAATTTTTTGCAGCACTGCTGAGTAAAGAAAAGCTACAGGAGCAGGTAGAAAATGCTCTGGGACTTCTCTGGAAGATGAATGAAGCCAGCTCCCTCTTTGAAGGAATCACAGACAAGAAATTGACATTTCTGGCAAAACAAGCTGTTGATGAGTTCATGACAATGTATGTAGGTATGTCACTTGTTAGAAAAATAGACATTCTGATAGGATCATTTCACTTATTGCTGATGTTTGAGATACTGCATTGCTGGCAATTAGTTCAAGTGAAGTCATTTATTTTACTTATTTGTGACACTTACATACTCCCCTCTTCTTACAGTCCATTTTAAGCAAATATCTCATGCCATGTGAAGTATAGTCCCTGCAGTGTAAAAAGACACTTTTAGTTAAATGAAACCTCTTCTCAGGTTCTTGAACAATCCAGCCTCTTGAACCATCCACCGCATTGTGGAACTGATGAAAAGATACTGGCCTTCAGCCCTCCATCTGCCACAATATGCTTTCTAGGCCCATAACAATATTTTACTATCCTACTATTATTCCCTGACACAGTAACTCAGTCTAGCTTTGCTAGCTGAGGAACTCTGGGAGTTGAAGTCCACAAGTCTTAAAGTTGCCACGGTTGGAGACCCTTGAGCTAATGCTCAAAAATGTCTTCATCCTATTGCAGGTGGAATGCCAATGGGGACTCTCAAGCAGGACATAAGAGCAAGCATGTCTCCTATGACACTTATGGCATTTAGAAACACATTGGTCCTGATAATTATATACTGCTTAGCTATAAGGAACATGTGCCACCATCACCTTCACTTCCTTGGATTTGTCAGGTTTCATTTTAAGTGGTCAAGTTTAAAAGCCAGATGTTGGGATAACAATATCCATAGTTTGCCTATGTGCTGAAGAAAAGGTACTGTCTGTGGTTCAGTATGATTTGAGGAGGGCAACTTCTCACACTGCTACACATATAGTAGTTGGAAGTCTTCCTGTCTATATTGTCTCTGTCATATTTGATTTTATAAATATTTATAATTTCTTGCTCATCTATGGATTCTTGCTACCACTTTGCTAAAATATACTGGGTGATCTGATACTAGACACTGCATTATCAGCAGTACCCTGGCACCAAAACTGCCCTCTGGTATGCTGTGATGTTTCCTCTTTTGCTCTTCAGCTCTGATGTTTTTCTTCCCACTCCCCTACAGAATGTCCTGCCATAATCCCACGGTGCATATGGGGGGCCCGTCCTTATAAAGGAACACCCACTCAACTTAAGCTGCCCTTGGGATTTGTCTACATCCACCACACCAGCACCCCTTCTAAGCCATGCCAAAACTTCTCCACATGTGCAGCTGACATGCGAAGTATGCAGCGATTCCACCAAGATGACCGTGGTTGGGATGACATTGGCTACAGGTAGAAGTGTCTTTATGTAATATGCATTTCCAATGAACAAACTAGTTGCATATTTTAATAGCATTTTATCAAAATATTGTAGAATGTATTATATATTTAGAGTATTAAAAGTTGTGTACTGTATTTATAGTAGGGCAAAATGTGGTGAAAAGCAACATTCCAATTAATCCAGGCAAAAAATTATTCCCTGTTCAAATTATAATGGGGAGCTCTATATTTGAACAAACTTTAATAGATAAAAAATGAACATAGATAAGCTATCTGCATGTTGTCTTGCATTCCTCTAACAATTTTTGGTTTGAAGCAGCAATCCTATACATTTGTTTCATATGTTCCCATTTTAGCTGCACTGGAATATAAATCATATAGATTACTGTTTATTGCTAGGAAGGCTTATTTAAATAATATTCATTTCCCATCTGGTTTTGCAGTATCTTTCTACTCGTTCAGCAAAGCTGTACATTCTTACATGGTTTTTATTTTTCCTAAAAGTGTTTTTAAAGTGCATTTCTTTTTATGAAAATGGAAACATTTCACAAGCTATTTCCACTGCTTTTCTTGATACTTTCCTTCTGTTTACTTTTCTTTCTGTTTTCTTCTTCTGCACAGCTTTGTTTTTGGCAGTGATGGCTACCTTTACCAAGGCCGGGGTTGGCACTGGGTAGGAGCTCACACCCGGGGCTACAACAGCAAAGGATATGGCATCAGTTTCATTGGAGACTACATGAAGGCCCTCCCAGACTCCTATGAGCTGGAACTGATGAAGAACAACTTCATTCAGTGTGCAGTAAAAGGTGCCAGGCTTCAGGCAAACTACACCATCCATGGACACCGCCAGATGGTGCCCACTTTATGCCCAGGAGACAGACTTTTCCAGGAGATAGAAACATGGAAAGGTTTCAAAACAAGATGCTTTATAGACAAGGACAGCAATAAGATTTGTATCTAATATGGAGCCTGGAACTAAAATGCAAAAGACCTTTATCTCAGTACCCTTTTCAGAGACCAGGGGGTAACCTTTCACACTAGCAATGATTCAATGGCTCAATCCAAATTCCCCAATTAAAATACATTATCAAAAATTCATCCATTTGCATTCTTTATTTAAATGTTTGAGGTAGGAGCTGTAGCAGAGGTGGGATTCAGCCAGTTTGGACCGGTTCAGCCAAGCCAGTCGTTAAGATTTTGTGCAGTTTGAAGAACTGGCTAATTGCACCATTGGCTGGCCCCACCCACCCCGCCTGCCCCTCTCCTCCCGGTCAATCCTTATCCTCATCTGCCTTGGCCGCAGCACAGCAGGTGCTGCTTTCTTGCTCCCTCACTCACTAGCTCGCTTGCCTCGACCACATGGCCCCCGTGGCCCAGCCCACTTGCCTGCCTTCGACCTGGCCTCTCACATTGGCCCAGCTCCGTGACAAGCCTTTCTTCACCATTCTCCATTGCCTCCCATGCGACCCAGCTACCTGCCTGCCTGGTGAGCCTTTCTTCGCTTCTTTGCTGGCGCGAACAACCTGCTGCTGCCGCCACCTCTTTGCTGGCCCAAACCACTACCATTGCCTCTTTGCCAACATGAATGGCCTGTGTCGCCATCTTTTTGCTGGCCTGAACTGAGGCAGCAGCGGCAGCAGGCTATTTGCACTACCAAGGAGGCAATAGCAGCAGGCCATTCGTGCTGGCAAAGAGGCAGCGGCATCAGGCCAGTGTCTCAGGGCGGAGTCATGCCCAGCTGTACCAACAAAGGCTGAAAGTAGCCGCCTGCTGTTTCCTGCTGCAATCTTTTTTTTAAAAAAAGCTTTGACTGTCAGGCAGCGAGACCTAGCAAGAGATGAGGAGTTGGAGAATCACTGTTGCTGTTGCTGCACAAAGGTAAGTCTAAGGTTAGAGGCATCGCCACCACCGCTTCAGCCCGCCTGCGCTGCCCCACCTTGCCATGAGTGACATTGAGTTGGTCATGTCCACTCAGTCACATGACCACCACCCCGGCCACATCCACCTTGTCATTAGGAAGAACCAGTTGTTAAATTAGTTGAATTCCACCACTCAGTTGACTGTAGTGGATTCTGGATGGATAAGGCATGAAATAAATGAAGAAATAGTGCAAGAGTGGCAGAAAAACCCAAATCTGGCTTAATTTAATTAAACAGCCAGCCCTCTGAGGATGGTGATGCTTCTATACTTGTGAACCCCAATTTACAAGGATTCTTCTATCAAATATATCAGGAAACAACAGCCCAGAGTCTATAAAATGGTCAATTATGGGAAAGATTAAAATGATAAGAAGAAAAGCGAACAACTACATTCACAGAATTCCCAATAAAATAAATTTTTATCTGTGTTGTGATTGGGACCTAGGATTTGAAGACACATGTGAGTTCCTTGTAAATGAGATTACTAATATATTAGCTAACATGTTATTATTATTAGATATTCATTCTACCTATTTATATATAATTCAAGATTATGAGCATACTCTTATGTCGTATTTTTCCCACAGCAACAACCCTGTCGGCTGGGCTCAGAGTAACTGGCCCAAAGTAACTTCCTTGCCTAAGGCAGGCCTAGTTTCCTGGTTTCTAGGGTAACACCTTAACCATTACACAAAACTAGTTCTTAAATTAAATTAAATATAATTATATAATATATATATGTTTTCTTAAGTTTTCGCGAGTATTTACATGTATGGTATGGCTTTGTTCGGGTATTTTCCCACGTCATTATGGCAGATGAGATTCTGCTGAAATGTCACTACAACTTTAAAAGCACAACTATAATGACGTGGGAAAATACTCAAACAAAACTGAATAGCATACATATAAATACCCGCAAAAATTTAAGAAAACAAATATCAGACCTCTGGGGGGAGGAAATAAACAGCCGGACCAAAACCTACGAGAAGCTGGAAGTTAAAAGAGCAGGAATACTATTACTATTACAGGATTACTGACCTTAGAAGGCCATGACTTGCTGTTGGGATGGTGTGCCTTTCTCTGGTATAAGGGAATTAAAACACAGGGGTATTTTAGAAGACATTATATTCAAGAGGCATTGTTTTTGAACTGGGAGAAGATAAAAAGACAATATTACTTAAAAATTCCAACATGGATATCAACTATTGAAGCTTTTTCTTATCCAACAATATATAAAAAGGAACAAACAGTTAGATATGGTGAGATATCGGATGAAAAGGGTGAACTTAAATCTATGCAAGCGTTGGAAGAACAAGGTGTAAAAATGAATTGGTTTTCATATTTGCAAATACAATCTAGGTTTGATAAAGACTCTAAAGCAGAGGTATTTATGATAAGTTGACTGATTTAGATAAAATTTTGATGGGTACTGATGAAAAGGTAATTTAAAAACTTCATGGACATTTATTAGGATTTAAATTGGAGGAGGAACAAGTTAAAGAAATGATGATTGCTTGGGAGAAAAATTTTGGATATGGGATTGATTTAGAAAAATGGCAAAAACTGGGGTCTCAAAATTATAAAATGACAATGTCAACAGCATATAAAGAAAATTTGTATAAGATCTTTTATAGGTGGCACCTATCCCCGACGAGACTTGCGAGAATGTTTAAGAATACATCGGATAAATGCTGGAAATGTCATCAGATACCTGGTTCATATTACCGTATGTGGTGGATATGTTCGGACGCAAAGAAATATTGGACTAAAATCCACACATGGTTGGAAAAAATGATAAAACAACATATAGACTTTAAACCAGAGATCTTTTTATTGGGAGTCATACCGACCATATACAATAAAGACTTGAAATATTTGATTGTAAATGTTTTAACAGCGGCCAGAATTGTATTTGCGAAGAACTGGAAAAATGACAAAATACCCATGCAGGAGGAAGTTATTAAAAAAATTATGGACTGTGCTGAAATGAGTAAACTGACATTTGAAATTAGAGAACAAGAAGACAAGCAATTTTATATGATATGGGATTTCTTTTATCAATGGTTGGATAAAAAGACATGGTACGGTAAAAGAATAGATAATTTTGTTATAGAAGTTTAATAGACTGATACAAAATATAATGTAGACCTACATAACCATTGGATGATAACATAATATAATATTGATGGAATAAATAGCAGGATAATTAATAATTGATAAATAGATAAGCATATGTTAGTTTGACAATGTGAGATTGATATAAATTGTGAACAATGATTATGAAAGGATTGCACAAAAGATTCTAAACCAACTGACACACTGTATATACAAAATGGAAGATGGTTTTATGTTTTTTTTAATGTATTGTCTGTGTATGTTTGTCTTCAAATACATTTTTTTTAAAAAAAAGACTGCCTTCAAAACAGATAGAAAAATAGCAGCCATCCTAAGAAACCCCAAAGATAAAACTGATCTGGAAAACCAAGGCATATATGAAGTCCCCTGTACATCATGTCCTGCCACATACATCGGACAGACCAATAGAAGAATAAGTACCCGCCTGGATGAACACAAAAATGCAGTAAAAAAGCTGGAACACACTTCCTCACTAGTCCAACACTGAAAGCACAGGTCATAGCATCGACTTCAATGGCACCAAAACCCTAACCACTATAGAAAACCCCAGGTACAGAATTATCAGAGAAGCCATAGAGATTGAAAAAAGACCTGAAAGCATGAATAGAAGAGATGACTCCACCAGACTGTCAATTATCTGGAAGCCTGCACTCACAAACAAAAAAAATCTCCATACCACAAGCCAAGCAAACATCTGGGCACAAACAGACCCCCCCGATACCTCCAGCCCAAACACACCCCAGCCAGCCACCTAGATGAAACCTAGCTTCCTAATAAACGATAGCCAGCCATTCACCCAAAGCCAAACCGCGCTAAAAGCCCACAATACACGAAAAACAATGTTGCCAGCCAATCAAGACAAAAAACGCTACAAAACAGACAGAAGATATTAGAAACACCAATCAAGCAGAACACAGCAATAAATACGACCAATAAACACAGACCAAGACTCCCAACCAATCAGGATGAAGAAAAAACCATTCTAACAAAGCATGAGGCTAGCACCAAATTTAAAACAGAAATAGCTGTGAAAGCCTGACTCATAGACGAACACATGATGATGGCAGATGAGATTCTATTCTAATTATTTATATTATATTGAAATAATTATAAATAATATATGTAAAGTAAAATAAACATAATTTAATAAATATTAAAATTATTTAAAACAATATTTAATTCAGTCAAATAAACATTAAGGAATGTTACACATTTAATGACTTTTATGTGGTTTCAGATTTTGAATTGCACAAAAGTCATTCCAGAAGTACATATTCCTTCTTGGAACTGCATATAATGGATATAAATTCCAAAGCTACAGGACACATGCACTTTTGAAGCCTTCTAATTTTTTTAGCCTGCCAAAAATTGTACCCTCGCCACCAATTCATTATCATCCACTATTATTTCCATCTGAACTGTACTGGATATGAAGCTACAAAGGGATTAAATCTCCCTTATGTCAAACTCCTTGTGATTTGTGGACAGATCCATATTGTCCCCAAGACAATAAAATGGAAATGATTTGCACTGCATTTTTCTGAGATTCTAGGTTTTTTTTCCTCAATCTGATTTGCAGCCCTGGAATCTTCTTGTGGTCTTCCATCCAACCACTAAACGGATCTGACAAGCTTTTCAAGATCAATCAAGACAAAGCTGCTAGTTCTGCCTAGCAGAGCCACAGGATTATAGACCCTCTGTCAGGATCCCTGGCAAAGGCACATGGTAATAAACTCTCCTTTGTTCCTAGAACAATCTAATTAAGGCTGCTTTTTCCCGAGTAGCCACAGATGTGTGTGTATTGTGTGCAGGAGTGGGAGGTGCCGGTATATAACAACCGATTCGGTGATTGCATGCATGTGCCTGATGCGCACTGTGTACGCATGAACAACAATGCAAAAATCCTTACCTGCTATATTACTTCGAGGGAGAAACACAGCTAAGGAGTGACAATCTGCTCTTCCATGCTGATCATCTGAGACAATAAAAGTCGGTACAATACAGGGGCAGGTGGACAGGCCCACATATCGTTGGAGCGAACCAGTTCTCTCCCAGCTGAGCTTTGGAGATAGGGGTTCGCCCGAACAGGTCCAAACCAGCAGAATCCCACCCTGATTGTGTGTATAAATGAATGTGCTCCTATGAATGTATGTGATTCTAGCTTATTATAATACTTGCTACACCCCATCCTGCTTTCCAGACAAAACCTGTTGCCCCCGTTAATCTTTCAACATATTAATAACAAGAAAAAAATCAAGGAAACAGTAGGTCTAAAGAGAGAAGATGGCAAGGAAGTAACAGACAGTAGGGAAAAAACAGAGCTCCTTAACTCATTATTTATATCAGTTCACGCAAAAAGTAATTATAGTCCAACATACCCAAAAAATACTGTAAAAGACAAACAGAAATACAAATTAAAATAAGCAAGAAAATGGTAAGAGAACACCTAACTGACCTTCATCTTCATCATCTTTTAATGACCCTATAATCCCATGTGGGTTGGAGTCTGAGCAACTGTGGAACTGTGTGATTACTGACCGGATGCCCTTCCTGTCCCCAATGCAGTTATATTCAGCAGATATAGTCTCATCATGCCCAGAAAGAGAAATATCTGCCTATACCTAGGATCGAACTCACAACCTCCTTATTGTTCACCTCTAGGCCACCACACCACTCTGAACACCTAACTGACCTTGATGAATATAAATCACAGGGATGTGACAGATTACATCCCAGAGTTCTGAAGGAGCTGGCAGATATTATCTCAGAACCATTGTACCATATCTTTAAAAAATCCTGGAGTGCTGGGGAAGTACCTGAGGATTGGAAAAGAGCTGATGTGGTTCCCATCTTCAAAAAAGGGGGAAAAAAACCACACACAGGAAACTACAGACCAAATTTGCAGATGCACTAAACTGGCAGGAATAGCCAACACCCTAGAAGCAGGAGTGGGATTAAAAAAACTCAGCAACTGGTTCACTGCCCGGTTGCTGGGTGGGCATGGCCATGGTGTGTGTGGCCTACCAAAACTTCTGGTTCAGCCATTTTTCTCTTTCCCCAAGGTCTGGAGGCTTCCCTCGGGCCTCTGGGAAGGCAAAAACAGCCTTCCCCAGGCTCTGGAGGCCCACCAGAAGCCAAAAACTGGCCCATTTCAGGACTTCCGGAACTTCCGGTTTGTCCATTTTTCATCTTCCTCGAGCCTCTGGGAGGACAAAAATGGCCTTCCCCAGGCTGTGGAGGGCTTCCAAAAGCTCAAAAATCCTGTTTCTGGACTTCCGGAACTTCTGGGAGGGCCATTTTTCATCTTTCCCAGAGTCTAGAGGCTTCCCTTGGGCCTCTGGAAGGGCAAAAACGGCCTTCCCTGGACTCCAGAGAGCCTCCGGCAGGCCCATTTCTGGAACTTCCGGTTTGACCGTTTTTTGCTTTCCCCAGAGTCCGGAGGCTTCCCTTGGGCCTCTGGGAGGGTGAAAATGGCCTCCCCCAGGTTGCAGAGGGCTTCCAAAAGCTGGAAAGAGGCCTGTTTCTGGACTTCCGGAAATTCTGGTTCTGCCTGTTTATCGCCCTCCCAAAGCCTCCATGTGGACCCTGCACTTACCTGCATCCAAAATGGGCCACATGGAGTCTCCTGGGAGGGGAGGGGTGGGATGGGTACCAGTTTTGTGAACGAGATGTACATTTAACATCTGATTTGCCCAAACCGCTCTGAACCAGTAGAATCCCACCCCCTGCCCAGAAGACAAGTTCAGGATCTAAAAAGATCTCGACAAACTTGAAGAATGGGCCCTATCCAACAAAATGAATTCCAATGTGGGGAAAAAGCAAAGTTTTACATTTAGGCAGGAAAAATCAAAGGTATATGTACAGATTAGGTGAGACCTGGCTCAACAAAAATAAATGTGAGAGCGACCTTGGAGTCCTAGTGGCTGATCACTTGAATATGAGCCAGCAGTATGCAGCACCAGCCAAAAAAGCTAATACAATCCTGGGCTGTATAAACAGAAGCATAGAATCAAATTCATGTAAAGTACTAGTACCACTTTATAAAAGTAAGACTACACCTGGAATATTGCAACAATTTTGGTCACTATATTACAAAAAAGACTTTGGAAAAATTTCAGAGAAGAGGAACTAAAATGATCAAAAAGGCCTGGAGATTAAAACATAGAAAGAACAGTTGCAGGATTTGGGTTTGGCTAATCTAAAGAAAAGAAGGACTGAGGGGACATGATAGCAGTTTTGCTGTCTCTCTAATTTTCTGTCTGAATATAGAGACAGTTAGTTAAACACTACAAAGGCTTCCATACAAAGTTTCTTTATTGGATCTTATTAGACATCCTCAAGGTATAACTCACCATTACGTTGAGATTCATCTAATGTCCAATCTTTGCATTGTTGTCTTCATAGTGTGAAAAGATGGTTATCTTCATCCCATAACGATAGAGCAAGGAAAGCTCCAGCACAATGCTGGGTCCCCACAAGAGTGAACAAAGGCTCCCCATAATCCAACTAGAGGTCAATTCAGTGACCAATCAGGATTACAGATGTGACCACATGACATGAACTACATCTCCCATGAGTCATTAACTACATTTCCCATGAAGCATTCCCTTAAGGGGACAGCTCTCAATTCCCAACTAACTATATACTGTCTAACCAGCACACTAGCACACTCCCTGCCTGGAATTACAAATTCCACTACCAACTAATTATCAACTAAAGTAAACAACTAAAGTAAACAGTAAATAGTAACATAGCATCAAACAATGCAATGAGGTAGATACAAAGCATGCAAAGCTTGAGGTTCAATCTTCGAGTTCAGCAGTAGCCTTCCTCCCTGCCATGCGTTGTGCGGTGCTCACCCCGGCTCCGGGTGTGACTCTGTGGCATGCTGAGGCTCCTTGGTCAAGGGAGGGATAGGAGTTGTCTGCTATGGTGGCTCAGAGTCTGGATGCAGAGCGGCTGGGTGCTTGTTGCTGTTGCGTAAGTAACATTGCACCTTAGCTGTGCAGTCTTTGGCCATGTGTTCCATAGACTCGCAACACTTGTAGCAGAGTTTGTACTCCCTAATTAAAGCTTTCCTTTGATATAGGGGTTTCTTTCCAAATACCTTGCACCTGTTCAGCAGGTGTGGAGATTTCTGGAGTGGACAAATCTGGGCTTTCTTTGTACTCAGAAGACTATATTGGGTTGTCTCTGATGGGTTTTCACCCATATTCTGAACGGGTGAGGTAACGATCCCCGTTTTATGTGTAGACATGAAGGATTTTCCCTTTGCAGTTTGTGCCACACCCGTGGACGGTGCAGAGTTCCTGCTAGCTCTTTTGTCAGTTGGTGAACTATCAGCTCTGAGTCTGGGGGTCCAGGGGTCATTGCACATTGTTGCCTGGTGGGCCACAAATTCTTCAAAAAGGGCAAAGGGAGGTTCTTTGTTCTGATCATTGGCCCTGAAGGCCTCAGTCAACTGGATCCATTGTTCAATTAACAGCTGCGGTAATTTTCAAACGATTTTGCTTTGCATTTCAAACTGGTTAAGACAAGAGAGTCCCAGCAAATCGGGATCCTTTTGTGCTGCTCTCAGCTGTTTAAGTATGTTAGAGAATTCCCTGAGCTGGCTAAGTTCGTTGAGACTGATTTTAGGGAAGCTGTTGAGGTGATCCAAGAGTGAGGATTCCACCTCTGTGGGAGCGCCGTACTCCTTGTCAAGTCTCTTCCACGTTAACCGAAGGGCAGTGTCTGGGTCTCTTATGTGGGCTCTGTAAATGTCCTTCACTGCTTCTGCAGACCGTGGCCTCACTCATGCTATCAAATGTATGAGTACTTTGTCAGGCTGCAGGATTGCGGCCTGAATGATGCACATGAAGATACTCTTCCATAGTAAATATCCTTTGCCTGGCTTGTCAGAGAATTGTATACACCATTAGCAGCCAAATCTAGCTTTCTTCTCCTTAGTGCCAATTCTCTCCAGAGTGCTGGATCATCCACTGAGGTTGCATGGGGGTTGTAGGTAAGGTGCATTGGTGTGGTGAGGTCTCCCTTTGGATTCTCGTAGACGGGTTGTGTCTCAGCAATGGCCCATAGTCTTCTTCCCTGTACTTCCTGAGGAGGTTGTCCTGCCATGCCATATGCAATGGTTGTGCTTGACGCTGCTGGACAAGCCAACTGTGTTCATCTTGTATCTCTGAGCTCAAATTGTGTTGAGGTTGTGGCAGGAACTTCATTGATCTTGGGTTGAGCTGGGGAGTTGCTGCTTGATGTATGTCTCCTTGCTGAGAAATCTTCATTGTTACCAGTGGGCTGATTTGCTTGCCCTGTAAGTCTTGAGACATTGGGGTAGGTTTTCTGTTTTGAGGGATAGAGTCTCGAGTTTTAGGTCTTACAATATCCATTTTGTGACTGGTGTTTAGATCCTGTGGTTGAGATTCTCCCCCTTGATCCCCTGGTTTTGGGAGAATGCTAACTAACTGTGCCAGTTCCGCCTGCTCATGCCCTAGCAAGTACTGCTCACCCACATAGGCCTTGACATGTTTATCTGGGCTCTCTCTCTCCAACTTTCCAAGATTGAAGTTGAGGGAAGCTTTGTCGGCCACCTTCTGCAATGCTGCAGCTTGTGCTATCTTTGTTGCCGTCTCCCATTGCTGTTCAATCAACTCCAATTTGGCCTGAGCTTTGGCCAATTCTGTTTATTGGCTGGCCATTTCTGCCTGTTGGTTGGCCTGAGCTTTGGCGTTTTTTTCTTGCTTGAGCTGCTACTGCCTCCTTCTGCCATGTCACCTCTGTTTAATGTAGAGCTGCCTTCCCTACTGCAGCTTTGATTTGAGCTTCAGCAGCTTGTTCAGTGTAACTTGCTGCTCATGAGGCCTTAGATGTGTTGCTGTGATGGGAGGATGCTCTGGAAGGATGGGAAGAGCTAGCAGCAGAGAATTGCTGTGAGACAGTGGAACCTGCCCGAGATCTAGTTGGCTTAGAATGGAGGGAGGAGGCTTTCTTAGAATAGCGGGAGGAAGCTATGCATGATCAAGGGGCTATGTCAGATGTGGCCCTCTCCCTCGACATTTTCTTCCAGCTGTAGCACATCATGGAGCGCTGCCTGGAGGGAGTCTTTGTCTCCCTGAACGTAGTCCTTGCATTCCTTATTTAACTCCTTGAAGCATTGTATGTGCTCTTGGAGCTTTGAATCACCCAGCCTCAATGTCAGCCTTCAAGATTTCCTTCCTTTGCTTTGCATCTTTTGGCTGTCATAAGTAATGAGGGGAGGAGTGGGGACACAGTTATGGTAAGCGACCTGGAGGTTTTACAAAAAAGAACTGTATAAGTGGGGGTGTGGAGTTTCTTGCTTATGTTTCTTTCCTATGCTATGCGCAAGCGCTGCTCTTTATCAAAATATGTCAAGGTCAATGGACAGAGGCCTCATCACCACCCACATGCCCACATGCCCACATGACGTTATATACAACTTTTTATTGGATGGACAGTTTAAACTATTGTGGGTGGGAATGTTGCCATCACTTTGTGTTATGTCTCCTCTTGGAAATTCAAACGAACAAACATAAAGCAGCCGTTTCACAATCAAATCAAACTGAAGGAAATAACAAAATAACGACTGGCAGAAACTGTTAGGACTCCCCTTCGAAATTCAAACAAACAGAGAGCTCTTTGCTATAACGTCCTCATTCAAAATAGTCATTTTGTTCCTGGCGAAATGCAACAGCTGTGTCCTTTTATACCCATTAAGGCAACGTGCTAATTAACTGGCTTGCCCTTCAGATTAACGTTTCCTGGTTCTGACGTCAATCCACGATCTAACAGTCATCAGAGTCAAAACTCCCAACAGGACCGATCCTTCCAATCACAACAACTTTGTATATGTGATTTACGTGCTCATTTTCTCAGATTCAGAATTCCTTTGATGCTATCACTTGATTTCCAGTAAAAGATATCTTTTCTCTAATTAATGGAGTCTAAGTACTTCTTTCTTGGATTTTGAATGGAGCACCAGCTGACATTATTCTGAATCTCAGTTTAGCAGCCCACCTGGAGAATTAATAAATTTCTTCTGAGGGGGTCTGAACACAATGTCTAATCCAGACAGTGACCAAGAAGACCTGGGAGTGACTGGAGGACCAGCTTCCCTGCTGTTAGAGGAGGCAGGGGAAGCTGAGCTGTTAGCAGAACTACATCTTGATGAAAAACCAGTTGTAAAGCCCAAATGGTCTCTGGGAGTCAGCTGGAAGAATCCGGAGGAAGAGCCCCCTCCAGCATGATGCAGGGGTCCAGGTAGGAATGAACAAAGGCTCCCCCCAACCCAACTAGAGGTCAATTTAGTGAACAATCAGGATTACAGATGTGACCACATGACATGAACTACATCTCCCATGAGGCATTAACTACATTTCCCATGAAGCATTCCCTTAAGGGGACAGCTCTCAATTCCCAACTAATTATATATACTGTCTAACCAGCACAGCAGTATTCCAGTATTTAAGGGACTGCCACAAAGAAGAGGGGGTCAAATTATTCTTCAAAGCACCAGAGGGCAGGACAAGAAACAATGGTTGGAAGCTAATCAAAGAGAGAAGCAACATGGAATTAAAGATAAAGTTCTAACAGTGAGTACAATTAGCCAGTGGAACAGCTTGCCTGCAGAAATTGTGGGTGCTCCATCATTGGATGTTTTTAAGAAGAGTCTAGACCATGGGTGTCAAACTTGCATAGTCACGGCAGCATCACATGATATATCATGACTTTTTTCCCTTTCACTAAACCGGGTATGGGCATGACCAGCACATGACACATCCAGCCCAAGGGCCACGAGTTTGACATCCCTGGTCTAGTTACTTATCTAAAATGGTATAGGTTCTCCTGCTTGAGCATGGGTCTCAATTAGAAGACCTCCAAGGTCCTTTCCAGCTCATTCTATTCTATTTTCTATTTTTCCCTCCGCCCTTCCTCATGTAAAGCAACCAGCGTAACATGTCTTATTAACTCTTTGCTTAGATATTTTGTTTGTTTGTTTGTTTGTTTTAAGCTTACTTCAAGTACACCAGTCCAGAAATTAAATGGAATTTGCTTCTGTTACCAGGATGCTCGGTAGAGCTGATCCAGGACCAGGCAAAACCTTTGTGTGGAATTATTAAGTGCAATATGGCAAGATTGGCCCTACTAATTTTGGCACAGTAGATCTCCTCTGAATGGGGCTATTAAGGGAGTTTTCATGGAAGGGCGGATGGATGGGAAATGTGTCATCTGCTTTGAGTGACAGCAGAGGTAAACTAGGTGAGCAGTCTGGATTAAGTGCAACCAACTTCAGCCACCCACTCAGCACAAAGCAGCCTCTGGGTTATTCAAACAGGATGAAGTGAGATTATTATCATGTCACAGAAGATCACGTGGGGATTTGCAGAGCTGAGGGAGCAGGAGAGGAAACCAGTCACAGAGATGATGAAGGAGGGCTAGGTTGAAGACGAAGGGCAGCTAGAAGCCAAGGTACTTAGGGAAAGGGGGTTGTGCTATAGCAAGGGGAGAATCTGGGTCCTGGATAAAACCTAAGCCCTGAAATACTAAAAACAAAGAATATTTCCATACTCCTTCTGATAATTACACAGGGCCTCGCAATGGTGGTAGTGGTGGCAGTGATGGTGGTGTTGGGAAATAAGAGCATGCGGGTACAAAGGAAGTGGTGGGGTTAAGCATGAGCCCAAGGGGGAAATTCTTAGCTTTATTGTTGCCATGCCTCTTGTCTATCTTTGTGTTATCAGAGTCTACGTTCATTTCTGCACATAATCTACTGCTGGGGCTGCAAGATACTTTCCATTCCTCTTTATTCAGCAAGGTCCTGTGGCTCCTGATTTACCAAGTAGCACAAGATCAGTCTAAGAATCCCTACATAAAGATGCTCTAGATAAATCTGCTCTGTAGGCATATTGCCCTTTCAAGCCAAATTTCCCTTTCTTTGTTCAAAAGAACCCATTCCAGAGAAAACATGCTCTCATTCTCTTTCTGCTCTAAAATTTAGCTCTACCAAGGCTGGACTACTCTGCAGCATGCACTAGCACACCCACCCACACACACACCCACATAACCTAGAGATGTGGAATGAACGATATAGCAGAAAACCATCACTTCCTTTGTCAGAACAGCAGGAAATGAAATGTTGCGACCCACAACTTCTCTCTCCTCAGCATTCCCCATAGCAACGTCCCTTCTGAGCAGCTTGTACTTTTCAAGGAGGCTGAGTCATGTGACTTCACAGTGTGCAAGGGACATGTTCAGACAGATACTATGGGTTGGGGAAGAGCTGGTTGATCAAGATGCAAGCGTTGCCATGCTTCGCCTATCATGGACTCCACTGGGTTGCCAACAAGGGCAGGCTGAGTTTTCTTGTGATGATCTCAAGTGGGTGGACTCCAAGGCTGTCTCACATCAAGGGCCTGCAAGACTGGCCTGCAAGGCACAACCAGCAGTTCTGCAGTGCAAGCTCTTTCATCACAGGAAGTGTCTGAGTTAGCAAACAGCAAAGCAGGATGCAGTGGAGCTGCCAGTGTAGTTTTATTTCCTGCCATGGCAGCACAAAAGTGCTGCAAAAAGTGAGCAGTAGCAACCCTGCACCTCAGAGTGAGAAGGGTAGAGTGGCACCGTACTCACCTGCCCTTAACAAGGACTATTCATTGACGGAAACTCCCTTCTTCTATGAGCTTGAAGTGGAAAGTATTTGAATATTTCCATTGTCTATGCAGACTGGTATCTGTTTGCTTCTGACTGCTGAGGATGGGGGTGGGGGATCCAGACTTTGGAGAAATGGCCAAGTCAGAAGACATAATTTTGGTTTAGAAGTATGAATGTAGGGCTACCTTGACTATGGTGTGCTTGGCAATGGAGACTCTAGTGCTACTGCTTTTGTGAAATGGTTCTTCTCTTTTGGTTTTTTTTTTGGTTTGACAGATGGCGGCTCAGTCTGAAACAGATGGCTCAACTTTACTTAAGGCCTACCTTTGGCAAACAGTACTGCCAATTGGGGAGAAGGTGCCAGAACTGGGACCAGAAAGCAGCAGAGGCAGGTGCAAGATACAGAAATGGAAGCGAGTACAAAGCCAGCCTGAGAGTGAAGTCCCTGAGCCTGACCATGATGATCTCCCACCATTGGTTTTCCAAGACAGCAGAGTGATCACCAAGAGATCTATCTTCCAGAGGGCTTTCTCTCTGCCAGGCAGGATCAGCAAGGCCCAAGAGAGAAGCAGAAAGCTTAGCATGAGGAAGTACCTGCGTTCCATGTCTCATTGGAAGAACCAAGAGGGCTCCTCCCAAACAGTGTGGGAGACCAAGGAAACAAGCAAAGGTAAGGGAGGCTGTATTATCCTGCCAATTATGTGATGGATCCAGATGGGCTTCTGCATAGCTTGGGATTGGAGAGAAGAACCCAGTGCAGAGCAATAGTTAGTAAAATTAGGCCATAGTCCAAGGCCAGGTGTACACTTTCTGCTTTCCTCATCATCAATACCTGCCAGACACCATTTTCTGACTGCAGAAAAAGACAGCAATGTCCTCTGTTCATTGTCATCTTTTTTGTAAATGCAATCCCCACCTGTTCTTTGAAGCTCAGCTTTGAAAGTTCTGTTTTCTGTCCTAAGCATCTTAAACAGTTGATTCCCGGGGTGGGCTTCAGCTGGTTCGCACTGGTTCAGGCATACAAGATGTTAATTTACATCCGGTTTGGTGAACTGGTAGTTCCGATGACTGGTTGGGCCTGCCCCACCCAACCCCGCCCCACCCAGGAGTCCCCATGTGGCCCATTTTGGATCCCAGGTAAGTGCAGGGGATGTGTGGAGCCCAGGGAGGTGGAAAATGGACCTCCCAAAGGCCCATGGAGGGCAAAAATGGGCCTATTTCTGGGCTCCAGAGAGTCTCTGGAGCCTGGGAAGGTAGAAAACAGACCCCCCCAGAGGCCTGTGGAAGGTGAAAATGGACCTATTTCCAGCCTCCAGAGAGCCTTCAGAGCCCAGGGAGGTGGAAAACAGGCCCTCCACAGCCTGTTTTCGCTCCCAGGTTGGTGCAGGAGGCCGACTAGGCCATGCCTACCATGGACATGCCCACCCAGCAACCGGGCAGAGAACTGGTAGTTAAGTTATTTGAAGCCCTCCATTGGTTGGTTCCCCATGCTTCATTGCAATCTAGTGACATCCCCAACTCCAATTAGCTATAGTGCCCAGAATACTTCCCTACTGAAGTGTCTGGTTGCTTCTCCATATGATTATTTCGTGCTGACCTGCTGGCCTGCAATGTTCTCAGCTGGTCAGAAGCTTCCTTTTCCCACTTCCAATAGCTTGTAAACAGGGGTGGATTTCTACCGGTTCTGTCCACCTCTATAGAACCGGTAGCTCTGAAGAGCAGCAGATGCTGATGTTTTTGCCCACCCAACCTACCCAGGCTTTTACCTGATCTTTATTTCCTGATTTTTCAACTTCAGCTGCCGAACGAGGCACAGCTGCAGTTAGAAAAGCAGGAAAAGAGGGTTGTTTCAAAGGCTGCTTCTCTGCAGGCAGCTGCTGCTGCTGATTTACAGGCATGCCGCTTGCAGCCTTCAGGGAAGCTGGTAAATCCTGAACCAGTAGTTAACCCTGTCGTATCCCACCCCTGCCTGTAAAGAAGCTGTTAAGTGAGAGAGTGAAGACAGCCCCTCCATAATAGTTCACAGAATATGTGGTAGATGCAGTAATAGAATGCTGAATCTGGCAAGATTCTGTATATAGGTGTGAAAACAATAAATAATTCAGCCTGGGAGAATCACCATGTGTCATTCTTAGATTTTTGGCCTGACATCATGTGTGCAACATTTGGGAAAGCAAAGGAAAAGAACAAGGACTAGATAATCCCTAAAAGGAAAAGACAGGTTCCCTATATAAAGGCCAGCCAATGAGGCTTATCTTTCCTGCACTGAAGAGCAAGAAGCAGGGGAATGACCAACCGTTGGCGTTGTGGCAGCCATGTCTGGATGGAAATTTGTTAAGTCAGTTTCAGCACCCTTGAGAGCAGCATACAAGTACCTGCCATTTGGAATTACCCTACATTTTCTCTCACCTATTCTCCATTCTATCTGTTGCTTCTGCCCCTTTAAATATCTATAGGGCTCGTTCTGTGTTTTTTTTATCCAAAATTCATGCGGGCATGCCTAATGCAATTCCCAGAACAGAAAAAAGTAGTGGTGATGGTGGCCTTCTCCACTGGGTTATAGGTAGACCAAGGAGCTCATGCTCCTGAACTGGTATGCTTCATTCATGTCACAGAATTTGGATTGCTTGAGCTAAGTTGGCACAGTCCTGGCCTGTTGAAACCTGAGTTAGTTATTATACAACAGATTTCAGGACTTTGTTCCTGTATGTGGGATCTCCTTTTTTTGTAATCCTCCATCCAATTCTTTAGGGGATTGTTATGATGATGATGATGATGATGATGATGATGATGATGATGATGATGAACAATTTGCCTCTCGACCATTTTAGGGAATAATAATGCTTGCTTTTAGCCACAGTTTAGAAAGTATTGTGCAATAAAATAGCAAATTGTTTTTCAAGCTTCTCTGCAAAAGGAAGTGTTGTTGTTACTAAATAGGTAGCAAAGTTATCTGAAAGTAGAGAGAAACCACACTTGTACTTTGTCTACACATCCATTCATTGTACTGCCTTTTGGGTTTTGTGAAAATGGAGTGTCAGGAGATCTTACTGATATTACTCAGTTTTGATTCCTGCTTGAGCTTAACAAGAGCCACAATAAAATGTGTCCTAGTTAAATGATCAGTAGAAGAGCTATTTTTCTTTTCTTTTGTCCTTCCTTCCTTTTTTGTCAAAAGACATTTTTTCTGTGATACTCTGTGAACCTGCTTGTGATGGACTGCCTTGCCTGCCTGCTTCTGAGGCAGCAATCCTTTTATGAAGGCATGAGAGCAGGGTGTGACAATGGAGTATGAACATGGATTAGGCTCTGTGTATTGTTAAGATGAAGCCAGGGTTCATTGCAGTGTGATTTAGAGTACATTGCTGATCTCTGGAACTTTCTTTTTAAATCTTGGGGTGCTTATGTTACATTGTAAGTACAAACTGAACAAAGTGGTAATAATTGTTGGCAGCTATTTCTAAGAAAACTAATCTCTCTCTCTCTCTCTCTCTCTCTCTCTCTCCCTCCCTCCCTCTTAAAAAATACCAGTCTAGAAATCATTCCCTAAAATTTTCTCCCTGTCCATTTCTTCTCAAAGGCTCAGCTGCCACCTCTTCCCTTTGCTTTCCACTTAACAGCTGACCTGAACATGGAAGGACTTGTTTGTCCTAATCACTTCCCATCCACAAGCTTTTCTTAATTTGGCTTTTCTTAATAACTTTTTGCAGTCTAATAATGAGCATTATTATTTAACAGACACTTTAATTGCCTCTATTTTGAAAAAGCTATAATCATTTCTGTGTGTCCCTACTTCCAGACATAATAATTGGGGCTTAGACTTCAACCTAATATTCACACATCATAATAAGCCAGTATTGTAAGAATCTGTATATTATCAAAATTCTTGTGTCTGTTTGTTTGTAACCTTCAATAAGAGGAAATGGTGCATCACAGGGCAACAATCATTGCATCAAGGTACCTCAAATGGGCTGGCTTACCCCATGGCAGAACCCATTACTCCCAGAGGAATGAAATCTGGGAAAGTTGTGACTGGTTCAGTGCTACCACACTGCTGCTACTTCAGCACTGCTATGCTACTGCGGTGAGCTAAGGTCATGTGATTTTCATTTCCAAAGGCCCCTGACAGCTTCCCACAAGTCAATAGAAAAACTGGCAGGAAAGGTAGCAGGATGGAAATTAGTCAAGAAGAGATCCAACCTAAAACTAAGAAGAAATTTCTTGACAGTTAAAACAATCAGTCAGTGGAACAGCTTGCCTTCAGAAGCTGTAGGTTCTCCATCCCTGGAGGTTTTTAAGAAAAGATTGGACAGCCATTTGTTCAGAAATGGTATAGGGTCTCTTGCTTGAGTAGGGAGTTGGATTAGAAGGCCTCCAAGGTCCTTTCCAACTCTGCTATTCTATTTTGTTATTCTCTGTTGTGTTCTGTTCTGTTCTTCCTCCAATTGCACCTCCCCAGTCCCTCTACTGTGCTGGCTACTTGCCATGGTCAATCTCTGTGAGATGCTGTGGGACAATTTAATAATTCTATTTAATTATTTAAAATAAATTAAACATATTTTAATCTTTGCCATTCACATTTCATTTTGTCCCTCCTTTTGCATCTTTTCTTTAATTATTCTTGTTAAGTCGGTTGATCGGTCACAAAGGGACGCGAGGCAGTGACTGGTTTAAAGCTCTTTTTATTTCAAGTTGAATCTGCCACCGGCTGAGTATGCGGCGGCTTATATTGAACTGGTGCCGGGCGCCGCGGCCAATGACAGCCGTTCGAATCACCCGCGATCGGCTCGGCCAATCGCGGTTGCTTTGTAACGGCCAATCAGTGCTGCGCACTCGACCAATCCGGTTGCTGTGCGTTTGGCCAATCAGGAGTGCAGGTTTCCAAGAATGCAAATGTACATACAGAACACCCCTCCCCTCTTGGTTCGGTCCTACGTGACATAGTCCCGTAAGTAGGTGGGGCTCCATACTTGCCTATTGGACCTGCGCAGGTTAGTTGTCTCTTGGCCGCTGGCCGGTTCGGTCGGGGTCTGTGTCGCTCTCCGCCTCGTCAATGGAACTGCCTGGAAGGGTGAGTCGGGCCTCTCGCCGCAGCTCCCTCCTGGTCTACCCGGGCTGGTCGAGCTGCTGGCTTCGCTGCTCCCGCTTGGGCTTCCCGGGCTGGTCGAGCTGGCTTGGCTGCTTCTTCCAGGTGAGGCTTTGAGCGGGTCGTTTCCTGGTGCTTCAGTTGGTGAGTATTCCTGGTTCCTTTTTTGATGGGGTTGTCTGTTTTGTTCTTCGTGGTTTTCCCTCCCCTCTTGGTTGGTGTTTTGGTGTTCCCCCTCTGCTCCTGGTTCTCTGTTTCTGTGTGATTGCGTGTCGGTTGTATTTCCCGCGGTGGTTCTCGATCTTAGCTGATCGATGTGCCGTTTCCATGCTCACCCGTCATTCATTAGTAACTAGTACGAGCGGGGACCCGTTACCTGGGTTATCGTTGCCGGTATCCAGAGTGGGTCCCCTGTGAAGTTCTTCGCATATACCGCGTCTCCTGGTGTGAACGTCCGGTGCTTGCTGGAGGAGTCGGAGGGTTTTTCTGGGTTGTATGTGGGGTGCAGCCGGACGAGTGGTGATCGTAGCTTCCTCCCCATAAGCAGCTCTGCCGGGCTCTTGTTCGTTGTTGTGTTCGGGGTTATGTGTTGTATGAATAGCATCCTATTGATTTTGTCCTGTATTTCCCCGGTTTCGATTTTTTAAATTGTCCTTTTCGTAAATTGGACCATTTTTTCTGCCCTCCCGTTCGCCACCGGGTGAGCCAGTGCTGTCAGCGCGTGCCGTATCCCCCGTTCCGCCAGGAATCTTTTGAAGGGTAGCGCGGTGAACTGGGGCCCGTTGTCAGATACAATTACATCTGGGAGGCCATGGGTTGAGAATAATTTGCTGAGTTGTTGATGACGGCTTCTGTGGTGGTTGTTCTCATGTTGCTTACCTCCAGCCAGTTGGAGTAAGCGTCTACCGTCACCAGGAACGTGTGTCCTTTGGTGGGTCCAGCGAAATCTATATGAATCCTGGACCATGGCCCTCTGGGGGTCTCCCATTCTAGGATTGGGGCGGCGGGAGGGCTCGGTCTGGATTCTTGGCATTGTTTGCACGACGCCACCCAGGCTTCGATTTCTTTGTCCATCCCTGGCCACCAGGCGTGACTTCTGGCCAGGGCTTTTGTTCTAATGATGCCAGGGTGCCCTTCGTGCAGCATGTCCAAGACTCTTTTCTGTAGTTTTTCCGGGATTATGACCCTGTCTCCCCACAGTAGGCAGCCTTTTTGTGTGAAGAGTTCTGTTTGGCGGCTCCAGAAGGTTCTGAATTGTTCATCGTTGTCCTTTTCAGGCCACCCTTTCTCCACCCACTTTAAAACCCGTGCCAGACTTTTGTCTTTATTGGTTTCCTGGGCAATGTCTGACGCAGTTAGGGGGAGGTTGGGTAAGTTCTCTATACTCAGGGTGGACATGGCAGGTGCTGGGTCAGCGTCCAGGTTGGGTAATGGGGTGCGGCTCAATGCATCTGCGTGCGAGATTGACTTACCGGGCCGATGGTCTAGCCGGTAATTGTAGGCGGCGAGGAATTCGGACCACCTCGTCATCCTCGGGGATAGGATGTTCGGGGTAGCCCTGTCCCCTGCCAGGATCCCGAGCAGCAGTTTGTGGTCTGTGATGATGGAGAAGGTCCTGCCATAAAGGTACTCGTGGAACTTCTTTATGGCTGCGACGATTGCCAGGGCCTCCTTGTCCAGCTGGCTGTAATTTCTTTCCGGTTTTGAGAGAGTCCTTGAAAAGAAAGCAATGGGTGCTTCTTTTCCATCAGCAAGGGTGTGGCTGAGGATGGCCCCGACGCCGAAGAGTGATGCATCGCATGTTACTGTTAGGGGTAGTGTCTCGCTGTATTGGATGAGAACAGCGTCCGATGTGAGTAGGTCTTTTGTTCGGTTGAATGCGTTTTCCTCTCGCCTTCCCCAGCTCCAGGTGGCTGTCTTGTCGAGCAGCCTATGCAACGGTTCCGCCGCGGTTACCTTTTGGGGCAGGAAAACATTATAGAAGTTAATCAACCCCAGAAACGCCTGCAATTCAGTTTTATTTCTTGGTCTAGGGGCTTCCTTGATGGCTCTGATTTTTTTTTCTGTTGGGTGGATCCCGTGCTGGTCTAGGAGGTACCCTAGGAACTCGACTCTTTCTGTGCGCAGTTGGCATTTCTCTTTCTTGACTTTTAGCCCTGCGTCTTTGAACCTTTGAAGCACCTCCCTCAGGCGGCTTTCCAGTTGTTTTTGGTCGGCCGCTGACACCAACACGGCTCCTTCGGCTCTCGGTGTTTCGGTCTCGGTTCCTCGGGGGGGTGTTGTCTCGTCTTCGCGGGCTGCTGTCTCGGCGCTGGGGGCTGTGGTTCCATTTAAAATGGCACACTTTGGCGATGTGGCCCCGTTTGTCACAGTGCTGGCATATTGCGTCAAGGAACCGGCATTCCGACCGTGAGTGATCGCTGCTGCACCCGGCGCATTGGAACCTCGACTTACAGCTTCGCCGCTCGCGTCGGTCTCGTTCCGCCTGGAGCCGGTGGATGTCTTCCTCGTTGTCCTCGGAGTCGGTGGGGGAGTCGAGGCCGCCATGATGTGTGGTGGTAGTTGCTCGGCGGCTGGTCTCGGTCTGCCTCTTGGGGGTCGGGGTCACCTCGGTTGTTGCGGGGCGATCCGTGGTGCTCGTTTGCCGCATGCGGGCTGCCAACTTCCTGGTTGCCTCTGCTGCTGTTGCCTCGGCGAGGGCGTCGATGAGGGATATGTCGCTTCTCGTCATGAGCCGGCTTTGTAGGATGGGGTCTTTGAGTCTGAGGACGACACTGTCCCACAGGGCTTTGTCCAGATCGGTGAACCCGCACAGGCCTCCGAGGTCCCGTAGATCAGCCATGAAGTCGCTGATGCTCTCGCCCTCCCTTTGATCCCGCCGGTAGAAATCGTGCCGGCGGATGAGGGTGGGCACAGCAGGCGCGTAGTGGCTTCGCAGCAGGGGCTCGAGATCGGCCCAGTCCATTGCCTTCACATCGAGGGGTTTGGCGAGGGCCTTCGCCATTTTAAACACTGCGGGCCCGCAGTGGGTCAGGAATACGGCCCTTTTCTTCTGCCCATTTGCGTCTTTCAAGTTGCTGCTTTCTAAGAACATGAGGAATCCATCGATGTAGGATTCCCAGTCCTTGGCAGCTTGGTTGAAGGGTGCGGGTGGCGCGGTGCTGCTGGCCATGATGCCGGTTGCTGTTCCGTGTGCCACGTGCGATGTGGGTCTTGCCTCAGGATCCCACCTTCGTCGCCAGTGTTAAGTCGGTCGGTCGGTCACAAAGGGACGCGAGGCAGTGACTGGTTTAAAGCTCTTTTTATTTCAAGTTGAATCTGCCGCCGGCTGAGTATGCGGCGGCTTATATTGAACTGGCCAATGACAGCCGTTCGAATCACCCGCGATTGGCTCGGCCAATCGCGGTTGCTTCGTAAGGGCCAATCAGTGCCGCACACTCGACCAATCCGGTTGCTGTGCGTTTGGCCAATCAGGAGTGCAGGTTTCCAAGAATGCAAATGTACATACAGAACAATTCTACTCTACCATTTATTTGATATTAGTGTAACTCTTGTCCCGTTGTGAGTTGTCCTGTGATGAGTTGGCTATGGCAAGTTGTCCCGCACTGCAGCAAGTTGGCTGCAGCAAATTGTCATAGACCCAGTCTTGACTCCTGGTGACTTCCTCACATAGTTCTAGCAGTTTATTGTTTCAAAAGTTTTCCCTGCTTCCTTCCTGGGGGTGAGAGAGAGTGCCTAAGGCAGGACTGGAATTCACAGTCTGCCCAGTTTCTATCCTGATGGATTAACCACTACACTAAGCTGACTTTCCATAGTAGTAGGATGTATTTAAAATAAACATGTTTAAGACTGTCTTGTTAATGTGCTGGTTTTAAGATTTTTTTTTTTACTTTGATCATTTCTAGCCTAATAAGAAAATGAATTACATATGTTCAGAAAGGCAGTGCAGACATGGAAATTATGGTGGTGATAATGATGATAGGTATTTTGTTGAGAAAGATAAAATACTGTAAATCCTTTTTTACTTTGTTTGCAATTATAAAAATACTGAAAATGTATCTAATGCACTGCAGCAGACATAGAATGGAGAAGATGCTACTCTTTTCATCTGTGGCTTCCATTAATTCTGTATTTGCCCCTTAATTAAAAATACATTCATTAAATAGATCAACGGGTTACCCATATTCTGGAAGTATCAGGATTCATCCACCTAGGAATATCCTTTTTGCTCAGGGGAATTTATAGGACCTCAGCACTGTCCTTCCAACTTTCCACTCCTGGGCCCCATTTTGAAAGATAATATGTGCTTTTGCATTATGAGTTGTACAATGCTCATAACTGTCATTTGGATGTAATGGTGCATATTTACATATATATAATAAGTTTTAAATACAGTCAAGTCATTTTTAAACAAGTCAATTAAAACCGCTGAACTGGTGCTTACTTGAAAATGTCCTGCCTTGGTATATGTTAGGTCACAAGTGGCTACTGTTGTTCTCTGCTTGCAACTTCCAGAGCCCTCAGAATGATAGGACCAAAAATTTTGGACCCTTTATTTGTCAGAAGATGGAATTCAAAGAGCAAAGTGTATTTATTTAACTGTTGCACAATCTCAAAGTACTCAATTTCTTCTTAAAACCACAGAGGCCTAGAAATGGAAAAGAAAAGAGAGCTTTGGCCTTCACCTACTTCAATAATTTCATTCTTTTATTTGTTCTTCTATCTATTAAAGAGAGAAAAGGCTGGAGTATTTTTTTTAAATTAATATTGGAGTTATAACACTGAAAAAGTCGTGTTATATGCTTACTACTAATTTAAAAATCAGCTTTTGGGAGATCACAATTTTGCTATTATAAAAACATGCTCATAAAAATAAATAAAAAACTAGAAGAAATATCCTGCCAACTGTGGTATAGCCCTCAAACCAATAAGTTGCAATAGAAATTCAGCTGCAAAGATTCTTCAAATACATATCTTTGAACCAGGGGTGGGATCCGACTGGTGTAACTACTGGTTTGGTGATTTTACATTTTGCGCATGCAAGTGTGTTTCACACACATGCGTGTGTGCATATCATCATCATTTAGCTGCCTGTCCAAGCTGAGCGGCGCTGCAAGTGCGCAGTGGTTGAAAAAGCATTTTTTTTCAACCACAGCTGTGTCGCGCAAAGCAGCTGCAGTTAAAAACGCAGGAAATAAAAGTCAGGTAAGAGCCCGGGTGGGCGGGTAGGCCAAAACAGCAGCAGACATAAAACCGGTTCTATGTATGCTCTCTGTTTGCAGCTTTTCAGAGCAACCGGTTCTACAGAAGTGGACAGAACTGGTAGAATCCCACCCCTGCTTTGTACCCTAAAAAGATATTGCTGTTTTTATGATGAAATCATTGGAAGTCCCGTTCTTCTGATTAACTTGCATGGTGTACCCCAAAATAAACACCTGCATGCATATACATGCTCTAGATTACTTATCCCCCAATCAGCACTTTGCCACTGACTGGGGATTATGAGACATTGGAGGAAAGGAGGCCAAAAAAGAAGTGTAGGGAAGGGAGAATGGAGATTATATTCATAGATCATATTTCTTTCCCAGATTACCCAAACTTCCATGGGAAATTTCCTCTTGCATGGGAAAATGTTTGTACTGCAACCTTTTAATAAAGACTGTTGCCATATCCTCCTTTTCTGATGTCAGTAGTTTAGCTAGAATTTTTTAAAAAGTTGCATTTTTTTTGTGCCCACATTTCTTGGCAAGTTTTTCAGAAACAGTTTGCTGTTGTCTTGTCTCGACGGCTGAGAGAGTGTCTGACCCAACCAGTCTTGCACGTAAAATAGGAGCAGAGCTCAAAGTCTCCCGATTTCTAGCTGAGTAACTTAACCACTATCCCAAATTTTATTGTCTAAACTCAATGACTTAAATGATAAAGATGGATCCCCCAATTAATGAATTATGCATATACATTTTCAATATAAATAGTAGGGGGAGGGAGTAAGATTAGGTTTATTCAATTTGATCTCGAAACACAGACATCCTAACTATTCATTTATGTCAGAATATAAAAAGTGGTTCAGATTTGCATGAATGAGTCAACTGTATCCCCTTGCTGTCACAACAGCCCAAACTCTTTACTAAAACTGAAAGCACACAGCTGTGACTAAAGATATTATGCAGTGTCTTTATTCAGCAACTAGCTGCAAGCCTTTTTTCCCACAAAAAGCAGCTCAATATTTGAATCAACATTAATTTTGGTTGGAAAGATAATCATATAAAACCATGATTAGGATTTTATGTATTATGTAAGTGCTCCTGTCCCTCACTATCTGCAGTTGTTTCATAGTAGGCCCCATGCTTAGAAGGAAAGAAATGAGGCAGTCAGCTGAGCAAGGTATCATCACCTTGCTACTTCTATTGTATCTGATGGATGCTGCAAAGTTGCTCTAATTAGAAAGGCTTCTAATCAGAACTCAATCATAATTCCAAGCTGGGAGGAGGGAACAGAATATTTGACCCCCCCCCCTTCTTCCTGCTGCATCCTCTCATTTCACAATCAGGAGGCTGTGAGTTCAATCCTAGGTAGAGGCTAATATTTGGAATAGACTCTCCTGCTGGAGCAGGGGGGTGGACTAGATGACCTCCAAGGTCCCTTCCAACTCTGTTGTTCTATGTTCTACCCAGGGGTGGGATTCAAATTTTTTAACATCCGGTTCTGTGGGTGTGGCATGGTGGGTGTAGTTAGGTGGTTATGTGACTGGGTGGGTTAAAAGAAAGAAACTCACTTTAACAAAGCTCTTGGAGCAGGGGGATGGACTAGATCCATTGCTGTGTTGCTGTGCTGTTGCTGTGCTGTTTCAAAGCATCCTCTGAAGCTGCATCTAGTGCCAGGGTTTGTGGTCTTTCCTTCCTCCCCTTTTTCTCTCCCTCCCTTCTTCCCTCTATCCATCAGTCCATCCACCCATCCATTTCTCATTCACTTTCCCTTCCCTCGTTCTCCCCTCCTTCCCTTTCTTTCTTTCTCCCTTCCCTCCCTCCCTGTCTCCTTTCTTTCTTTTTTCTTTCTCTTTCTTTCTCCCCGTCTTTCTTTCTCCCTTCCTTTCCTTTCTTTCTCCCTTTCCTCCCTCCCTCTTTCTTTCTTTCTTTCTTTCTTTCTTTCTTTCTTTCTTTCTTTCTTTCTTTCTTTCTTTCTTTCTTTCTTTCTTTCTTTCTTTCTTTCTCCCATCCCTCTCTCTTTTTCTTTCTTTCTTTGCACCCCCCCGCCCCACCCCGGGGCCCCATTTTGGGCCCAGCAAGCTTCCCTGGAGCCTCAGGAGAGCCAAAATGGGGCAGGAGGTGTGGGGTGTGCCTCACCCCCATGCCCCATTTTGGGCCTAGGAGGCCTCCCTGCACTTACATGGGAGCCAGAACCAGGTGCATGGAGATTCCTGAGAGGGGCGGGGTGGGGCCAGCTGGTCTTCGGAACTACTGGTTCGCTGAACTGGATGTAAAATTAACATTTGGTTTGCCCGAACTGGCCCAAACCAGCTGAATCCCACCCCCATTCTAACTTAATGTCATCCCTTTTATCTGTTGTTTCTTGTCCAAATGGTTCAGGAAGTGGGAGCATGTGTGGAAAATCATAGTAATGAAAATAACTTGAGTAAATTATGATTGATTTGTCTATAGAACTTCATAAAATCACTGCAAAATGTATAGGACACAGCTAAAGCATATATTAGGGATCAGCTATAACTTTTGCAGCAAAAAAGAATAAAAAAAAATCAAATGACATTAAGGGAAGAATTTTAAAAACTTGAATTGAATTCCAGAGATCCACAAAAGAAATTTAAAAAAAACTGAATGGAAATAATAAAACATAAACTGAACTTAATAGAAAAGGTGGGGAGGGAATGGAGATTTTGCAGTATCCTTCCCTTGCCACGCCCACCAAGCCACGCCCACAGAACCAATACTAAAAATTTTTGAATCCCACCACTGGATGCTATCTTCTGGGTCTTTGCCAAGACAAATAAATGACTGAAGAGCAGAACATATCCATTACCTGAACATCTGACACATGTAAATAAAAGATCAGAATCAGAATAGAGGTGGAAGGGACCTTGGGGATCTTCTAGTCCAACCCCCACTGAAGCAGGAGATCCTATACAATTTCAGACAAGTGACTGTCCACTCTCTTCTTAAAAACCTCCAGTGATGAAGCACTCACAACTTCTGAAGGCAAGCTGTTCCATTGGTTAATTGTCCTCTCTGTTAGGAAGTTTCTTCTTAATTTCAGGTTGTTTCTCTCCTTGATTAGTTTCCATCAATTGTTTCTTGTCCTGCCCTCTGGTGCCTTGGAAAATAAGCTGACTCCCTCCTCTTTGTGGCAACCTCTCAAATGCTGGAATGCTGCTATCATGTCCCCCCCAATCCTTTCTTTTTTTTAGACTAGCAAAATGCAAATCCTGCAACCGTTCTTCATATGCTTTAATCTCAAGGCCTTTAATCATCTTAATTGCTCTTTTTTCAAAGGCTTAACCTCTTTTTTGTGATGTGGTGACCAAAACTGGATGCAGTATTCCAGGTGTGGTCCTACTAAGGATTTATAAAGTGGTACTAATACTTCACATGATTTTGATTCTATGCCTCTGTTTATACAACCAAGGTTTGTATTAGCTTTTTTGGCTGCTACCACAAACTGCTGGCTCATGTTTAAGTGGTCATCCACTAGTACTCCAAGGTCCCTCTCACAGTTACTGCTTTTGAGCCAGGTTTCATCTAATCCAGAGCTGTCAAACTTGCAGCCCATGGGCCAATGCATCACCTGTTGGCCATGCCCACACCTGGATTAGCGAAGGGGGGGAAAGTCACCATACGGCATGTGATAATGCAGTGATGACACAAGTTTGACACTCCTGATCTAATCTGTACTTGTACCTTTGAAAAAGGCTCCATGATGGTGGGAAGGAAAATGTGAGAAGTGCTCACTCTTCTATATCATATATTAGAGATCTGATCCTGGTAAGCTTAGAGTCATAATTCCAGCTCATTCACACATTATATCCATGTTCCTCCCTACAGGTGATGATTCTGTTGTCCAGTTGATTCCAAGCATGGGTCCTGGTGTTCCTCCTTGGGATGTGGCTAATGTATCTCTGCAGGATGGACAACTGATCTTATGGGGCAGAGATGAGGAGGTGGGAGCATCTCTGACTTTTGGAATTCAAGAAGGAGCAGGAATAGAATCTAAGCATGCTCAGAGGTTATGGGGTTGAGGGTAGATTAATAATAATATATCAGAATAGTGAATCTACCTACAAAGTTCTCTTTTCTATTTTAGAATCTTCTTGAGAAGCGGAAACGAACCAGCAGTTCTGTTTCAGAGAATAACTCAACATTCCAATCAGATAAAGAGAATAGTGAGTGTTGTCTCTCTCTTACACACCCATATTCCTAGGCTAAATATGTGACCAGTTTACTGGAAATGAAGAAGGGGTGGCTGAATTTAATTTCAACTTGTTCCCTCTCATTCACCCTATTATTGATATCAAGCCTTTCTTAAACGTATTCACTGTTTCCTTGGAGTTGAATAGTGAGCAGCAGGACTGCTTGGCACTCTTGCCATTTTGTCTTGTTTGCAAGAATGATCACACATTTAACTGGGATTAACACTTTAATCCCCAGAACTAGCCATTTTAGACCCTTAGTAAATGCCTTATTTTTTCCTTTCTTTTGAGATATGACAACTTACCAGGAGATAGACCCATTGGTCTTCTGGTAGATCATCATATCTCAAATGTAAATAATTTACTGGGAATTCAAATAGGGGTTTCTTGTGGTTAGGATGGTAAAAGCCAAAGTTTCCATCCAAGACTAGGAGGTTCGGAGCTTGCATACCAGTTAAAACCAAAAGAGATGAGAAATTGCAAAGGAGTACATGGGGATTTCGATATCTTCTAAAGATTGAGAGATTAATATTCCCGTGGGTAGAATAGAATAGAATAGAATAGAATAGAATAGAATAGAATAGAATAGAATAGAATAGAATTTATTGGCCAAGTGTAATTGGACACACAAGGAATTTGTCTTGGTGCAAATGCTCTCAGTGTACATAAAGGAAAAGACACATTCATCAAGAGTCAAGAATCATAAGGTACAATACTCAATAATAGTCTTTTAGAAAGCAAGAAACACTGATATTTGACCATCCCTCTCTTCCTGACATCCCCCACCACCAATCCAGTACCACTGAAGCCAGCACTGTGAAGTTTGATAGAATAATTACTCCTAAGGTGCTCAGGTTTGGGTTTCATGGGGCTTAAATTTGCTCTTTGTTTCAGTGAAATCTGAGTCCTTTCCTGAGTGGATAACCCCTCAGAATTAAAAAGACCACAGATTCAGCTACTGAGTACAAAAAGGAAAAAGTAGACTCAAGAAACTACAAGCTAGTCAGCCTGATATTGGTACCTAAAAAAATTCCTAGAAAAGAAATCAAGCAATGATTTAATGCTGTGGATACAGTTAGTCCCCATCTTACAACCATAATTTAGTCCAAAATTAATCCAGTCTACCAATACTATAAGAGCTATTACAAGAAATAAGATGTGGATTTATTCTCTGTAACTCCCAAGATAGGACAAAGGGCAATGGGTAGAAGCTTTAAAGAGGGGCGTTCAAATCTAAAATAAGGAAGAATTTCCTGAGTATGAGTGTTATTAAGAACAGCCTCTTTCCTGTAATTATAGTTGCTTTATCAATGAAGTTTTCAAGAAAAGCTCAGTAAACCTGTCTGAGATGATACCAGAATTAGGCTGCTGGGATTAGAAAAGCTTCAAAAGACCCTTCCAATCAGAGATGGTATTCAGCAGGTTATGACCAGTTCTGGAGAACCGGTAGCAGAAATTTAGAGAAGTTCGGAGAACCTCTGACTGGAGATTTTACAGTATCCTTCCCCTGCCATGCCCACCAAGCCACGCCCACAGAAGTGGTAGTAAAAAATTTTTGAATCCCACCACTGCTTCCAACCCTTTGATTCTATAATCCATTTGTCCCCCAGCTGTTTCACTGTGTTTGACTTCTATTTAATTTACTTTGTTACAGCAGAGTTTTTCATAAGAGGACAGGCTCCTGAGAAAAAGGCTTTCAAGGATGCTTCTTCAGGCACACAGCTTGGCAATGTGAAGGTACAAGAGATGCGGGGGAGAGGGGTAGGCAGGGCAAGAAAATCAACTAAAGGTACTCTCTTGATGACACCCTAGCTTCTCAGGGTCTCTCTGTGGCCCTGCTTTCCCTAGTTTAGTATTCCCAGATGTTTCAGAATCTGGAATTAAAATCCTATTCTAGGAATGCTACTTCAGAGTTGTAGCAGCTTGTCACATTATTCTTGTCCTCCCTCAGTCATTGTAGATCATTGTATCCTTCTGCTTCATCTCTCCTCCACCAAGTGCTCAGTCACTTGTATCTAGCTGCATTATCTCCAAATTTCCCACATTAAAGTAAAAATCAATGTTTGAGGCCTTGGGGGACATTCATTTGGGAAGGTGCTGTCTTTGGCTATGATATGTGGCTTGGATCAATTGGTCTTATCTGCACCACAAGTATCTTGCTAAGGCATAGCCCATTTATTCTTGCTCTCTGCTGTGGAGACATTGCCTGGGTTGGCTTCTGAAAGGCTGACAACTTTGGAAGAACACTGGGCCAAAAAATTTCTAGCTTTCTTTCAGCTATGCCCCTTAGCTTCAAAGGCAGGAAAATCCTCATAATTATTCCTTTTTCTTATCCTGTTTCCAGGGAATGCTTTGGAGACGGTTCAGAGATTGGAAGGGACGGGTCCATCCTAACACTGATTCCTCAAGTGAATCTGTTGTGAACAACAGGTAGGCTCCAACAGGAATTCTCATCTTGTGCCTTATCTTGTGCACCTCTTTCTTGATTCACTTTGTTTTACTAAACATATTGGTTTAGGTGTGATGGGCTCAACCTATTCTTTATGTTTCAGTTGGTATCCTGACAGCAAGTTTGAGATATGGTTCTAAAGTGTTATTTGTCTGTTCTCTGAGTTTCCATTCTTTTAATCTAGATTTCTGCAATCCATTGCTTTCTCAGATGGGCCATATTGGTGGTGGTGGTGGGTGTTCATGTGAAATGTACCAGTTGGGGAAACTGATAGTCTGACCCAAAACAAAAGATCTGAATATTTTATAACAGAGAAAAATATTGGAGAATTGTGCAAGAGAAAATTAAAATTTAAGACTGAAAGCATCTTTATAAAGTACTGTAACTATTATGGCATATAAAAGGTTGCTAGATCAATATCTTCCTGATAGCTTAAAATGCCATGAAAGGATGCTATGTTTACTCTTTTATTATTACTAATTTACTGCCACCTTAAGGCAGCATGTGGCAATAGCTGTCATAGCTGTCCCCGGAACACGTGATATTCCAGCAGTTACTTCAGCTCTGTCTTGAGCCCAAACAGTAATTTTCAGTTTTCTTCATTTGTAACTTAACATCAGGGGCCTTGTTCTGGAATACATTTCCCATTTCTTCATCCCAAATAGGCTTCTGGGCAGGGGTGGGATTCAAATTTTTTAACAACTGGTTCTGTGGGCATGGCTTAGTTGGTGGACATGTCTTGGTGGTCATGTGGGTGTGGCCAACTCAACATCATTCACATCGAGGCATGCATCTCCTCACCTGGCCTCTCATGACTGTGGGGATGCTGCAACAGTCATAAGTGTGAAAAATGGTCATGTCACTTTTTTCAGAGCCATTGTAACTTTGAATGGTCACTCCACACAAGCAAAGTACCAGCAACGGAGGAGAAAAAAACTCCAGAGAAATTCCAGAGACAGGAAGTCTAGTCCTGCCAAGAATGTAATAAGTGTTAATCGAGAGGCAGTTTCTGTAAGCAACACCAGAATGTTTCCTTCCTGCCTTCCTTACAGGATTAGGCCAGTAATTTCTTCGAACTGCTTAGCATGTTAACAACTGGTTCTAGCGAATAGGTGCAAACTGGTAGAACCCCACCCCTGCTTCTGGGTTCAAAGTGTGGTCTTTGGATTTTGTGCAGGTATGCCTATGCCTTTGCTTCTAAAAATTATCCTGACAGGTCTACAAGGCAAAGGGTCACTGACTCTCTGAATTCTGAAGCAAAGCCTCCTTTCCAGGAGATGGTTTGGGAGGGTTGGGGGTTGACTGTAGTAGAATCTTTTGAGTCTTTGGACAGGGTTCTTCCTCTTCTGGTGCCTCACTCAATTCTAGTCTAAACCTAGCAGAAAGAGCAGGCCTACAATGACTTCCTCAGTTGATGATCTGAAAAGAATTTCTGAATAGCAACAGGTCCAGATAATGATTGTGTCAGCTTTGGAAGCCATATTAACAGAAGCTTCCACACTGACACATTCCTGTGCCTGGGAAATTAGGATGGGGAATTTTTAGAGTATTAATAGTTAGTAGTTCGACACACGAACATCTTTATAATGGGGTACTTGTCTATTTGAATGATGTTCTCATCTACACTGAGATGGATGGACGACCCATACCCCTAGTGCGCCAAGTACTGAAAAAACTTCTAAATCTGTGCATCAAGCTGTCAAAATGCGAATTTTACCATGTGCAATTGGACTACCTGGGCTACCGAGTTTTCAATAAAGGTATAGAGATAGACTCCACCAAAGTACAAGCTGTTCTGGGTTGGCAAGCCCTTTGCACCCGCAGCCAGCTACAAAGCTTTCTGCGGTTTGCAAACTTCTACCAACAATTCATCCCCTCTTGCAAGATTGACAAACCCATGATGGACCTCCTAAAGACAGGGAGTACAGGAATGAAACCCTGCTCGGGTCAACCCCTACAGTGGGACCTAACCTGCCAAAAGGCATTCGAAACACTGAAAGAACTGTTTGCAAAAGAACTGGTGCTGAAGCATCCTAACCCCGAACAATCCTTCATCATTCAAGTGGACGCCAGCGATGTGGCAGTGGGAGCAGTGTTACTCCAAAGAAATGACCAAGGAAGCCTCAAGCCCTGTGCCTACACCTCCCATAAGGTCACGGACACAGAGAGGTGATGGGCTGCATGGGAAAAAGAGGCTTTCGTGATAAGGTGGGCACTGCAAACCTGGCACCACCTGCTGGAAGGGGGCCAGAGACTATTTAAAGTTTGGACTGACCATAAAAATCTGGAAGCCCTTAGGACCCTGTGAAAACTATCACCCAAAGAAGTCTGCTGGGCCCAATACTGCAACTGATTCGATTTCATGCTAAAACACATCCCAGGGGAAAGAACTTTCTGGCTGATGCCCTCTCTCACATGCCCCAGTATAAATGAGAAAGGAAGGAGGTTGCAACTGGCTTCATCCCCCCTACCCAAATAGCTGCCCAAAGCTCTATGTCCCAGAATCCCTACACACTCTAGTCCAGTGGTTCCCAAACTTTTTCAGTCTACCGCCCCCTTGATGCTACAAACTCATCCTCGGTGCCCACCCCCCATGGATGGGATTCAAATTTCTGTAGGCATGGCCTAATTTGAGGGTGTGACTTGTTGGTCACATGACTGGGTGGGGGGTGGCTTGTTGGTCACGTGACTGGCTGGCATGGCTTGCTGACTGGGCATGGCTTGCTGGTCACATGACCAGGTAGGTGTGGTTTAGTGGTCATGTGACTAGGTGGGCGTGGCCAGGTGACTGGCAAACAAGTGGTCCTCACTTAATGGCTGGTTGTTTAGCAAGTGTTTTAATTTATGACTGGCCTCCCCAGAGCTACTTGACCTGTTTTTGGAGTTTTGACAGCCATGCACACACATACACACACACTCCCTTCTAACCCTTCTAACCCTGCTGGAGCAGGTCATTAGACTAGAATCGGCAAAGCATCTCTGATTAGATTCTAGTAGTGAATAAAATCTAATCAGAGATGCTTTGCCGATTCTTGTTGATTTGTTTCATTTGTATTTCTTTATTTTATGTTGCTGAATGGCATTGACATGTGTGTCCCTTCTTGTGCCCAACCCAGAAGCTTTTGTGATTCTTTGCAGCAAAAATTACCAAATTACCAACCTCTGGGTTTGCTCTACTTTTCAAATGTGTGCCACTGCCACGTTCTAGGTGCCAGCCCCGCAGGTCCACCCATTGAGCCCACTGCACCGGAGGGACCTGCCCAAGCAAGTCTGAGTGGAGCGGTGCACCAAGTCAATAGGGTGAGCCTGAGAGAGGGAAAGAGAGAGAGAGAAAAGAAGGCGAAAAGGGAAAGAAAGAAAAAGGGGCAGACAAAGAAAGAGGGGGAGAATGGAACGAAGGGACAGAAAGAAAAAGAAATAAAGAAGGAGGGAAGGAGGGAGGAGAAAGATAATGAGATATCTATTCTAGTGCAATCACCTGCTCCAGCAGGGTTAGAAGGGAGTGTGTGTGTGTGTGTTCTCGTAATTTACCAATACATTTTGATTTTGCCTTCTTCAGAATTGGCACTGTAATACATTGGGGAAAAGTAATTTTTAAGGTGGAGATCTGGTCCAATGGATTCTGTTTAAAACCTCAACAAAATGTGAGAGCTTCCTGATAGTCTTGACCATGTTTCGTCCACAAAACCTTTAATAGAACCAAAGATGTTTCACTGTGCTGGCGAAGATGTTTCAATGTGGCCTCAGTCTAAACTAGGCCTCATTTCAATCTGATGCGTCAGGTCTCTCTCTCCCCTTCCCTCCCTCCCTCCCAGACTGGCTTTGCTCTACTTTCCTGATGTGCCTGCGGGGCTGGCGCTTCAAACATGGATGGATGGATAGAGAGAGAGAGAAAGACAGAGAGAGACAGGTAGGTAGGTAAGTAGGTAGGTAGGTAGGTAGGTAGATGATAGATAGATAGATAGATAGATAGATAGATAGATAGATAGATAGGCAGGCAGGCAGATCTTTTGGATGAATGTATGGGTAGGTAGGTAGGTAGATTGGTATATAAGTAGGTAGGTAGGTAGGTAGATCTATATTGGTAGGTAGGTAGGTAGGTAGACAGAAAAAAGACAGGCAGGCAGGTAGGTAGGTAGGTAGGCAGGAAGGCAGGCAGACAGGTAGGTAGGCAGTCCTTTTGGATGGATGGATGGACGGACGGACAGACAGACAGACAGACAGACAGAAAGAAAGAAAGAAAGAAAGAAAGAAAGAAAGAAAGAAAGAAAGAAAGAAAGAAAGAAAGAAAGAAAGAAAGAAAGAATGCAACAGCGGTGGCACTTTGGGAAAGAAAAGCAAAGCCAGAGTGGGAATTGAAGTCCACACAAGTTGCCAAGGTTGAGAAAGATGGGCTGAAAGACCCAGCCATTCTGGTTAGAGTTTGGCATGCTGTTTGATTCCGGCTTAGTCAATAAACCATGGCTAAGATCTTCCTGCTCCTTAATACAGCTGCCCCTCTGCCCCTTCTCCAGCCCCCTGCCCCAGTTCTTCCTTTGGCATCCGATTTTGCAATGCCAACCTCCCTGGGGCAGCGATATGGCCGATTTGACCCTCTTTGCTTTGACCCAAGGTCCATTTCCATCGGGCCAAGCAATGGGAGGTGCTCTGCACATGCTCAGAGACTCCCAACTTCGGGGAAGTGCTCCGCCCATCTTTATGCTCTGCCTGGCAGGAGGAAGGCTTGTGGAAGCAGCCCAGACCAGCAGAGGCAGTGGGAATGATCACTTGGAAAGTAAGCAAGCAAGCAAGCAAGCGCAGGGCTTGGTTGGAAGAACTGGGCTGCAGAGGGAGGCTAGGTTCTAGGTCCAGGCTGGCCACTTAGAGCTGAACCGAACCAAGCCACGCACCTTGGAGAGCCACAGCTGCACTCACCCGCATCCTGTGCGCAAGCCCAGCTGGCTGCAGAGGCAGAGGCTGTGTGGCAGCGGCGTGCTCCCTTGTTCTCCTCTGGGGAAGGGGGCCCTAATGCTGGACCACCCACCCCTTCCACTGCGCGCCTTGGGAGGATTTTGCTTTTGGGCCTTCTGGCCTGCCTTCACTGCTTCCACTGGAGAGGGCAGCCTGCAAGCTAAGGCGCCCCCTTTCCGTCACCTCCCACTTCTCCCCCCCCCCAGGCTTGGCAAGGCTTGCCGCACAAGGGTACCACCCACTTTGGGAACCACTGATCTAGTCCTTCAGAGGAGCCACGATGCCAAATTGGCAGGCCACTTCGGGTTCTTAAAGACTTTACACTTAGCTCAGAGGCAATTCTGGTGGCCCAGCATAAAGAAAGACGTGGACAGTTATGTGAAGAGTTGCACCATTTGCATGACAATGAAAAAATGACCAGGAAACCCCCCGGACTGCTACAGATGGTAGCAGAATCAGTGAGGCCATGGGAGGAGATCACAATGGATTTCATAGTGGAGTTGCCAAAAAGGGGAGGAAACATGGTGATCTGGACTGTAATAGACTTATTTTCCAAACAGACACATTTCATACCATGCAGCGGATTACCCTCAGCCCACGAGTTAGCGAAGCTGCTTTTGAAACACATCTACAACCTACATGGAGTACCACGGAGAATTATCTCAGAGGGGTCCAGTTCACAGGCAAATTTTGGAGGGAGTTCCTGCGGATTATTGGGTCATCCCAGGGCCTTAGCTTAGCTTTTCATCCAAGTACCAATGGGGGGGGGGGCAGAGAGATTGAATGCCATGGTAGAGGCTACGTGAATTATCAGCAATCCAATTGGGTGGACCTCCTGCCTTTCACGGAGGTTGCGTACAATAATGCTGTTCACAGTAGCATGGGACTAACCCCCTTTAAAGTAGTGAGTGGTATGGACTTCGTCCCAATGCCTGAGTATCCAAGGGAATCCCCTCTCCTCAGTCAGCCTGACTGATTGAATATCAATGCTGAAAGCAACTTGGGAGAATGTCAAAAAAGCACTGGCAAAAGCGGCATATAGCTATAAGAGACAGGCAGACAAACACCAAGCCCCACAACAGCCATTCCAGGTGGGGGAGAAGGTCTACCTCTCCACCAAATACCTGAAGTTAAGACTCCCTAGCAAGAAATTGGGGCCAAAGTCCATGGGACCATCCCCCATAGTAAAGGTCATCAACCCAGTCACGTTGCAACTGAAGTTGCCCCAATTGTTAGGGAAAATACATAGCAGCCTCTTGAAACCTATGGTGGAATCAACCCTGAGGTCCCTACCTCATTAGCCCCCAGACCCCATGGTCATAGGAGGCCAAACCCATTATGAGGTGCAGTGAATCCTCAATTCCAGGTGGCACAGGAGACAACTCCAATATTTAATGAAATGGAAGGGCTACCCCTTATCAGAGGCATCTTGGGTAAAGAATAGGAATGTCCAAGGTGATTGCCTTGTGACAAGGTTCCATGCAGAAAACCCAACCAAGCCTGGGGGAGGTTCGCAATCCTGTCCTATACCTGCAATAAATTTGTTTCCTTTTTGTGTTGTACAGGTCATCTTCAAGAAGCGAGAGGAGCCAAATGTCAACTCATAAAATATTTGTATGGTCTTTTTAGAGTTGCCAACAGAAAGGGAGGGGGGAGCAGTGCAGCAGCTTGGAAATCAAAAGTGTATTCCATGAATAGTTTTCAAAGATAGTAACTAGGTGATTAAAATTTCTGCCGCACAAAATTCTAACTGGAGAACATGACTGATTACTCTTGGCTATGGATGTGTCCCATTGGAGAATATGAATTATGATATACCCAGGTGTGGGGGAAAACCAGGGTCAAGGGTGACAATGAATTATGTGTGTCAGAGTTGACTACACCCAAGCAGTATCGGACTTGTTAACTCCCAATAAATCCTTTTGAAATATTGGAAGTTTGGCTTGAGACTCATGATTTAATTGGGGTAACTGCTGGAATCCTGAAAATGGATGGACTCATTAAAGAAAGGGTGGGAAAATACAAAGAAAGCTTTAGCAGAAGCAGCTGATGAGTATAAAAAAACCAAGCAGACAAGCACCGGTCTCTCCAATCACCATTCCAAGTGGGAGACAAAGTGTATTTGTCAACTAAGTACCTACAATTAAGGTTACCAAGTAAAAAACTTGAACCAAAATTCCTTAGTCTTTTTCCTATAGTGAAAGTAGAAAATACATCCCGAAATTCCACAGCAGCCTATTAAAACCAGCCATAGGTTCTACTTTAAGACCTATACCTGCTGCTCCTCCAAAGCCTGTAGTAGTACAAGGTGAAACACATTATGAAGTTAAAAAGATTCTCGATTCTCAATTTTAAAGGGGCTGGTTACAATATGTAGTTCATTAGAAAGGATACCTTTCATGAGAAGCTATTGGGTGAAAAGTTGGGATGTCAAGGCTGATAGATTAGTTAAACAATTTCATGATAAATTTCCTGACAAGCCAAAGTTCCTCCTGGAGGGGGGAGAAGGGGTTAAAGTGGTTTGGTGGACAATTCATTAACTCCTTATTGTGTTTTGTCTATTTTATTTTCCAGGATGTGTTGGTTTCTTCATGGGGGGATGCCTGTCAGCTTTGGAAGCCATATTAACACCAGAAGCTTCCATGCTGCCATATTCCTGTGCCTGGGAAAATAGGAGGGGGGATTTTTAGAGTGTTAGTAGTTAGACATAATAGCATTCTTCTTTTCGATCAAGGTCATGTTATTCCTGCACCTGGAGAAGGAGTGGTTGAAGGGATGTCTCAAGTTGGGACAGATGGTGATTGGACCATGTGATGGACTGATAGGTGTAGGGTGTTAAAAGTATTTGAGATTTAATAGCTGACTAGCTGCTGTAAGGTTGATGCAATGAGGATGAAGCAGCTCGGTTATTGCTGTTTTAAGACTGAGGATGGGTCTCACAAGGCTTTATCACTTCAAGAAGCTGTCTATATAAAGGCAGCCATGAGAGGGCATATCCCTCTCTCCTTGTGTTCTGTCTCCATTGTGGTTCTCCATGCAGAGTAAAGAAGATTGATGCCTTGCCAGGTATTTGCCTACCACATATATGTATGTATATAGCTGTCTTGTATATAAACCACTGTTAAAAGGCAAAACCTCTGTGTGCTGGGTTGTCTCACAATAGTAGTCACACTGCAAACACTCTGACACAGGGATTGGATTTTGACTTTTGAGTTACTGAGGGAAAACCTGGAACTCTCAGATTTGGGTTTTCCTAGATGTGCCAGTACGACTTTTCCAATAAAAATAAACTTTGAGAAAATGCCTGCCCCAGAGTTTTTGGTTGGAGTTTGGTTTTGCTGGAACTCTGACAGATTGATGTTTACAAGTGCACTGGAGTTGGACCCATTCTATTTCTTATTCTGTCCTGACCTTTCTGTTGCTTCCTACAGGGAGGCCTTGCCTGGCCGAGCTCTGACCCTGGACCTGAGCAATGAGAAAGATGTCTTGATCCGACCACTTCATAGCAGCCTTGTAGAAGAGCAGCACTGTTTTGAGGTATAGAATAATGATATATTATTTCATCACTTGATTCAGTAATGAAATAATTCTGCATTCTGAGAGTCCTGGAGATTCACCTACCTTCAGATTGAAACTCAATCTGTTTATACTCCATTCATCCATAAAGTTGTTCCGGCTAGATGAAAGATTTCTGGAAGTTCTTGCTGCCAGAATCTATAAAAGCCTATAAAAGGCTTAACTTGTCCAGTATACCCTTTGTCACAGAACATCTGCAGCCCAAAACATTTTGCTGCCTGAGCTGCATAAACGTAAGTGCCCTCTGCTCTCTGATAGTTTTGGTAAACCAGCTTAGTCTGGTATCTCAAGATTATATTACATGAATGCCACGTGGTCATGAATAATGCCGTAAGCAGCTGAAATGCTGCTCCCTCACTTTGTTAATCCTGACCCTTGAATGATAGAACAGATCAGCCTGTCGCAGGGCATGTCTTAACTAGAGTTCTCCTCTCTTAGGTCCTGAGGGCTGGGAAACGCTACTGCTTTAGTTGTTCATCTGCTGCTGAGAGAACCCATTGGATGGAGAACTTACGTCAAGCTGTTCAGCCCAGTATGGTAAAGCAGTCTTGACTTGTACTGTTCATAAAATGGACATACTTTTCCATAGGAAATTCCTTTCACCCACACCACTTTCTTTCTCCCTATATCTTCTCCTTATAAAAAAATCTTCCTTATTTGTCTACTGCCATGGTCTCTGTTCTTATCTCAATCATTCATCCAAAGCAGAAATTTTAGTCTTTAGGACCAAAAAGTCATAAAGAGCTGGCAGTGCTTGTAAGCACTGACAGCCCCCCCCCCAGTCTGTCTACCCACTATTCTCACCAGCAAATCCTTAATTTTTGTAGTTCATCTGCTCTGGATCTAATCCTGTTTGTTTCTTGACTTTTCTTTGTGACTTCACCTTCATATCTAAAAGTTTTGTGTATTGCCACATAGTTGTAGGAGATGACCTGGTTGAGCTCAAGGAAGAGTCAAACACCTCATCAGTCTCAAGGCCCTTCATGCCCATAAGAGATTTAAATCTATCGCACCTTGAATTCCATTGACTCTGATCTACCACCAATTTGCTTTGACCATTAGTAGTTCAGATTGTTAAAGAGCTTTAGTGTACAATTAACTTATTCATTTGAACTGCCTGGATTCCTGATTTCCTGCATTTAATAACAGTTTTCTTCAGTACTTATGGTAGAAGTGTGGATTTCATAGGAATTGCAGTCCAACACATCAAAAAAGGTGCCACACTGCGCAAGTTGTAACTGTTGTAGTCTGCTGGAGGCCTGTGGTGCTGGCAGTGGAGTCAGACAGTGGGGAGGAACATGGGCCAGTCCTGGAGTTTGGGGAGGACTCGGATGAGGGATCTGCATCCAACACAGAGATGGGACCAGGGCCATGTGAGAGTTATCTGCTGACTCTAGAGCCTCCAGAATCTGACATCAGCGAGGCAGAGGAACAGGGGGAGCCTGTTCCCAGTGCACACTTGTGCAGAGCTGCCAGAAGGCAAGAACAGTTAAGACAAAAGGGGTGACTTGGGAGTAAGGCTTGGCCCCTCCCATAAGACATAAAGGAAGAGCAGTTTTGAGCCTTTGCTGGAGCAGTTTTGTTTGTTCTGTTTGGTTTAAACTCTGAAGCTCCGTGTTGACTTTGTGTTCCATTTGGCCTTGTGCAGCTAATTGGCAACTTAGTCATTGGCAGCATTTCAAGGGAGATAAAGGTGGTGATTATCAGCCTTATCCCCAAAAGACTGTGGCAGACTTCTGTTGGACTATTCACAAACTGTTTGTGAATATAATTCACAGCCGTTAAAATAAAAAGAGGGTTTTGGGGACTAAGCGTGTGATTGTTACTGTCTCAGAAAGCCTTGGTCAGAACAGTAACACATCTTGTTCTGCATCCAATCCAAGCTCTTAATCTTATCCCATGCATCTATTTTCCAGGACAACTGCCAACGGATGGAACACAGGTTAAGTCTCTGGGTATATGAAGCCCGACACTTGTCACCCAGGAAGCACTACCACTGTGAAATCCAATTGGATGGGGTCCTGTATGCCCGCACAACAGCCAAGCAAGCCAGTCCCATAGGAACTCTCTTCTGGGGCGAGCACTTTGACCTCAAGACTCTTCCACCAGCTGTGGAACTACAGGTCTGCCTGGTACAGGAAGAAGAAGGGCTGTGGCCAAAGGAGAGCCACATTTCCAGTATGTCTGTTCCCCTAAAGGAGCTGGCTGCTATGCACCAGCCCTTGGAGAGATGGTACCCACTGGGCAAAGAGAAGCCAGACATGCCCACCCTTCGACTCCGAGGACGATACTGCAATTTCAAAGTGTTGCCCATTGTACAGTACAAAGAATTTGCTGAATATCTCACTTTCCATTATCAAGAGTTATGTGCTTCATTGGAGCCCAGCCTCAGTGCCAGAGACAAGGAAGAGCTGATGAGTGTCCTAGTGCGGGTCTTGCAAAGCACAGGCAAAGCCAAGGTATCATTTAGGAAACAACCTGATATCCAGATTCATCATCAGAATTTTCTTCATGCTGCTGTGCTGATTTTCCCCGCATGGGCTGTTTTATTGCTAGATCACCTGGTGTTGTGGGATTATTCTTTTAGTTGCTAAGGTGACTCTCAGGTCCACAGGAGAAAAACCTGGTATCATTTTACCCTTTCCCTAATATCCTGAGCTGGTTGAAAGCAGAGTTTAAATATGAACACAGAACAGGATCCGATTTATTCTACTGACTCCCTTCCCATCTTCATTGCAGGATTTTCTTATTGACTTAGGTGTAGCCGAGCTGGACCGTTTTGATGACCGGGAAGCTTTGATTTTTCGTGAAAATACGTTAGCCACCAAGGCCATTGATGAGTACATGAAGCTGGTGGGAAGCCCATACCTGCTGGCCACATTAAGTAAGTTAATTTAGAAACTCTGCTTTATAACACTAAGAAAAATGCAATGAGGGTTAGTGCCTATAATTGTTACATGGTACATAAGGTGATTCAAGATGGTAAGAGAAATCTATGTCTGATACCATGTTTCCCCGAAAATAAGACCCTGTCTTTTATATTTTTTTGCCACCAAAAAGGCACCAGTTCTCATCCAGTGACTAACCTCACTTGTGCGCATCACCCCTGGCCTCCTTTTAGCTGTCAAAGGCCTTCAGGAACTTCTGCAGCCGATAAGGTTTTCCTGAAGGCCTCTGCAGCCAATAACAGAGCTCCGGATTGATCCAGAGCTTTGTTATCAGCTACAAAGGCCTTCAGAGGTCTTGCCAGCCTTGCCAGCTGCAGAAGAAATGGGCTGGCAAGGCAGGTGTCGGTGTGTACAAGGCCTGGCTACATCTGTCCAAAGGTAGTAGGGGGGCAGCTCCATATCCCACATCCCCACCCTAGCTTAATTTTTACCCTTGCACCCTGGATTGGGTGGGATCTTAATTAGACCTTATTTGGGGGGGTAGGGTTTATATTGGGCACATGTATAAAAATCAAGCTAGGACTTACTTTCAGGGTAGGTTGTATTTTTGGGGAAACAAGGTAGTAACCATCTCCCACTGCTTTGGTTCTTTACAATTTGGAGGGACCCTGAAAAACTAGCTAAATTCATCACTAGCATTGCTAGAATATGATTATCATTATGTCTTTAATATGCAATGATAGCAAGGGTGGGAGTGTATCAGTTCAGACTGGTTCAGTAGAACTGGTTGTTATGATTCTCTATAGTTCAGAAAACTGGTAAATCGGGCCTCTGGCTGGCCCTGCTCCTCTCTGCCCGCTTCTCCATTCCCTGCACAGTCAGTCCTTATCATGCATGCGCAACATCGTGCACATGTGTGACACTGCTGCCTGAAACCTGCTTTTGTGTGCTCGCCAGGCCAGCCATTGCTTCCTGCCTTCCACTGCATCCCTGCCTGAACTGATCTCCCTGGGTGAGTGAGGCTCTGCAAGCCCCGGTCGCCGATCTGCCACAGCTGGTCACCTCCCCCCCCTCACTTGCCTTTTGCCGCCGACACCGGTCACCTTTTCTCCCCCCACTTGCCTTTTGCTGCCACTGCCGGTTGCCTTTCTCCCACCACTTGCCTTCCACTGGGGAACATGTGGAGAGGTTCGTATAGGCTCTGGCAAGGTCAGCGGCTGCTTCTCTCACCTGATGCTCCAGCTGGGAGAGCAAGAGAGTTTCCTGGCACAGCAAAAAGCTTGCAAGTCCCCCTCCCATTGGAAATGGCTCCCGGGAAGCAGAGAAGCAGCCAGGTTGAATCCTGCTTCTCTCTGCTGCTCAGGAACCATTTCCGATGCGAGGGGGACTTGCAAGCTTTTCATTATGCCAGGAAAAACTCTCTTGCTCTCCCAGCAAGACCAGCAGTAAGGAACATGTGGAGAGGCTCATGTCAGCAAGGCACCCCTTGATCGAGTCTGGGACAGCTGACAGCAGCTGCAGGGAGCAGAGCCTGGAAGTCCTGATGCATCACATGTGTGGCCGTATGGATGGCGGGAGGGGGAGCTGGTTCTAGAAACTCTGACACCATCAGAATTGCCATTGCCTTCCTTGCTGCCATCACCATTGCCACCTCGCTGCCACTGCATTTCCCCCCGCCCCCGCAGGTATGGTGAGCGTGAGCCCTGGGACGGGTGACTTACCACCTCAACTGCTGCTCCCACCAACTTTTTTGCATGCCAAGAGTGGAGTTGAGAGAGAGAGAAAGCAGCCCTCTTGGCACAGAGAAAAGTCGTGCATCTCTCCATATTCCTCTCTCAGCGAGCAGCCTCTCACACCATCTTTAAATGAGGAGGAGGGGACAAGACTGTTTGCAGAGAAAGGAATATGGGGAGACGAGACGCATGACTTTTCTTTGTGCTGAGCTGCTTTCGCTAGTGACTCCAGACTGTTTTTCCCAGCTAAGACAAGATTATCAAGGAAGAGAAAATAACATGTAGCAGATGCCTAGCAAAATTTAGTAATTCTGCAGATTGGCTATTTACACTGAAATCAGGTGCAAGGTAGTGATGGTAGGTAAATTATTGGGCAGTTTAGTTTGGTATTTATTTCAGTAGGCTGATTTTAGAAAGCTAAACAGGATCAGACCTGGTTAGTACTTGGCTGGGAAGCCAACACAAAATAGGGTGTGGGGAGGAATGGGGTTGGGAAGGAAAGAAGGAAGATAGGATAAGAAAGAAAGAGACGGAGATACCTGTTTAAAAGAAAATAGAAAAATGGCTCTTTGAGTGTTTAAGGTTGCAGACCTCTAGGTTAGTCAAACATCATGGTCATTAAGCGAACCTTGTGGTCATTAAGCAAATACTGGTTATTAAACAAGTCCATTTTCCCCAATGGGCATTTTTAACCGGAAACCAGAAGGAATTGTTGGAAACTGGCAAAAAATATAGAAAACCTCAGTCACAAGACTATGTGGGATGTTGTAACTGGTCATAAGTAAGTGTGTGTGTGTGTGTGTGTGTGTGTGTGTGTGTGTGTGTGTGTGTGCGTGGCTGTCAAAACACCAAAAACAGGTCAAGTAGCTCTGGGGAGGTAAGTCATAAATTAGAACACTTCAGGGGTGGGATTCAACCAGTGTTACTACTGGTTCAATCAGAGTGCGTTTTGTGGTCAGAGTGCATTACCGATTTGGTTAGAGTATGTTTCAAATGCGCACAGGTGGGCAGCATTTGAAAATTCTCTTCTTTTCTGCTTTTTCAAGCTCAGCTGTGCCATGCAAAGCAGCTGAGGTTGAAAAAGCAGGAAATAAAGAACAGCCAAGAGCACGGATGGGTGGTTGAGCCAAACAGATGACCAAAAGGTTGTCGCACCGAACCGGTTCAGTGTCTGCTATTCTTCAGAGCTACTGGTTCTATAGAACTGGGCTGAACCGGTAGCATTCCACCCCTGAAACACTTGCTAAGCAGCTGGCCATTAAGCGGGGACCACTTATATTTGGTTTGCCCATCACATGGCCACCTACCCTTCCCACCCCAATCACATGACCACCTAGCCACACCCAGCCAATCACGTGACCACAAAGCAACACCCAGTCAGCAAGCCACGCCCACCCAGTCACATGACCACCAAGACAAACCCACAAATTAGGCCATGCCCACAAAACCAGTTGGTAAGAAATTTGAATCCCACCCCTGAATGATAGGCTCATCAAAGAATCTGTCAATGTTTCTAATTGGAGGCAAGAAACTAAGTTAGAAATACAATTGTGGGTTGTGACTCAGAACTGTGGCTCTGCAAGCATCTATGCCATGCCAGTCACCTAATAGTAACTTATGGGGGAATGTCTCACAGGTGATATTATAATCAAGCCAAACTTTTTGGAGGATTGCTGTGAAGTGGACCCAAGCAAATGCCCTCCCCGTGACCTGGCTAGGAATCGCAACCATCTGCAACAACTCTGCAAAGAGGTCTTCCTAAGGATTGCTATGTCCAGCAGGTGCGTACTTGAGTATCAGCCAGGGTGGTCAGGGAGTTTTCTCTCTTGCCACCACTGTGGAGGCCAGGTTTGCTTTGTAGAAGGATTTCTGGGCTGCTGATTTCCCAAATGGCTGAATCAAAAGGGCCTGATCTAGGATCTTTGATGGCTCATCTAGCACACAGCCTATAGGCCCAAATGAACTAGAAAAATGGGCTGTTCTGCTAGGAATAGGTTTAGCAAGTAAAGTTAAGTATAATGAGTATACATTTGCAATTTACCCTTATCTTAGTTTAAGTAGCTCACCTTCATGTTGTGGCTCCGGGCTTGGATTCAGCTCCTGTGATTGATATGAGTTCAAGTGAAGAGGTCATGGCAGAACAATATGAGCCGGCCTGGCTTACTGATTGGACTGATAACCAGGATGAGGAGATGGACGTGACAAAGGACAACAGACCTGATGTATTAGAATTGTCAGGACCTTTGACCTCCTCTGGTTCCTTATCTGATCAACAGCCAGGAATGGCTGACAGGGAAGTTTTGAGAGAGTCTTCTAGTGGAGATGAGAACTTGGAAAATTTGTGGTTAAATGTAAAAAATAGAAGACGGTTGAAAAGGCAAAATCAGCTGGAGCGAATGAGAAGAGCAAGTCAGTAAATTAGCACGTTGCCTTAATGAGTATAAAAGGACACAGCTGGGCTGGTACATTTTGCCAGGAACAAAATAACTATTTGAGTGAAGACGTTACAGCAAAGAGCTCTGAGGCTGGAGATTTATTGCCAGGACTGGTTTGCCAGACAGAGTAAAGATTTATGCTGTGGTTTCTGCCAGCCGTTATCTTGTAAGACTTCTTTCCGTTTGATTTAATTGTGAAATGGCTGCTTTCTGTTTTGTTTGTTTGAATTTCGAAGGGGAGTCATAACACCTTCATGTGAGATTATATGAAAATGGCTTTACAGTAATAAGTTGAATTGGCTACAAGTGAGATCCTCAAATGTTTCTGAGCAAAGTCCCTAGGCTGGCTATAGGCAAATTGTGGTTGGTCACTCCATCCAGACCCAAGCATACTCTGAAACAGAATTCAATATATCCAGGCAAGGTTGTTTAGCCAGAAGATATGGCTGTAACAATTGTGTAGATCAGTGGTCACTAATATACCTTTAGGCCTTCTTTCAGCCTGTCATCTTTCTCTTTGCAGTTCCTTTCCAGCTGAGCTTAGCGAGATCTTCACAGCGTGGCAAGAGGAGTGCCAGTTGCGGGGGAAGGTGGACATTGGCCAGCGACTTGTCTCTGCTTCTCTATTCTTGCGCTTCCTTTGTCCAGCCATTATGTCCCCCAGCCTTTTTGGCCTCACACAGAAATATCCCGATGACACCACCTCCCGCACCCTCACGCTGGTGGCCAAGGTTATTCAGAATCTGGCTAATTTCACCACGTAAGTAACCATGTCCCTGGTTCGAAATTCTAGACACTTGACCTCAAATACAAACTAGTGCTACAAAAAAAGATAGGACAGATAGGACAGTGGCCCAGTGGTGGGATTCATATATTTTTTTACTACCGGTTCTGTGGGCATGGCTTGGTGGGCATGGCAGGGAAGGACACTGTAAAATCTCCAGTCAGAGGTGGTATTTGCCAGTTCTCTGGCAAAAACGTCCACTACCGGTTCTCCAGAACTGGTCAGAACCTGCTGAATACCACCTCTGCCCTGGGCATAGGGTTGGACTAGAAGACCTTTGAGTCCCTTCCAGCTTTTTGATTCTATGATTCTAGCCTGTTCTATAACAAGGAGTGCATTGATAATCAGAGCAATGACATTATATGCTTCTGTGAGCATATGCAGAAGGTGCAGAAGACAGAGCAGATTTTGAAAAGGCATCTGGGGGAAACAGACTTTCCAACTATGGAACCAGGGGTGGGATTCTACCAGTTCGCATCTATTCGCTAGAACCGGTTGTTAACATTCTAAGCAGTTCAGAGAACTGGTTGTTAGAAGAAATTACTGGCCTAATCCTGAAAGGAAGGCAGGAAGGAAACATTCTGGTGTTGCTTACAGAAACTGCCTCTCTGTTAACCCCTTTTACATTCTTGGCAGAACTAGACTTCCTGTCTCTGGAACCTCTCTGGAGTTTTTTTCCCCTCCTTTGCTGGTACTTTGTTTGTGTGGAATGACCATTCAAAGTTACAATGGTACTGAAAAAAGTGACTTACGACCATTTTTCACACTTACGACTGTTGCAACATCCCCACATTCATGAGAGGCCAGGCGAGGAGATGCGTGCCTCAATGTGAGTGATATTGAGTTGGCCACACCCAGCCAATAATATGACCACCAAGCCATGCCCACCACCTAAACCACACCCACAAAACTGGTTGTTAAAAAAATTGAATCCCACCCCTGTATGAAACAATGCAAAAATATGATTATTGTTTAATTTAATGTATAACATAGCAAAGTACAATTTTAAAAAATCCTCATAACTAATATCAGTCCAAGATGTCAGAAAAACACTTTTAAAGTGGGGATGTAGGGAAAAAAAATACAAGAAAAATGATAGTCCTATTTTAATGAATTGGCAATCAGGATTTTGAGGTCTCCTACCTTTTAATAATGATATAATGTACAATAATTTAAATCTGATTACCTGAATCTTTAACCATGCTAAAGTGTACTTAGCTCCATATGACTATGTTGGCATTGCAGTCATAATGATATTTTTTCTTCCAGGTAATTCAAATAGATAGCCATTATTGGTCTCCATTGTCCATGAGTTTCTCTGCTCTCTTTTAAATCTATACAATTGTAGATCACCTGCTACATCCACAATTGTAGGATTGCCCTTGCTTTGTCCTTGCTTTGGGAGTTTCCCATCAACCTCTGGTTGGCACAGCACAACATTAAAGATGTGCTGAATAGCTGGGATGTTTGTTTAATCTAGCTGGGTTCTTCTTAGACTTATAGTGGCCTTATGAGGAACAAGGTCGGGGGAGGGGGCAGTTCCAATTGTTTTCAGTCACAGAAACTATTACTTTTTTAAAAAATCCCAGAACTCCTAATCTAGAAAATAGTGCCTGTGATTTGTGTGTGTCTGTGTGTGTGAGAGAGTGAGAACGAGTCCTGTGTTTCCAATAGAATAGAACAGAACAGAATAGAATCAAATAGAACCTTCCAACCTTCCACTCGGCTTGCTTTCAGAAGTTGTGGCAGCTTCATTGCTGGAATCTTTCAGAAAGAGACTGGACTACCATCTGTCAAAAATGGTGTAGAGTCTATTTAGGGATGGGGGCGGGAGTTGGACTAGATGAGGACTACAGGGCCTCTTCCAACTCTGTTAATCTGTATCTTCTGTCTTTCTAGAGTCTCAACATCTTTTTTATAGTGTGGTAAACAAAACTGGATGCAGTACTCTAGGTGTGGCTTTATAAGGCTATATAGAGTAGTATTAGTACCTTATTTAATCTTGATTGTATCCCTCTGTTAAGGCAATTTAGGATTGCATTGGCTTTTTTGGCTACCACTGCATACTATTGGCTCATATTTAACTGGTTGTCCACTAAGACTCCAAGATGCCTGTCACAGTTACTACTATTAAGCCTGATTTCACCCAATCTATATGTATACTTTTGGTTTTTCTTGCCTAAGTGTAAGACTACTTTTCTCTACACTGAATTTCATTTTGTTAGCTAGGGCCAATGTTCAAGTCTGTCAAGATCCACCTGGATCTTAAGCCTATCATCTAGAGTGTTGGCTATCCCTGCCAGCTTAGTATCATCCATAAATTTGATAAGTTCCCTTTCTATTCCCTCATCTAAGTCGTTTATCATGAAGATATTGAAGAGTACTGGGCCTAAGATGGAACCTTGTGGTACCCTACTTCTTACTTCCCTCCATGTAGACATAGTACCATTAAGGATTACTCATTGAGTATGGTTTGTCAGCCAGTTAAGAATCCATCTGGTGGTGATGCTATCTATCCCACCTTTTTCTAGCTTACCAAGAAGTAAGTTGTGGTGTACTTTGTCGAATGCCTTGCTGAAATCTATTATGTCCACAGTGTTTCACTGGTCTACTAATTTAGTCACTGTGTTTTTTAAAATTATCTTTTCCAGTACCTTCCCTGGCTATTTGGTCTGTAGTTTCCTGGGTCTCTTCCCCTCCACCCCTTTGAAGATGGGAACCACATCATCTCTTTTCCAGTCCTCTCCTAGTTCCCCAGAGCTCCAGGATTTTTGAAAGATGTGGTACAGTGGTTCTGAGATGACATTTGCCAGCTCCTTCGGAATTCTGGGATGTAATTCCTCAGGTCCCAGTGATTTATATTCATTATGATCAGACAGATGTTCCATGGATGCCCCAGCTGCATTTGAATGGAATTCCCCACCCCACCCACCATGGAATCCTCAGGTTCTGCAAAACACAGCCTCAAAAACTGGGTTGTTGTTTAAATTTACTTTACTAATTAAGTATACAGAGATAAGTTGTTTAGACAATGATTCTATGGCAGGGCTGGGAACCAAACTGTTCTCAGCCCAGTTCCAGGACCATCATAATGCCTGGGGAAATGAGACAAAACATAGGTTCCTATGACCCTTTCTGCAAAAGCTTACCTGTATCCAAGACCTTCAAATATTATTATGGTATTTAAGGCTGGCTCTGGGGTGTCAAATCTAAGTATATATGATATTTTAGGTTTTGGCATCTATGCTGCAAGGCACCATCTACTCAAGAAAAGGCAGGAGTTAAGCTGAAAGAGCAGGGAAGACCTCATGGTGCAATTATTGGACCAGAAGGCAAGAGCTGAGCAGCTTTATATTAGCCAGTTGCACTCCATTGGCAGCCTGATACAGGGGAATCCATTGACTTCCCTGGTTCAGATTAAATGGATTGTCTCAGCAGGAATTGTATAAATCCTCCATCTGGCCAGTAGGACCAGTGGCAAAAGGAATGGATCTCTGAATTCAGGGCTCAGCCATACCTCTCTCCATTACAGTGACATGGTATTTCATTTCCCATAGGTTTGGGGAAAAGGAGGCCTATATGAGTTTCATGAATGAGTTTCTTCAGCACAACTGGTATACCATGAAATCATTTCTCAGCAGTGTTTCAAGCCCTGGTAGTACCATAGCATTGAGTGCCTATAATGACTCAATTGACCTGGCCCTGGAATTGTCCATCCTTCACTCCTTGCTCTGCAACATCTTCTCCACTCTGGAACAGGTATCGGCTACTCTTGAGGGGGGTGGTTGGGAGGGAATTCTCATGATAAACAAGCCTTCCCTCTAGTGGCAAGATGCCGCACAAACTGTTTTTGCCTCACATCCACAATGGTTAGACCTGTTCATATGCGGAAACAACCCAGAAACAGGTACTTCTGTGGACTTTTTACTTGAAAATGAAAAAATGAAAATTTGATTTTAGGTTTTGATGATTTTTGCTATTATAGAAATGGTTTAAAATAGTGGGAAGTACAAAGTTGAGGTTGTAATTTATTTGTATTTTGCTGCACTGTGTTAAGTCAGAAATCACTACCATTTTTTCTCTTTCTTTGCAATTTCTCTTTTTTTCTCAGTTCTCTAACATTTGTCTTTTTCTGTAATTTTTATCTTCTAGCGAAACTTAATAAAATCTATAAAATAAAAAGACAGAAACAGAAGAAAATTTAAGGCTCAAGCCACCAACTATTGTCTCAAATCAAAGTCTTCTGGCATTGGTTTTGAGCACTTGTTGTCTGCATGTTGCACATTAAGTGTACTCCATACACTAATTGCAACTGCAAATGAGATCAGAGGAAGGGAAAACAGAAGGCCCAATAGTATATTGGGAAAACACCAGATCAGCATTGAGTTACAGGGGATTCATACAATAGCCTTGGGACCTAAACTAACCTTTTCCAACCAGCCATGTCATGAGAATAGAGGATAACTGAAAATGAGCCCCTACAAGAAGTCTTCTCTATAGCCTTGGGACTGTTCCAGGACTTCCATTTCTCTTCTACCCAATGTGGTTCTTGAAGAGAGGATGATGGGTAGATGTGGGTAACTCTCCTCAACTGCCCTTTTCAGTGATGCTGACTCTGTTAGACCCTCTAAGACTTTTTTCAAGTATTTTTTTAAATGAACAGTTTACAGTCTTCCAGCTGGTAGACTGCCAAAGATGGTTCTTCTTCATCTGAGTAGGAGATCCATTTGCCATTAAAATCAACTGTGAAAAGAGGACTCTGCAATAAGGTTTGCAAGGGAGGGATGCAGACAAATTGTCCAAGACATCACATACTTTTTAAAGTATGCTCAAGTTGGTAGGTGTGAATTTAAATATACAGTATAAGAAATAAGTATAGGTGTAGATGTATAAATGCAAGGGATAGAAAATAGATCAGCCTTTGGCCAAACTGAAAGCAATTTCTATCATCAATCTGGCCAAGTTCTTTATGTAGACCCTTTCTATTCTTCTATTTAAAAGTGGACCCAGGAGAAACTGCAGCCTCTGCCAGCAATCCTCCAGGCCATCCAAGAGGGAACCCCTGTGCCTGTCTCCATTCTTCTTGGGCCTCACATGGAGGAGAGGTAATGAATGGCACCACCAAAGGTGACATGTGGTCCTTGGGGGTTGACAAGGAATGTTTTATCTCCTCTTTTTATCCCTTTGGGAAAGCGGTGCCCTTTAGCCTCCTTCAACTTTAGCCTCCTGCCCTATGGCCACCTTATAGCACTAATGGAGGATGGATCTTACTTATCACTTGTTCTGAACTGTTCCCCTGTGCACTTGTTAGCCCAACCTTTCAAACAAAAAAACAAAAACAAAAAACCACCCCATACAATCCAGTTGTATTCAAAGGTAGCCTAATTTTTTTCATCAGAAATGTGGTGTAATATCTGTAACATGTTTGGCAATTTGAAAGAAGGCAAATTCACTGCTCAAAGTACTTGTCTAATATCTGTCAGACCTGCCCCAGTCTGATCTCCTAGGAAGTAAAATCTCAACTCCATTTGGTTGAAGTGAAAAGGTACTTTAATGCTGATTGCATTAAAGTCAAGCGGAATCTAACATTCCCATGCACCAATACAGAACTAATCCTTTGGTCCTCCCTAGCCCTCCCCCGATAGTCCAACAAACAGTTTTCAAGATGGCTGCGCACATGGATGCTGTGGCTAACCGCTCCATCTTTCATGTATGGTGTGTATGATTCTCTGTGTGTTTTGGATCCTTTCCTTGATTCAATCCTGTGGGGCAAAGAGCATCTATAATCAGCAAGCCTTGTTACAAATTGGACTGAAATGTGAAAAGGCTATTACAGATGATTTTATACATTCTCATAATATACCAAAGGAGGCAGCTAGGCTCCTGGGGGAGCCATGGATCACTATCACTGTAGGAAGATGCGGAGAAAGAGGAACAGGAAGAGGAAGAGAGGATGCCGTGCTGGGGTTTTCTTTAGGCTGAGTAAGTTTCCACACAAGCCTTCAATTCCAAGTATATTTCTTACCAATGCAAGATCTCTGACTAACAAAATGGATGAATTACGGCTACAGACAAAATTCATCAAGAACTGCTATGTTTTGCTAATCACAGAAACTTGGCTTCATTCACTCATTCCAGATGCAGCTGTTGAGCTAGAAAGCTACATAGCTCACTGGCAGGACAGGAGTAGAGATTCTGACAAGATCAAAGGAGGAGGTTTAAGCCTTTATGTGAACAAAAGCTGGTGTATCAATACAAAGACTGTAGACAGCCACTGCTCCATGGATCTGGAGTATATGACTCTTAAATGTAGACCCATATATCTTCTGCGGGAATTCAGCATGGTTTTGATTACTGCAGTCGATGTCCCACCTGATGCCAATACTACCATAGCTTTGGGATTCTTGTATAACATTGTTAGTAATCAGCAGAATAAATATCCTGATGCTGTGCATATAATAGTGGGGGACTTTAATCAAGTTGATTTAAAAGAAGTACTCCCTAAATTCTATCAGCATGTTAAGTGTGCTACTAGAGGAGAAAACATATTGGACAAAGTATATACCAACATCAAACATGGCTATAAGGTTATACAATTACCACATTTGGGACAATCAGACCATATGTCACTGCTTTTAGCACCAGCGTACATCCCTCTTAGGAGACGGGCTCTGCCTATAATAAAGACAGTGAAATCTTGGCCAGAAGATGCTTCCCAACAACTTCAGGATTGTTTTGAGAACACAAATTGGGACATCTTTTACCACCCTGACTTAGAGATGCATACTGCAACTGTTCTGTGCTATATCAAACACTGCACAGATACTATCACTGTGGATAAACCTATTAGGATCTATCCCAATCAGAAACCCTGGATGACCAAGGAAGTCCAGCACCTCTTGTGTGACAGGATCAAGGCCTTTAGGTCCGGTGATGGGACAAGATATAGTGTCGCCAGAGCTAATCTGAAGAAAGGTATTCGGAAGGCCAAGACTGATTATAAGAGGAAGATTGAGGATAATTTTTTTTTGAATTTTTTAAATTAATTTTCAATAAACAAACATACACAAACAAAACACAAAACATGAAAACATAAAACTTCTTTTTGGAAAGCGGCTTAGTCCCGGGTTACATCTTTTGGTACAGACATAAATCAAGTTCATGCTCACTTTATATACCATTTCATATCTTATTTACCATTCTATTTTTTCTATATGGCTTCTCCCCTCTTTTCACTCTCTTAATTCTATTTTATTTATTTCATCTCAATTTAAATCATTGTGCTTATATCTTTTGTCCGTTCTATTTCAATTATCTATTCTTTTCTCATTAACATAATATTTCTCCTGTAATCACTGATTGAAGTATGACGCCTTTATATCTTTCCCCTAAAATTAACACTTAAAATAATATATAATTTTCGTTCTGATTCTGCTTAGCACATTCTAAGGCTACATACTACATTTTAAAATAGAAAAATGATAAATTTATAATATAATTAAAACAATAATCCATAACAGGTTAAACTCTATCATTAAGTCTTAAGCATTTTACACATTCCCTTTAATATTTTATAGTGTTCCAGTTTTCTAACATTGTTTCAAATACAAATAGAACAATACAGTACTTTTGCAGAATCTCTTTTTTAATTATGTTTTTACCCATTATCTCTGAAAAAAATCTGTTTCTTTACACCTTGTTTCAAACATTTATAACTTCTTTTCCCTTTTAGCCTTCCTCTCTTCTCCGATCTAGCCTTTTTACCCTCCCATCTCTTGATCTCCACCCTCTTAATCTCCACTCTCTTCTGTATTTCTCTTTTATGTTGCTTCCTGACATTGTATTGGTTTTTCACCTTATTTTCCCCTTTTTTGGTTGTTTTTTTAAGTCTTAAATTCTGCATTCTCTTTTCCCTCTTTCCCTTTTCTTCCCCAGCTAAAGTTGTTTGTTCATTAAAGATGGCTTCTTCTTCATCCCAACCTTTTTGTTCTTGTAGTTTCTGATAGGTAGAAATCGCCATTTCTAAAAAATGAAAAACAGTTCCAGAAGAGCCCTTCCCTTCTTGTTCCTCTTCTTTTAGCTTTTTAAATTCCATTTTCAATTCTTCAACAGATAATGCCATTGTGAAAAATTTTTAAACAACCCAAAAGTTTTTAGTCTTTCAAATAATAATTTCCAAAAGTCCCAAAGTCACCAAGCAATCCAAATAGACACCAGCTGTTTCATTTAGCACTTTCTTCTTTTTAAACTTTCTCTTCCTGGGATACAGTTCAATTGTAAAGTTCCAAAGGATATCTTTTAGAAGTCTTATTACTGTTATAAGCTCCAAGCAGCCTCCTCCAGTAAAATCTTAATATTAATTCTGTACCTCTCCCTTCCCACTTATAGCAAAAAAAATTTTTTTTTTAATTCCAATGTTCAGAAATCTTTAATGTCCCCTTGGCTTTAATTTTCAAATTTAATTACCTTGATGCCAAAACGGGTTTTTCCAATTTCCATCTGCTATTTCCATAGGGAAGGAGAGTGAGAAAAAAAACCTTTCCCTTTTAACTTTCTTCCGCCGCTTTTTACTACCTTCTTTGGGAACAATGTATCTTTAATGAAGTCAAGTTTCCAGGGTGTTTAAATGTTATTTGTTATCCCAGTTCAGCCAAAAACTTTCACTTTCTCAGCTTCCTCCTGCACATTCTTTGTGGCGGCCATTACTGACCACCGCTCCACCACTTTTGGAAAAGGGAGTAAAGCCAGCTGAGGAGGGGGATTGTGATTCCCCTGGACCCCTGCTGGCTCTCCCCTATCTTCAGTCACCTCTACGGGGTGACAATTAACCCCCAAATCCGGCTGGATCGGGGGCACTCCAGCGGCGAGCGCAGCAGGAACTGTGCATGATCACGGATTCCTGCCACCACTGAAGCCTTGCAAACCGGAACTCGTCAAGGATAATTTTTATAGCAATAACATGAGGCAGCTGTGGCGAGGGAGTCAACAAATTACAAACCATCAACCGACCAATGTCATACCTGCTGAGGGGATGCTTCATTGGCAGAGGAACTGAATCATTTCTTTGCTCGCTTTGAAGTGGAGACATCAGAGAGAGATAAAATACAACCACCAGCCAATTGCAGCCCCACCTCAGGTGGAGGAACAGGAGGTGAGGAGCATTCTGAGGGCTGTAGCTCCTAGAAAGGCTGCCAGTCCTGACGGTATCTCTGGCCAAGTGCTTAAAGACTGTGCTGATCCGTTGGCTGGAGTCTTCACCAGGATCTTCAATCAGTCTTTATCCCAGTCCACTATTCCATCTTGTTTGAAGGCTTCCACCATTGTTCTGCTGGCAAAGAAGTTCCCTATCAATAACCTCAATGATAACAGACCAGTGGCGCTCACTCCTATAATCATGAAGTGCTTTGAGAAATTAGTCTGCTGGCACATCATTTCTGGTCTTCCACATACACTTGATAAGCACCAGTTTGCATACAGAAAAAAATAGATCTACAGAGGATGCTTTTGCCATCACTCTTCACACTGCTCTGACTCATCTAGAATAGCGGGGGGGGGGCTATGTGAGGATGCTTTTTGTGGATTTTAGTTCTGCATTTAACACAATTCTTCCACATAGACTAGTGTCTAAACTTCTGGACCTTGAGCTTTCTAATTCAATCTGCCTTTGGATTATAGATTTCCTGTCTGGCCGCTCACAGAGGGTCAGATTAGGTAATCATACTTCTTCCGCCCTTATTCTTAACACTGGTACACCACAGGGTTACGTGTTGAGTCCTTTACTCTATACTCTTTATGTGCATGACTGCATTCCCACTCACGCTAGTAATACTATTGCTAAATTTGCAGATAATACAACACTGGTGGGACTTATCTCTGGGGGGATGAGTCTGCCTACCGAGATGAGGTGGACCAGTTGCTTTCATGGTGTGGAGACAATAACACCAATAAGACCAAGGAGCTTATAGTGGATTATAGAAGGAACAGATCAGACATCCAGCCCTTGCTTATCAATGGAGACTGAGTGGAGCAAGTGGCCAGTGTTAAGTTTCTGGGTGTTACCATAAAAGAGGACCTCACCTGGGGTGCTCACATTGCAGCACTGGTCAAAAGGGCCCAGCAGAGATTATACTATCTGAGACTTCTCAGAAAACAACAACTGAATGAAAAACTGCTGGTGACCTTCTACTGCTGCACCACAGAGAACATTTTAACTTACTGCACCTCTGTATGGTTTGCCAATTGCACAGTGGCAGATAGGAAAGCACTCCAGAGGGTTAATGTGATTGCCCAGAAGATCATTGGTTGCCCTCTCCCCTCTTTGGAACAACTTTATAGCTCCCGCTGCCTTAAGAAAGTTCAAAACATTCTCGACTTCTGGTTTGAAGGGCTTCGGCAACAGACAGAAATCTGCGATCGTGTGTGGTTTCTGTCTGTGCTCGCCGCTGGAGCGCCCCAAGCCGGCTGGTTTCAGGGCTAAGTCACCCCGTAGAGGTGGTGAAGAGGGGGGAGACCGCCAGAAGGGTCGAGGAGAGCCGCATCTCTCCTCCTCAGCTGGCCATTACTCCCTTTCCTGAAGGCGGTTGCAGCGGTGATCAGAAATGGCCACCACAAAGAAGAACTTGACCGGAAAAGAACAGGCAGGAGGAAGATAAGAAGTGAAAGTTTTGGCTGACCGGGTTAAATTGTAAAAGCAACAACCAAGGTACCCTGGAATTTAAATTTACAAAAAATAACATCGCTCCCAAAGAAGAGTTGGAAGCAGCGAAGGAAAGTGAAAAGGGAAAGGTTTGGCTTTTTTTTCTTCTCTCTCCTTCCCTATACTGACAACTAAGAGACTTAAATAAGAAATCAGAAAAATCCATTTTGGCATCAATAGGCAATTACGCTGAAAATAAAACAAAATGCCAAAGGGATAATAAAGATTTCTGGACATTAAAAACTTTCTTTTTCATAAGCAGGAAGGGAGAGAAAAAAAATAAGGGCAGGATCTGGAACAGGGCGGAGACTGCCTGGAATTAAAAAGAATCTACAGTAAAACTTCAACAAGACTTCTAAAAGATACATTTTAACTGAAACTTTGCAACTAAATAGTAACCCCAGGAAGAGAAAGTGAAAAAAAAGAGCAAAAAAGAAACAGCTTGCGTGTATTTGGATTATTTGGTGATCTTTGGATTTTTGGTTATTATATTTGAATGACTAAAATCAATCGGGTGGTTGTTTAAAAATTTATACAATGGCACCACTTCTGGATGAATTGAAAATGGAACTTAAAAAGTACAAAGAAGATGCACAAGAAGGGAAGGGTTCTTTTGGCTTCGTTTTTCAATTCTTAGAAATGGAGATGTGGAACTATGAGAAACAACAGGAAAAGACTGCAAAACAAGAAGACTGGGACAAAGAAGAAGCCATCTTTAATGAACAAGCTATTTTATGTGGGGAAGAAAAAGGAAAGGGGGGAAAGAGAATGGAGAATTTAAGACTTAAAAAAACAACCAAAGAAAAGAAAAATAATTTGAAAAATAAGTATAATACTGGAAAGCAACAGAAGAGGAGAATACAGAAGAGAGAAATAGAGGTAGAGAGACAAGGGGGTAAAAATGAATATTAATATTAATGATAGAATTGGATTGGAATGGAATGTTGTTTTAATTATATACATTTATATTTTTTTTCTTTTTTTTAAGAATACAATGTGTATTTTAAGAATGTACCAAGCAGAATCCGAATGGAAGTTATGTATTATATTGAATGTTACAACTTTAGGGAAAAGATATAAAGGCGTCATACTCCAATCAGTAACTACAGGAAAAATTTTGTTTAATGAGAAAAGATAATAGATAATTGAAACAGGACAGACAAAAAATATAAATACAATGATTTGAATTGAGATGAGATAATTAAAATAAAATTGAAAAAATTAAAAGGGGAGAAGCTATGTAGAAAATGTAAAATAGTAATAAGATATGGAATAGAATATAAAAATGAGCATGAACCTGAATTTGTGTCTGTACGAAGAAATGTAACCCGGGATTACGCTACTTTCAAAAAAGATGTTTTATTTGTATTTTTTTTTCTCTTTGTGAAAACTCAAATAAAATTTACAAAAAAAAAAAGGAAATTCAAAACATTCTCAATGATCCATCTCATTCTGGGAACCCATTTTTGGAACTATTACCATCTGGCAGACGGTACAGAATAATAAAAACAAAGACAACTAGGCTGAAAAACAGCTTCTATCCCAGGGCAGTAGCTCTTTTGAATTTTGCTGTATAGTGCAGTGTTGGTGTGGTGTCGGGGGCTTTCGGTTCAATGTGTGAAGGGTGAAGGATGTGTGTTTTTGTTTATTTTCATGGTCAAGGTCATGATGTGCACTGAAGATGGTGTTTGATTTCGTTGTACGAGGTGCAATGACAATAAATTAAACTAAATTAAAGTAAACTTTATGTAGCTAATCTGTGTTAGGAATACAAGTCACCTAACAGGTATTTGGGTTAGAAATATATAAACCAGGATAAACATTTTAAAACTGTATCTTTAAGAAAATGTAAAACTGTAATTAGGTGTGGTTTCTCAAACGGCCATAAGATGGAGCCAGAGACCTGGGTTGTTTAGTCTGAGTCTCAGAAGAGAGCGTGAGTGTATCTCTGTTTCCTTCTGTTGGAAAGTATTGCTGTTCCTCCATTTTTTCCTAATTGACTGATTTTGCTGGATTTAATGTAAGTCTGTTACTGAACTGTTTTTGACACTGGACTTTGTTACTGGATTATCCCTGGATTGAAAACTGACTGATTTACTTGTGAATGACTTTGGATTGCTTATTTTGGATTTTGCTTTAAACCTTTCTGGAAGTAAAAACCTACATTTAATGTACAGTGTATCTGTGTGTATTTTGGTTTATCACAATATTGATTATGGAAGTATTTGAGGAGTTTGGCTGCTTTAAGCTGCTTAACCCATTCAGTTTTGGAGGGAGGAAAATCTTTCCATGCAACTAAATACTGGAGTTTTCCTTGGTTTTTATGGGAATCAAAAATGTCCTTAATTTCAAAATGTTGTTCCACCTCAATCACGAGTGGCTCAGATGCCAGAGGCAGCACTGGGTGCAGAGGGGACAGATTTTCCAACTTTAGTACACTACAATGGAAAATTGGGTGAATGTGCCTAAGGGATTTCAGCAGTTTAAGTTCAACTGTGACTGGGTTCATGATCCTTTTGATGGGGAAAGTGTCCATGTATTTAGGTTCCAGTTTTTTGGAAGGCTGTCTGGACTGCAGGTATTTTGTGGAGAGGAGATCCGGTTCCCTATTTTAAAGTCTTTTGGCTTTTTCCATTTTTTATCTGCATGTTTTTTATAAGTCTCTCTTGCTTCCTCCAATGGTTTTCTGACCACCAGCCAGGAATTATTCAGCTGAGCAACCCAGTCCTTTAACAAAATAATGCAGTGGGAGTGGAGGGTGGGTGCGTGTGGTCTCCAGGTTGACCACAATTGCAGATTCTGCTTAATGTCGGACCAGCCGCAGTGTGATCCCTTAGGGAAGTAAAATATCAAGTCCATTTGGTTGAAGTGAAAAGGCACTTTTAGTAAGAGATGCTGATTGCATTAGAGTCAAGTGGCATCTAAAGTTCCTGCGCACCAATACAGAACTAATCCTTTGGTCCTCCCTAGACCTCCCCCGATGGTCCATCCATGTGTAGCCAATCTGGCACTGCCAAGAACCAGATTCCAAACCGCTCTGTTCTTCCTCAACTGTCAGTCCACCCTCCCAATTTTCCATCATAAAGGTATACAGCTTTATTGCCCATTTGTTCCCTCCGCCCTTCCCTGATTGATGGCAAAATGCTAGCAAGGCACCAAGCTGAAGGTGGTGGATGTGACAACATCTATTCCCACCCCATCACATGTGAAGGAGAGTGATAGGTTAGCTGTTTTTCCTGCTGGCAGGCAACATGTGGAGAGAGGGTAAATAAAACGGGGGGAGCCATCATTTCCTTTCCTTAATTGTACATATTGAAACTATAAAGATAAGACCCCTCTTGAACCTGATTACTGTAGCAGAATGGGATTTTGCTGGCAGGATAGCAGATTTTATGATGGCATATTTTTCTGCCAGCTAAAGGACTAGTGGGTTGCAGGGTTGCACTTTCCTGTGGGCAGCTGCCTGTGTCCATAATTTAAGAGCACACAGAAATTGCCCTAAAAGTACTCTGGGTTAAGAAAATGGGATGGAGAAACCATTATGCAGAATGTGAGAAGTTATGCATCAAAACATAAGGATGTGTAGATGTGGATCAAGTTAATTAAATAACCCAGACAACATCATGTTTATTAAGTGCTAACAAAATGTAAACAACAGGAAATCATTTTTTTTTAAATGTAAGGATGTGTAGGTGTGAGCCAAATTTGGGTCTGAAGCCAAATTTGGAATTGAGATTGTCAGCATTCCTCTGAATTACTATGTCTTTTGCACAGCTGATTCCTCATTCTTTGTGTTTCAGGCACACTGAGAAACAGAAACTAGGGTTTGTGCCCCCACGGGATCTGGGCAAGTATAGTCCCCTGATCAAGAGCCAGTCTATGACCAGCATCCAAAAGAACAGAAGCAAAGAAGAAGCCCTGACCCCTTTGCATCAAACCAAAAACAGGAGCAAAGTGCAGCGTACTCAGAGTGTCCCAACCCAGACTAAGGCATCTCGACGTCTCCAAAAGCAGAGTAGCATAGAGCAAGTGGTTGACAGCCAGGACAGCAACTCTCAACCTTATGACTCCTCTCCATGCAATGGTGGCAGCCACAAGGCATCTCAGGTAAGCAGAGTTTAGGAGAGGTTTGCTCAACTACTATATTAAAATGTGGTCTTGATGGCTCACAACTCCCTTTCATCCAGTTTCAATTTCATGGAAAGCTGTTATAACAGAAAGGAAAATCTTTTCCATAAGGAGGCCAGGCAGCCCCTCCCTTCCCCCCCTCCCTCCCACCCTCCAATTCAACAGTGAACACATGTTCAAGACCACCATTCAGACTTTCTCAACATTTCTTCATCTGAGCTCTAAAACCTGGGAGGTTTTCTTATCATCCTCCTTGTTTTTCAGCATGGAGGCTCTATTTAAAGGACATTTTGTATTGCAGGTGGATTAAAGTATTTCCATGTCTCTGTAATTAGTCTCTGATTCTTGGTCTCTTCAAACTCACCAAATAATGTTCTTCTGCTTTAGGGATGCTCAAAGCTCCACCCATCTGTATCGCTGCCTCAGAAACCATCAGTCCCTTGGTTACGACATTCAGAGGATGCATCAGCAATGCAAAATTGCCTATACTCCATGCAACCCCTGGAACAGGTATAGGAGGAATGTCCTAGAGGAGTACCAACCTGCTTAGTTTTCTGTTAATCTATTCCTAATTAAAAATCCACCGGGGAAAAAAATGATGGAAAAGAATGCATGCATCTAGCAAAATTAACTTTTTAAAAAGTGATATCATTCCATAAATATAATGAATGACTACTATTTATTTATTTATTTATTTATTTATCCAATTGATATAGCCACCCATCTCACCAATATTATTCTTAGTGACTTATCTTCATTGGGGATGCTTGGTCAATGAGCCTTAGATTTGACAGCCACTTAAACTTAAAGAAGTTTAAGAAATGGAAATCTGTTGCATGTTAATTTTCCTGAAAGAGACTGCACCAGCCTAAGATACAGTTCTCCTGCTTTGGGGATCACACTTTTAGCTGTTTACATTTCCCAGTTCTTCACATATTTTTCTGTTGTTAGGAATCATAGCAATAACAAACTTATGTCCAAGCATAGCGAGAGAGAGCCATTCTAATTTACTAGGGAAACTTCACACAAAGCAATGTCTAGAATGTAACCCTGCAAATCTTTCCTTTAACTGGGGGAAGATGAGTCTAGGAAAGAAAATCCACAAAGCTGCAATTTTATAGTGGGTCAACACAGTCTAAATATGTAGCTCCAGCAAAATGTATTACTGAAGTTATCTTGTCAACTGAATCCAGTACTTCTCAAGACTTAAGACATAATTGCAGTCTTCCCCAATTATGATGAGAAGAGACTAAAGCATCCTCTTATCCAGCTTTTCTCTGTTCCTGCATAGTTTCCCCTCATTCTCTTAATCTTGAGCCCTTGCACAGTCTTGAGTCCAGGGGTGCTCTAAGCTTCATTACTGACCCTACCCTCTGCCCCCCTCCCTAGTATGCAAGGCAGATGGAAGTGCTACAAATGAAGCTGAGTTCAGCCAGAGACAAGCAGCAGCTCCTGGAGGATCAGGTGAAGTCATTGTCTGCCCAGAATCAAGCACTGCTGCAGGAACAGGCCAGATTTCAAGAACGAGAAGAGATTCTTGGCAAGAGGCTAGAGGAGACAGAACTTTGCTTGGTACAACTCAGCAGCAGGTAGGAGAAGCCAGTAACAGGACGCAGAGGCACATGCTGTCAAATGTGGTGGGGGTGGCGGGACTGCTATCCCCAATAGGAATTTTCATTCCATTCAATGTCTAAGTTCCTGTTTATTAGGCAATGCAAATCCCATGGCAGGGGATAAGGAAGAGAACAATCCAAGTTTCCTGTTCCAGGAATCCAGCAGGGCATCATTGGGACCCAATCCATTTATGCCAAAGAGCCTAGCAGGAAGTAAAAAGCCGTTGGGGCTGATGAAGTGAAGTAAGCATCTATGGACTGATCTTTCCTGGCATTTCCCATGGCAAGGCCAGCAGGTCTGAGCTACAATCTACTGCTGAAGTCTTCTGCTGGGCTGAAGAACAAACAAACAGGGCAGTACAATCTTTGAAGTGGAAAACACAGTTCGATGAAGTATCTAATTGGCTGTGCCACTGAGAATAATTCTTAAATAGACTGAACATCTGGAAAGTTTCAGATTGTGGAAAAGGTATCATTTACACAGAAAGTGAAAAGGCTAATGTGAACTTCTCTTTGTTATTCTAACTTTGATTTGCTATCAGTTTGCTTTTTTATTCTGTCTTTTATCATCCCTTAAATTGTTGCCAAGGGAATCTTGAGGGTCAATGGATAACTAGCAGGGAATGGGGAGAAGTGTTGAAACTACAACCAATCTGTGGTGAGATCTGAAGGAGACTTGACTGCTGTGTTTTTCCAGGGTGTCCTGCATAGAGGCCAGCTGGAAGAAGGATCATGAAAAGCTGCAAGTGAGTGAGGAGAAGGCCAAACAACTGGTAAGATCCCACCAGAGGCAATGTGTATCAAATGAGATCCAATCTATGTAAAGGCCATTGTGTAAATAACAGAAAGACAGTTCTGAATTATGAACAATAGGCAGAAAAACCAACACAGAGCTAGCTAAGATCCCACCTGGATGGCAGCATTGGGGAAGCGGAGGTGTCAGTAGTTGGCAGTTAGGGCAAACAATGCAAACCCCACCCCTTTTGTACGTGCATTGACACTGCATGCAGATACAGAAGGGGTGGGGTTTGCACCGTGGCATCCACCCTGTTGCTTCATTTGACCGTTTACTGTCAGATGCCATTATGCATTCCAGGGAGAACTTCAATAGGACAATGCTTCTTGTGCCTGAGTTTATACTTGACTTCTTCATATCATGCACTACTAAGCCTTTTATGGTCACAGAGGTGGCAACCCTATTTCCTGGGGATTAGGGTTGGGGCTAGGGTCTAAATTTGCTTTAGATTAAGAAATGGTGTAGCATGACTGACTCTCTCAAGCATGTGTCTTGTAGGATTTGCAGTTCTCCACAATGGAAAGGGACCATGACCAGCTTTTCTGTACTGTTAGCCAGATGCTGGGGTATCGAGATAACCAATCACATTACGGCAACAACTCTCAGGGCTTGTGTGGATAATAAGACTGAGAATGGGAAAGCCATGTTTCCCACACAGCTCTTGTATGGAATCCAGAGAAGTCAAGAGGATGGGAAAACATGCCTTCCACTAATAAGGACAGCATCATGTTAAAAGTTCTCAACAGTATTCAGCCATTGCTGCAGCTTCCAATCCATGTCTACCTGAATACATATTCCATCCTCCAGCTTAAAGATACCCCATTTACTGTTTTCTGGGTACATATGCTCACTGCAGAGCTGCCTTGGCTTGAAAATGTTTTCCCTGAGAAAATGGAAGAATATCTCCCTTCCAGATCATTCCCAACCTATGGATGAAGAGACTCCAGAACTTGGAAATATGTGGCTCTTCCAGTTGGCTATATGACTCTATATATCCATAGTTGTTGGTACTATGGCTGCCAGAAAGGCCAGACACCTTTATTGTGCACTTCTTTTCAGTGCTTGTGGCTTGGTCAGGGAAATAGTTTTCCCTTACCTCTAATAGGCCAAATGAGGGCTTTCAGTGAGTTGATAATTCTGTTGCTATGTAGGTTTCTTTAATGTAGCTTTGATCTTTCCTTTCCTCCCCACTTCCTTCTCCCCCAGCATACTCTTTTGTGAAAGTGAATACTTCAATCCCAAAGCCCCAAGTGTTAGTGGTTTACAGTTGAGAATGAGGTGGGGGAGGAGGACTTTCCCTTCTGTACAGTCAGGTGGTTTCAGGCGCTGGGGGGGACTGATGTTCCTTTGCATGCTACTTCCTTCTCAGCTGCTTGGAACTGAAGGAAGAGGTGCAACCCTGCTAACCATTTCTCCTGTCCTGCAGGGTGCTGCAAGATAAGGCAAGTGTGTGCTGTAAAGGATGCACTTTCCATTGTTGTGCTCTGTATCAAGCAGGGGTGATGAAAGTGACACACTACGAGGGTAAAAACAGAAAACTTACAGCAACCTGTGCAATTTTTCCTGAAGCAGCTTTAGCAATAGTTGGATGAAGAGATGCCTTCCCTAGGTCTTGTCAAGTTCACCATCTCTTACCAGCCCAACTCCCCACATGCTTTTCTCTTGCATGGATCGTTGGTCAAAGTATATTACCAGCTTGCAGTCTAGAGCTCTGTTCTGCTGCTAATGGGTTCCACCTCTCCAAATAGCCCAATAAACCACCTGAAAAACAACACTACCAGCCTCCATCCTGAGGTTTGGTGAAAGGCAGATTCTGGTGCAGTGACTGTTCCACCAGCATATATTCCACCGGTAGTGAGGAAGCTCATCACGTGTGGCTGTGCAGACAAGACCTGTGATTGCATCCCTGTTTTTGTTGTCTAAGGGCATATATAGTCTGCAGTATAAAGGGCAGTCTTGCAAATTTTAGGCAATAATTGCTTCTATGCCCAGAAAAATCTCAAGCAAACACGAAAGAGAGTGTCCTGTGGGCTATTTTTTTTTCTTGCTTTATCTCTAAAAGGTGCAAAGAGCTGCCTTTTTCCACAGAAATTCTGTCAATTTCTTTATCCTGCCTTTGAAGCCCACCTGAGCCAGGTGATGTGAGGAGTGGGGCTTAATGAAATGGCATTACCTACCCTGGGATGCCCAGTACCTGTTGTTATGGTCTGCCACCATCCTGCTGCACCATGCACCAAAGAAGAAGGCTCTTCACCCATCCCAAGCGGGCTGATCACCTGGTTGATGCATATGGCCAGCTGACCCCAGGGCAAGTATAACCATTTCTGAGAGCATGAATGCATCGTGTTGTGTTCCCTCTACTCACTTTCCTCTAGGAAAGCCACCTCCACCCGTTCTTTTTCTGCTATGTGTCACAAAGTAGCCTTTTTTCACTTGTGCTGGTTCAAGAGATGCTACCTGCTGTGCTTCATTTCATTCTTGTCAAAGCGTCCTGCCCATTTAACTCCTGGGCACAGAGCAAGAACACCTCATCCCCTGGTCACTGTCCTCCATGACAGTGCTTTCATAATGGTGCCATTGGTATGGAGAAATTTTTGGGTTTTTTAAATAGTATATTGATGAAAAAATAAAATGCCAGCTTTTTTGTTTATCTGCTTTTAATCAGATGAAATTGACCGTCTTTCTGCCCTTTCCCCTCCAAACCCCACAGCCTTTTCTTTTTCTTAAAAAATTTCCCGCATTGGATTTCTTCAATCAGACTGTGGGAATACCAGATGGCCATGACCAAAATAGAGGAAGGGGTCTGAAATCCCCAGAAAGGGATTTCCTAAGCCACCTTTAGTTCCACCTGGTTTACTCATGGGAAAAAAGCAGCTCAATGATGCAGTGCAGAAAAGCCCTGAGATGGCATACTGTACAAATGGTATCAGCATAGAAAATTATGAAAAAATTGATTTGGTTCTTATAATTTCAGAGAGATAGAACAGAAAGTTTACAGCAAAATATGGGCTGAAATAGGATTCAGATTGTTGTTGTTTTTTTAAAGAATTTTTTATTTTAGACAAACATACACAAACAAAACATAAAGCACAAAACCATCCTCACTTATAGCTTGTATAAATTCTCGTATTATCAATCTAGCATATATGTATACATTATTATCATTGTTAATCATTTATTTGACTATAAGTATTATTCCATCATTTTATGTGAGCTATTCAAAGTTTTTAAATTAATTTATATTATAACATTCATTACATCATCTTAAATCCATCCAATAGTAGTACATCTTTATATTATATTCTGTATAATTCTATTATCCTTGTATTGTAAAATTCGCTAACATATTTCATTTCCATATTTTTTTCTCTAACCATTTATTAAAATAAATCCCATACCTCAGGGGTGGGATTCAAAATTTTTAACAACCAGTTCTGTGGGCATGGTGGGTGTGACTTGATGGTCATATTATTGGCTGCGTGTGGCCAACTCAATATCACTCACATCGAGGCACACATCTCCTCGCCTGGCCTCTCATGACTGTGGAGATGCTGCAACAGTCATAAGTATGAAAAATGGTCATAAGTCACTTTTTTCAGTGCCACTGTAACTTTGAATGGTCACTCCACACAAGCCAAGTACCAACAAAGGAGGGGGGAAAAACTCCAGAGAAGTTCCAGGGACAGGAAGTCTAATCCTGCCAAGAATGTAAAAAGGGTTAACTGAGAGACAGTTTCTGTAAGCAACACCAGAATGTTTCCTTCCTGCCTTCCTTACAGGATTAGGCCAGTAATTTCTTCTAACAACCAGTCCTCCGAACTGCTTAGCATGTTAACAACCGGTTCTAGCGAATAGGTGTGAATGGGTAGAATCCCACCCCTGCCATACCTTATAAAATTGTTTATCTTCTTGTTCTCTAATTTCAAATGTCAATTTACTCATTTTGGCACATTCCATTATTTTCTTGATAACTTCCTTCTGCATTGGTATTTTCTCATTTTTCCAATTTTTAGCAAATACAATTCTAGCCGCTGTTAATGCATTTGCAATCAAGTATTTCAATTCTCTACTGTATATTTCCAGTAAAATCCCCAATAAAAATATATCTGGTTTAAAGTCTATATGTTTTTTTTGTCATTTTTCCCAAATGTGTGGATTTTAGTCCAGTATCTTTTAGCTTCTGCACACGTCCACCACATATGGTAATATGAACCTGGTATCTGATGACATTTCCAACATTTTTCAGATTTATTCTTAAACATTCTTGCTATTCTCGTCGGGGGATAGGTGCTACCTGTAAAAGATCTTATACAAATTTTCTTTATATACTGTTGACATTGTCATTTTGTAATTTTGAGACCACAATTTTTGCCATTTCTCTAAATCAATCCCATATCCAGAATTTTCCCCCCAAGCAATCATCATTTCTTTAAGTTGCTCTTCTTCTAGCTTAACCTCTAATAAATATCCATATAGTTTTTTAATCACCTTTTCATCAGTACCTGTCAAAATTTTATCTAAGTCAGTCAATTTATCATAAAAGCCTTATGTTTTAAGATCTTTGTCATATCTAGAATGTATTTGCACATATGAAAACCAATTCATCCTTATACCTTGTTCTTCTAGTTCTTGCATAGATTTAAGTTCACCCTTTCTATTCAATATTTCACCATATCTAACTGTTTGTTCCTTTTTATATATTATTGGATATGAAAATGTTTCAATAGTTGATAACCAGACTGGAATTTTAAAATAATGTTGCCTTTTAATCTTCTCCCAGTTTAATAACAAATCCTCTCATATATAATGTCTTCTGAAATACCCCTGTGTTTTAGTTCCTTTGTACCATAGAAGGCATGTCATACCAAAAACAAATCATGTCTTCTAATGTCAAAAATCTAGTATTTCTTAGCGTTATCCATTCCTTAACCCACATCAAGTTTGTCACCTGATAGTATAACTCCCAATTAGGCAGGCCAAATCCTCCTCTTGTTCTAGCATTTTACAACAGTTTTAATTTTATTCTCGCTTACTTTCCCTGCCAAATATACTTCAACACTATTTTATTTAAATCTTCAAATTAATCTTTCCCTAACCTAATTGGAATTATCTGGAACAAGTATAAAATACTAGGTAATATATTCATCTTAATTGTTGATATTCTCCCTATTAGTGATAGTTGTAAATTTTCCCATTTTGCCAGATCTGTCACAATCTGTTGTTTGAGTTTATCATAATTATTCTCTTTAAGTGTACTGCATCTTGCTGTCAAACGTATCCCCAAATACTTAACCTTATTTCTCCCCTTGATCTTCAAAACTTCCACCAATTCTTCCTTTTGTCTTGCAAACATATTATTTGTCAAAATCTTCATTTTATCTTTATTCATTTTCAAACTTGCTACTTTTTCATATTCCTCTATCTTTTCTATCAATTTAAGTGCTGTTTCTAATGGGTCCTCCATCTGCAAATGCTTGTATTATTTATATTCTTCCTTTTTAATTTTCATTCCTTTTATATCTTTTCCTTCTCTAATATTTCTATTTAACACTTCTAATGTTAACACAAACAACAGAGGTGACAGTGGGCAACCTTGTCTTGTCCCTTTCCTTATATCAATAGAATATGTCAGTTCCCCCTCTATCATTACCTTTCCTGTTTGTTTATAATATATAGTTTCTATGGCTTGAGTGAATTTCTTACCAAAGCCCATCTCTTCCAGCTGTAATAACATAAATTGCCAGTTCATGTTGTCAAAGGCTTTCTGTGCAACTAAAAATATCAAAGCCATTTGTTTTTCAGGATGTGCCTCGTAGTATTCCAAAGTGTCCAGAATGTTATCTTTATCTTTATCTTCATGTTATCTTTAATTTGTCTCTTTGGCAGAAACCCATTTTGATCCGGATGAATAAAGTTATTTAAATATCTTTTAAGTCTTTCTGCCAATATTGAAGTGAAGATTTTATAGTTTGAATTTAGCAGGGAAATAGGTCTATAGTACTTAATTTGTTGTGGGTCGGTGTCCTCCTTTGGCACAAGTGTGATATATGCTTCTGATCATGATTTGGGTATCCTCCTCTTTAGCATAATTTCATTCATAACTTCTAACAATGGAAGATTCAACGATTCCTGTAATGTCTTATAAAATTCCGCTGGCAGTCCATCCGGATTTGGTGCCTTTCCATTATTTTGTTTTTAAGTGCTTCACTCCATCATTGTTATATTCCCTTCTAGCATCATTTCAGTATCTTTAGATATCTGGGGTAGATTCGCTTTCTGCAGGTATTGTTTAACTCTTTCCTCCTCTATGTTCCCTTGCTCATACAGTTTTCCACAGTAGTCTTGTATAATTTTTTTCTTCTCTCTATTTCCATAGCAAATTTGCCCTTGATCGTCTATTAGTTGCATTATTTTTCTTGATTCTCTTTTTTCAATTTGTATGCTAACCTGGTTTATTTGCATCTTCTAGGTAGTTCTGTTTAGCACCTCTAATTCTTTGTGCTAGTTCCTCCTTTTCCATTAGCTCCATTTTATGTTTAATTATGTCCATTTTTATTTTAATTGTGTCCTTTTTTTGTGGAAGTTTCTGTAACTCTTTTTCAAGTCTCTTGTAATCATCCTCTAATGTTTTAAAACATTGTCTTTTCTTAGTATTTCTTTTCCTTGTATAGTCTATTATCAAGCCTGTGGTGTAAGCCTTCATTGTGTCCCAAAGGTTCTACATTGATGTGTCCTCTTTTCTGTTTTCTTCAAAGAAAAAATCCAATTCTTTCTCCATTTTTTGTGTGAAGGCCTTTTCTTTTAATATAGCATTGTTTAAAGTCCATCTAGATCTTCTCCTTTGTCCTTTCCAGAGGTGGTATTCAGCAGGTTCTGACCAGTTCTGGAGAACCGGTAGCGGAAATTTTGAGTAGTTCAGAAAACTGGCAAATACCCCCTCTGACTGGAGATTTTATAGTATCCTTCCCCTGCTATGTCTACTGAGCCATGCCCACAGAAAAAAATGTAGTAAAAAAAAATGAATCCCACCACTGGTCCTTTCCATTTAATTGTCATTGGATTGTGGTCTGCCCAAGTACTTGTTTCTATATCAATTTCCTGTATATTAAAAATCAATTCCATTGACATCCATATCACATCTATTCTAGACCATGATGAGTGTCTATTTGAGTAAAAAGTATATTATCTATTTTTAGTGTTTCTTTCTCTCCATGTATCTTTTAAATTTATTTCATCTGTCATTTTAAAAAAGGGGTTTGGAAGAGTCTTTCTACTTTGCTTTATTGTTTTCTGTGTTTTCTAGTCCATTTTCTCATCTACTATTCCATTAAAATCTCCCATCATGCAAATATTAACATAGTTCAATTCAATTATTTTCATGTGTAATTTTCTATATAATTCTTCTTGGTTATCATTTGGAGCATAAATTGCTATTAAGAGTATTTTCATATTATTGTCCATTATTTCCACCATCAAGATTCTTCCATCATCATCTGCATAAATTTGTTCTGCTGGAATTGTGTCTCTAATATATAAAACCATTCCTCTTTTCTTATATCGTGTCAACACAGTAAATATTTTCCCTAATTTTGGCTGTATCAATATTTGTTCATGTTGCTTTTTAATATGTACTTCTTGTAGGCAGATTATATCAAATTTTAGTTTCTCTAATTTATGAAATGTTTTCCTTCTTTTAAAAGCTAAATTAAGTCCATTTATATTAATTGTAATCATTTTTTTTCTCTTCCATATTTATATTTTATAAGAAGGGTTTACTGCTCTGGTAGATCTCGGTTCTCATTCTCTAGATTCCACACTGCCGCCTACTGCACCTTCTTCTTTTTCAGTTGCTGCTAGACATTCCTCTTGGAATTCAATTAATGACTCTTCTTTTCTTGTTTCCTCCTCCTTTCCTCTAAAATATTCTAAATAAAATAGTTCTGCTTTCTCAGTTGAATCTATTCTGTGTCTTTGTTCTTGCCATGTAAACTTGAGACCTTCTGGTATCAGCTATCTGTAGTTAACACCTTTCTTATGTAATATTTTAGTCAGAAACTGATATTCTCTTCTCATCTTTCTCACTCTTCTCGGTACTTGTTTCAGAACCACAATTTCCTTGTCTTTGTATTTCGGTGTTTTCTCTCTTGCAATCTGTAGTATTTGCGTTTTGATTGCTTTCTTAGTAAATCTTATATGGACTTCTCTTGGTAATTTATTTCTCATTGCATATCTTGTAAAAACTCAAAACTCCTTATCTATTCCATCCATCATCTTCTCTTTGGTTATCTCCAATGCTTCTGCCAGATTTTCTATCATTATTTCTGCCAAATTTTCTCCCTTTTCTTCTTCTATGTTTTGAAATCTAAGATAAAATTCTGATCTGTCAATCTCCCATCCCAATGTTCCACTCTTGTCTCTTTCAACCACACTCAGTCTGCTATCAATATTTCCAATTTTCTTATCTCTTTGTTCATCTTTTTCTTCAATTTTTTGGAATCTATCTTCATATTGTATCATCATTTGGTGTATGTTCACCACCTTCTCATCTGTTTTTTCTGTTTTCTGTTCAATATTCTCTATTCTTGATTGTATTTTTTTGAATTCCTTGCCAAATCATCTGCAATGTCACCTCCTTGTCTTTCCCTCGTTCCTTTTCCTGCTGCAACATCATCTGTATTGATCGTTGTCCTCCAGATGGTGAAGAAGAGGAAGTTGGTATTGAAGAGCCAGTAGCCATTACCTTTCTACTCATTTCCAAACAATTGCTGATCTGTGCAATAGTTGAAGGATCTCAAACAATACAACATCTTCAGGTTCTTTTATATCTTAATCCACTTATATGGAGGGCAAATATAATCCCAAATAACAATGAAGAAATCTTCAGGCTCTTGTATATCTTAATCCAATTAGTTCCAGTTGTTTAAAAAAGAAAATTTTTTTACAGGTCAGTCACAATAAAAAGTAAAAATAAATGTCTTCAGGTTCTTCTATGCCTTAATCCAATTAAGTGTAGTGGGATAAACCAAATATTACAATTAACAATCTCCAGCAGAAAAAAAGAGAGAAAAATATATGTCTGTCTATGTGTAAAAATAATATTTCCAAAGAAAAGGAAAAAAATGCACCTTCTTTAAAAAAAGGGGGGGGGGACACAGGCTTCTCCTCCAAAAGGCCACAATCCAGCAAAAAATAATTAAGTGAGGGGGAAAGTAGGGAGGTAATACTAAAAAGCAAAAAAGACAAGCTTTCTGTCAAAGAGAAAACACCCCCACTATATAATATCCAAAACTCTTTTGATGAATTCCAAACAAAATTTACAGTTCTCTTTCCAAGGTCACTGCAATCTTCTTTCTTTCAACTCCAAGCTTTCTTTCAACTCCAGATTCCAGCCACTGATAGTATCCCAGAGGAGCACATGTATAAACAATCTTCCATGCTCATCCCACTATCTTATCAATAAACAGGCTCAGAGTCCTTGAAATGTAATACCAGCTCTTACTTTTTTCAAAGTTATAAAACATTCAAACAAGAAAAAGAAAACAATGTTTCCAAGCCTCTGTGTGGCAGTGTTACTTATTATCCTCTACTTTCACTTCCCTCATATTCAAAACAAAAGCAAGAGAGAAAAAAGAAATTAAGAAGTACAAGTAAAACTGTATGATAAGGCATTGAAAAAAGAAAAAAGTCTTACATACAAGAAAAAAATTATTAAGTAATTATATAAAGAAAGAAAAAAAAAAACCCAGTCCAGTTTAAAATTAAAAGGTGTTTGTAAAAAAAATCCAGCAATAAAAAGGATTTAAAAAACCCACTAAGTTTGACTCAGGTTTAATCTTGCTGCTTAACTTCTTCTGTTTTAACTTTTCTTTTAGTCTTTTAGGGTGTTCTCTCAAGTAATAATGATTAAAAATTATCTCACCAAACCGACACACTCTCCAGCTTTCTTCCGTTCTGGAGCTGTCCCAGCTTCAGCAGCTTCAATGGCCGCCTCTCTGCCATTGGAAAAAAGGACTTCTCCTGGATCTACCACGGACTTTGTGATGTCCCTGGGATCAACAGAACATGCCCTTCTCTGTCACTGTCTCTATGGGACGGTTTAAGTCCAAAAGGACTGTCCAGCAGCAAAGATATCGACGGTGAACTTGGAGCTTCAAGATTGCACATCGTACCACCATGATGCCAAATATGCCCTTCTTCAGGATTTAGATTGTTATTGAATCATAATCATTTTGTTACATTTTATTTTATTTATATATTAGTGTTATCCCACCTTTATTATTTTTAGAAATAATTCAAGGAAGTAAACATACCTAATACACCTTTTTCCTCCTATTTTCCCCACAACAACTACTGTGTGAGGTGAAGGAGTTGGGCTGGGAAGGTGTCTAGCTGAAAGGTACCCAGCTAGTTCTTCATGGCTAAAGTGCTACTAGAACTCACACTTTCCTAGTTTCTAGACTGGTGCCTTAAACACTAGACCCAACTGGCTCTCAGCTGAGTCTTCGATCTGCTGTGCTGAGCTGCAGTTGGAACAAAAATTATAAATGGTATCACAAAGTATTCAAAATCGCACAATATTCCCTGTTAGAACAGTATTGTTCATCCACGTGGGGAGAGAAGAGCACATGATACATTAGAGTTTCATCTTCAAGGCACTGCTTATCCAACCCCCTAGCCCTCTTGCCTTTCATTAAATGCTGGGACTGCTCTTTTTTATGTCATTGCATTTTTTAAAATATGTTCAGATTAAAAAGTTTCAATTTTAAAAATGTTAAAAAGTGTTTAAAATAAGGAAAGAAAGGGTGGAAATAAAAAGCAGCTTATTATTATTAGCATATGGTGTTTTTATAGTAATTAGGAGACCACAATGCAATTACAGAGTAGCAGTTTGGCTTGCCAAGATACCAGTCCTATTGTAGGATATGCTTGTGTGCTTCCCAAGGTAGGCCATAGGATGGCAAACTGGCTTTGCAACAGGAAAAAGATAGCAGTAGCATCCAAGGACCTCTCCCTTCCTGAAACTACCTCACCAACAGACACCACAACCAGGAAGATACAGAGCTATCAAGAATCTGACTGCTTGCACCGAGCACCAACTCATCTCCCCACCAAAGTGGTACCTATTTATCTACTTGCATAGAATATGCTTTCGAACTGAGGTGGACAGAAGCTGAGGCAAGTGACAGGAGCTCACCCTGCCACACAATATTAGAACTTGAACTTGAATCAGAGACCATCTTCAGTGTCATTAAGCCGCCTGACCACCTCTCAAAGTAACTTAAAAAGTCCCGCCCCTTCTACCTTCAATCAAGATGAGGAAAGTTTTATCTACATTCGATATTTAAAAAAAAATTAATTAATAGACTCCCAAGAAATTGGCATTTGGCATTTGGATGGCATTTGGAAACTAAGTCCCTGGGCAGGAAAAGAAGGAGAGGAACCTGCTCCTCTGAGTCACGGAACTGAGCAAACAATTAACAACTGGTTCTAGTGAACCAGTGAGAACCGGCTGAATACAACCACTGTATATAACTGGTTCTGTAGGAGAGGGGCTCCTTCAGAGAATTCATCTCAATCCCTTCTTGTTGCCCTTTGCAAGAGGTGAGGATTCTTAATAAATGCTTTCTGCAAGCAATTGTTAAAGAGTCATTGTTAGCAAAGAAGCCAGTTAATTCCAGGACAGTATCAATTTTAGTTCTGGGTAGAATTGTACTCTCCTGAAAGTGCAGGGTCATCATCTGGAGATGTACCTCAGGCTATCTGTGGCTGGAAGAATAGACATAGGCTGTGGCCAGGAGAAGTGTACTATGGTTGGTCCACTTCATAATTACTTTTTAATTATCACATTCTAGATTAATAACAATAGTCTCCTAACTATTACATAAGACATATGCATATATATATTTTAAATAAGATTCCGTATGGTATTTTTTCCATTAATTGTATTCTAAGTCATTGTTTCAGAAGTATTAGTCTATTCAATTATAGAAAGTGATATCAATCTTTCTACTACAATCCTTATAATTCATTTTAATTTTATTCTTCTTTACACTTATCATTCTTACCATAAATTCCCATTTCCACAATTATTCCAGTTAGAGCTATATGTGATTTAGCCATAATTGTTAAAAAAGAAACCAAACAAAAAAAATCAATTCCAGTCTTTTCAATTTTAAAGTCTACATTCTTGAATACCATAATATATTACCTTGCAGAATCCCCTTTTCTATTCCTCTATCCATTTCTATTCATATCTATCCATTATCTCTAGGTCCCCTAACTGTATAGTTTCTTTTCATTTTTGGTTACTTTCTACTTCCCCTCCCTTTCTGGTCCTTTCTCTTAATCCTCCTTTTTTCCTTTATTATTTCCCTCTATTTCTTATTCCAGTTTTTATCCCCCTCCCTCTTTTGAAGTTTTTTTCTGTAACTCCCCTTTTTGCTGTTTCCTTTTTCTTTGTTTACTTTTCCAAGTAAATTCCCTTTTTAATTATCCCATCAAACCTCCAAGTTTTAATTTTAAGTCTTTTTTTCTCTTGTTTTAATGTTCGTTGTTCCATTTGATCTTTAATGCTGGTTACTTCTTTGTTGGGCTCTTCCCCTTCTGGTTCTCTTTGTTCTTTAATCAACACCACCATTTCTAATTTTTGTGGAATTATCACATTTCCATTTTTTTCATGTATCATTTCCTTTATGCTTCTTAATTCCAACTTTATTTCCCTACAAAGTTCTGCCATTTTTGTGCACTTCTTTAATTTTTATTTTTCCCTTAAAAAAAAAAAGTTGAGTCCAATCCAGTTGCCCAGTAATTTATGTCAACCAGCATCTTTAACATTTATTTCCAACAGTCAATGTCCATAAGTCTTTCTAAGTTCGTTCTATTAGTTCCTTTTTCAATTTTTTCCAAAGTCACCAAGTAATCCCAGGGTAATTTCTTTCACACTTCTTTTTTTTTGTCTTTATAATATTCTGTCTTTTCACTTTTCAGGGTTTCTGTATTATTGTAATAGAGTTCCTCTTATTTTGTATCAAGTTCCAGTTTTAAAAGGACCAAAAACTTTTTAAAGAGACACTGATACTTTTCCTTTACCATTAGGTGGCACTCTCTGTTATGTCCAAATTCCACCCTTTCTTTTCACTTTCTTTTTCCCTTTTTTAGGCTTTTAAATTTCAATAATTCAATGAATCCAATTATCAATTATTTTTTCTTTTTAACATGTTCAATTTCAGCATTTAATTATGCCTGTTTAGTGTCAGTTTAATTTCCAAGTCTTTTATAGTAAATATTTTCTTCTAACTTCCTCTTTCAATTAACTCTTTTCAAAGTTCAAAGCCACATTCCTTTGTTGCCAATTTCCTTTTCTCTCTCTGGTCACCACTTTTTAAACCTTTCCTAAAAATCTTTTTATTTCTTAACTCCAGGGTACCTTATTTTCCATACGTTGCACCTGGTTTACACTTCGCTCACAGCTTCTCCACTCCAGCCCAGTCTTATTTTCCCAGACTGCCTTCTGTCTTCTTGGTGGCCATTTTCGACCACTGCTGCCACTCGTCTTCAGAGGGGTTTTTTCCCTGTCAGGGAAAAAGATTTCCAAGGTGCCTTCCAACTGTTATTCCATATTCTGTATGTGTAGACTTCAACTTCCAGAATTCCCCAGCCAGCTACGGAACCAATGCTGCCTGCAGAAATCTGGGAGATTAAGTCTATACATTTTAAAATTACCAAGATTGAGACACACTGACTTGAAGTTACTGGAGAATAAGAGGGTCAGAAAGACGAGACTCACAGAGATAAAGCACAGAACACAGAAAAAGTAGAGTTAGGGCTACCTCTTGGTAAAAGACTTGCATATACTAAAAGTGAACCCTCAGTTTCTAGTATACTATATAGTTTAAGGATCCTTCATAGATAAAACCTGAGACAGGAGCTGTCAACCCTGAAGATGACATATGTGTACGTCATATGTTTTCCTAGCTTCTTTAGATTTTCTGCAAAGAATTTAACTAGTGATGGGATTCTATCAGTTTGGACTGGTTCTATAGAACCGGTTGTTATGATTGTGTGCAGTTCGGAGTACTGGCAAATCATGCCCCTGGCTGGCCCTGCCCTCTCTGCCTGCCCCTCCCCTCCCCACCCAGTCAGTCCTTATCATGCATACACATCACGCACATGCCCGATATCGTGCACATGCCGGACATCGCTGACTGCATTCTCCCCCTCCCAGTCACTACTTAAGGTATTTCTTTTTTTTCCTCCTGACGATTAGCTGTTCAGATGATCAGCTGTGCTGGGATCCCCCTCACTGTCTTACTGCTTTGCCCAGGAGGCTTCCCTGAGACCCAGGAGGCAAAGGGGGGCTTGCAGGGGGAAACCTTCTGGGAGCAAAAATGCCCCCCCAGGAGGCTTCCCTGAGGCCCAGGAGGCAAAAAATGGGGGAGGGTGCTGCAAAAAAGCAATGTCCACCCAGTTACATGGCCATGCCCACCTAGCCACGTCTACCTAGCCACACCCACAGAACCAGTTGTTAAAATTTTTGAATCCCACCCCTGAATTTAACGCTATTTCACGTTTGCCACTTTCTACCTGTTGAAAGTGGGGTTATAGAGATAAAGCGGGAATGTTATGTCTAGGTGGCATTCTTTCCTGTGAGAACTGAGAAGATACCTGCAGCTGGAGGAAGGTGGAGTTTGGAGTCACCAGACTGATGGACTGAGAATTGATTGGAGATTGTGACTCTGGGGGAAATTTCAAACTTTTACTTTTTACTGGAATCAAACCAGAGTCAGAATTACACCAAGTCCTTGCCAATTTGATATATTCCTAATAAACAAACTTTAAACAAAAATGGATGCCTTGGATTTTATTTCAGGGGACATGTTACTTGGAAGCTTGACAGGAACACCAGCTCAGGCTGTATCATCCATCTGTCTAAGAAGAAGAGTCTTTTCAGCTGCTTTGAGCTGGAAATTTCCATGCATTCTCTGCGTTCTTCCACCTCCTCTTCCCAACAGATAGTTGGGAACTGGAGTGAAAGGAGGAATCTCAGAGTGGTCCAGTTCAGTGCTCACCAACTGATGGGCCGGGGATCACTGGTAGTCCACGAAAAATTTTAGGTGGTCCGCAGAGAAATATCCCTCCCAAAGCACTCCCCCCAAAGCAATTAATCCAGGCTGCATGGGAACACAAGGCTGTGCTGCCCACATGGCCCACCCACCTGTGGGCCCCCACTTTTTGGCCGAGCGCAAACCTTATCTTGAGTAGAGCCACGCGAGCTGGAACTGGAAAGTAAGACCAATGGCGGGGAAGGGAAATCCTCTCTGGGGTGGCTTGCTGACGTTGGTGGGAAAGTTATTCCAGAGCTGCAGTAGTCACAGGACTGGCCCTTTGGTCATCCTGGAGGAGCTCCTCCAGTCCATGGCAAGCCGGTGCACCTGGGTGGAGGAGCAGCTGCTCCAGGATGACCAAAGGGGCCAGCCTTGTGACTACTGCAGCTCTGGAATATGGGACCGACTTTCTCATCAACATCAGCAAGCCACTGCCAGTCAAAATTCATATTAGTCATCCACAGGATTTAAAATTATGAGTTTGGTGGTCCCTGAGGTCCAAAAGGTTGGCAATTCCTGATCTAGTTGAGGCTATCATTGGCAATTACCCACCTGTGGGAGGGTCCTTTGTCAATCTTCTAGCTGTCCATGGAGGGAAGAGCTGGGTTCCACCATGAATTTCAGTAGAGATCTCTCGACTGCTGCTTGTACCAATGAATTACACATTTTTATGCATTAAAGGGAGTAAGAAAGAAAATCCATAAGAATTTGTAAATAAGGCAAAAATAAAACTGGATTTAGTACTTTGAAAAATCTGGGGAAAGCCAAAATGATAAATTTGCTCAGATTTCAAGGTCTACAATTCTATCTCTAATTCAGTCACATACTGAGTTGGTTTTAACTGAGTGAAGTTAATTCACCTAAATCCAGCTTTTCATCTTTCAAGAGAGGCCCAATAGCCAGGCCTTGAACATGCAAAATTTACATGTTGCCACTGACTGTAACATATGGACAACATACAGTAACAATAACATTTCATCAGAACTTGGATGTTCTGCATCAAGGGTATCAAACTCACATCGTCATGGCATCATCACGTGATGTATCAGGACTTTTTCCCCTTCACTAAACCAGGCATGGGTATGGCATCCAGCCCACGGGTCAGGAATTGGACAGCCCTGTTCTGCATTGTAGTTGTTGAGATGGTTTTCCTAGCTCTTTCCACCCATACTTTATTCTGTCATTGGCTGTTGACTAAGAGGAAAAGAACAAGTGTTATAAGACACTATCCAAAGTTTCCAAATCTGGTTTGGGGCTGAGTGATGGTAGTTCTAGAGCAGTTCATGTCCTCTTGTAAAGATCACATTTGATCAAAGTTCCTCTCAAGTTTCTCACATGCATGGCTGCTGTGGCTTGCTGGCACTGCTATTCACAAGTTCCTTGGCAGCATGTCTGCAGTGACAACAGTACCCTTTTTAACACAATAAATAACAAAATAGGAGCATTCATATTACACTAGGAAAACTTATCCTCGCTTTCAGAGTATTTCAGTGGATATTATATATACAGATGTATCATTCATAAGATTTACTTACAAACAAGTTACTTTCCAAGAGGCTGTCCATAAGTCCATTTTATTCATAAATCCAACCATGTAAAAAAAAAAGCACAATAATGTAAAACAAATGCACAAAAACAAGCCTACATGATGGTGTAGGCTTATCCTGCAGAGTAGAAAATGGCTTATGTTCAGCTTCCCAATGTGCAACAATGGAGCTCAATTATATGTATCTGCATGCTGTAAACTAACCCTTTCTTGCTTTCTCTTGACTTCTGGGACCTTATAAGTTGGAACTGCAGGACAGGTTTGTTTGTATCAGTGAAAGTTCATAAATACAGGACTGGTATACTAAAACATTGTATATTACAGTAATAGATTTTTTAATATTATAGTACAAGAAAAGGCTGAGGGACAAAAATATTACAAGATGGTATTGTAGCAATTGATTGATGCACACTGGAAAATGAATAGTTGTCTGCGACAACAGGCCAGTCCCAAACCCCTATTATTTATTTCCCAGCCAGGGAGGGGCTGGCTAATGACTATGACTTCTTTTTCCTGAGAGCCGGCTTGTTGCCTTCCATTGCTCTCCTCTCCTCTCTATGCATATGCGCATCTGGGATGGACCCCATCTGTTCCTCCCTGTCACTCAGCTCAGGCCCCAAGGACAGCTGCCTCTCCACCTGGGGGAGGACAAAAGGCCCCAGCTCTGCACCTGCCTCTGATTCTGCTTCATCATCAGGGTCTTCCAAAGACTCTGAAGCTGGTCCAGAGTCCCCCTCCCCCTCCTCCTCCTCTGACTTTGCTGCTAGCTCTGCTGGCAGCCGATGGGCTACAACAAGTGTTTTCCCCTTGTCATCTTCTTAGAGCTAAGAGTGACTGGCCCAAAATTATCTAACTAGCTTTGTGCCTAATGTGGGACTGGAATTCAGGGTCTTCTGGTTTCTAGTCTGGTGCCTTAATTATTACACAAGTCCAGTTCTCTCCCTATGCAAGGAGTGGCAATAAATATAGTGCAATGGTTCTGAGATCACATCTGCCAATTCCTTCAGAATTCTTGGATGTTATCCTGGTGATTTGAATTCATCTAGAATGGACAGGTATTATCTTACCATTTTCTTGCCTATTCTAATTAGTTTTCATAATCTGTCTTTTATGATTATGGTTTTGGTAGATTGGGCTATATTTTCTTTTTCCATGAAGACAATGCAAAGAATGAATTAAGCAGTTCTGACTTCTCTCTACTACTTGCTACTTTCTTATCATTTTCTCCTGTAAGTGGACTGATTGTTTTCTTAACTTTTTATATGGTGAAAGAATCTTTATTATTATTGACATTTAGTTTTGCTTCATTTTGAGCCTTAGTTCTCCTGTCTTCATCTTTGCAGGTTTCAGCTATATGTTGGTATTCTACCTTGGTTATGTGTTCCTCTTTCCATTTTCTGTACTTGTCTTTTTTGTCTTTCAGTTTATCAAAGAGTTCTTTATGCAACCATGCTGGTTTCTTTTGGGATTTCCTGTTTTTCTTTTTCAGTGGTATTGTTCTGGACTGGGCTTTTATAACCATATATTTCAGAATTTCCAAAGCTTCTTGAGTTGTTTTGTCCTTTCATATTTTCATCAAAGACTCTTTCCCAAGTTTTCTCTGAGTTTGTTAAAATCAGCTCTTTTAAATTCTAAGACCTTTGTACAATTACGTTCTATTGCTTGTGTTTGCATTATTGAATTTCAATATGACATGGTCATTCTCACTAAAACTTCCTGTAATTTCAACTCTCTATCACTTCTTCTCTGTTAATAAGAATTAAGTCCAGTATAGCTGTCCTTCTAGTTCCCTCCTCCACCTTTTGGATGACAAAATTTAGCTGGATTGGTCAGGAGCCTGTTTGATCACTCACTTGATGCAGAATAAGTCTTCAAGTTGATGTCAGGATAATTAAAGTCCCCCATTACTGTTGCAGTGTGTTTCCCACATGGATTTGTTAATTGGTTAGAAAAAGTTTGTCTATTTTTTTCTGCTTGGTTGGTTGGTCTATAGCAGGGGTTTGCAACTTAAACACTCAGAGAGCCATTTGGACCATTTCTCACAGGAAAAAAAAACCACTGGGAGCCACAAAACCTGGATGGGCAAGGCCAACTTGATGTCACTCATTCCCACCCAGTCACATGACCCCCTAGCCACGCCTACCCAGCCACAAAACCCTTCTCTCTCTCTCCCCCTCTCCCCATCTTTATATCTTGATCTCTCCCCCCTTCTCTAAGTGTCTCTTTCCCCTCCCCCTCTCTATCTCCTACTACCCTTTCTCTCCCACTTCTCTCTGGATCTCTCTCCCCCTCTCCTCTCTCCCACACCTCTGTATATCTTTGGGTGTCCCTCTCTGTATTTCCTTCTCTCCCCTTCTCCCTATCTTCCTCTCTCCCCCTTCTCTGTATCACTCTCCCCATCTCTCTGTATCTCTCTCCCCATCTCCTCTCTCCCCCTCTCTATCTCTGTACCTCTGTGTCCCTCTCTCCCTATCTCTCCCCTTCTCCTCTCTCTCCCCTCTCTTTGTATCTCTCTCTCTCCTTCTGTATCTCTCTCCCTGTATCTCTCTCCCCCCTCTCTGTATATCTTTGGGTGTCCCTCTCTCCCCCTCTGATCTCTCTCCCCCCTATCTTCCCCTCTCTCCCATTCTCTCTCTGTATCTCTCTCCCCCTCTTTCCTCTTTCTCCTCCTCTCTGTATCTCTCTCTGTGCATCTCTCTCCACCTCTCTCCCTATCTTCTCCTCTCTCCCACTCTTTCTTTGTATATCTCTCCCTGGGTGGCCTACATGAAGAGCTCCCAAAAATGGCCTTCGCAGCCTGTGGGGTACCACTACATGACTCCCCTAGAGTACACAACCCCATTGAGTGGCCAGCTCATATTGCTGGGTGTGGAAGGGAAGGAACTCTGTGCTGACTGGACACTTTAGCCACCCCCTCCACACCCAGTTGAGCACTTGGGCAATGACATGGTCCTTGATGGAGTGTGAAGTGATCTCAGACACCGCAATTGGACCGGATGGCAGTCTTCAATTAATAAAACAGATAACGCAGGAGCCAATCCTCCACAACAGTCAGGAGCGGGCATTGGCTGAGTGCATCAGCATGGCAAAGTGTCTTACCCAGGCAGTAGTTGTATGCAGCTAAGAACATAGTCCAGCACTGCATGCGAGGGGACAAAACTGATTGTCAAACATCCAGAAAGTATCCATGATATCAATCACTCTGAGACGTTATCTCTCCAATTGATTTATTAGGAACAGATCTGGCATGTTCAAAAGCACTTTCCCAAGTGAAAGCTTTTTCACACGTTACACAGAATCCACCTTCTCTCCTCCCACTTCTACACTTCATAAATCACGAGAACCAATTAACTGCAACTGAAAATTCTTAAAACAACACAGAGAATAACCTTGAACTTTTCAACTCCTCTAACTTCCTAAAAAAAATATGTGGCAGCTGAATTTTAAAGCTGACAGGTGTCCCCCCTTAAAAACTCCTCCTTCTAAAAGAAAATAAAAAAACACACCTATAGGGGTTAATATATTGTCCTTAACCCGCCCTCCCCCCTGAGGACCCTTTGGTTTGTGGGGAAAATCCTCATGGAATTGGTTAATCAGTTGACCAGCATGAACATCCCAACTCTTTACCCAACTAGCATCTGAGAGAGGGTATCCTTTCCATAAGACCAAATATTGCAATCGGCCACGGTGTAATCTAGAATTGAGAATTTTTTGAATCTCATAATGTGTTTCCCCATGTACCATCAATGGTTTAGGGGGAGCGAGTGGTAGTGGTCTTATCATCGATGTAGTAGCTGGTTTTAGTAAACTACAATGGAACACTGGATGAATTTTCTCCAATAGTCAAGGAAGACATAATTGGACAGTGACCAGATTATCTTTGAAATTGGGAACAGACCCAAGAATTTTGGACCCAGCTTTTTACTGGGCAGTTTCAACCTAAGATACTTGGTCGACAAATATATTTTGGCCCCTACTTTAAAAGGCGGTTGAAGGGATCTATGTTTATCCACCTCTGGGCATTGGGACAAAATCTATTCCAGTGTTGATTTGGAATGGGGTCAATCCCGTGCTGCTATGTACTGCATTATTGTAAGCAACCTCTGCAAAAGGTTGCAGCCCAATTTTCTTGTTAATAATTTATATAGCATCGAATGTATTGTTCAGTCATGGTGTTAGCCCTCTCCGCTGCTCCATTACAAGCGGGATGGAAAGCTGAGGATAACCCTTGAGAGGAGCCAATGGATTTCAGAAATTTCCTCCAAAATTTTGCGGTAAATTGTACCCCTCTGTCTGATATTACTCTGCGAGGTACACCATGAAGTCTATAGATATGTTTCTTTTTTTAAAAAAGTTTTTTATTTTAACAACAAACAAAACCACATAAAACATACAAGATAAAACATAAAAACATCATCCTCCTTCATAAATTTACAAACAGTGTATCGGTTGGTTTACCACTTTTTTTTTGTGCATCCATTTCCTAAACGCCAATATAGTTATATTACATAATAACTCATATTATCAATCAACAATTGTATAACCTAGTATCATTACTAAGAAATCATTTAACTATAATTTTATTAATTCATACTTTAACGAGATAAATATAATTTACTTAATTTATTTTGCAACAAATCATAAGATCATACCAAATCTATCTTAATAAGGTTTTATAAAAATAATATCAAAGAAAATTATATCCTAAGTCTAAATATTCTATTATTGTGTTTTATTATCTAACCATTGATAAAAAAGATCCCAAACTTCATAAAATTGTTTATCTTCTTGTTTTCTAATTTCAAATGTCAATTTACTCATTTCTGCACAATCCAATATTTTCTTGATAATTTCTTCCTCTGATGGAATTTTCTCACTCTTCCAGTTTTTAGCAAATACAATCCTAGCCGCTGTTAGTACATTTACAATCAAATACTTCAAATTTTTATTATATGTATCAGGTAAGATTCCCAATAAAAAAATCTCTGGTTTCAAGTCTATATGTTTCTTTATCATTTTTTCCAACCATATGCAAATTTTAGTCCAATATTTTCTAGCATCCTCACAAGTCCACCACATATGGTAATATGAGCCAGGTATCTGATGACATTTCCAGCACTTTTCAGATTTGTTCTTGAACATTCTTGCTATTCTTGTCAGGGGAAAATGCCACCTGTAAAACATCTTATACAAGTTTTCTTTATATGCTGTTGACATTGTCATTTTATAATTTTGAGACCACAATTTTTCCCATTTCTCCAAATCAATCCCATATCCAAAATTCTTCCCCCAAACAATCATCGTTTCTTTAACTTGTTCCTCCTCTAATATAATTTCCAACAAATAACTATATAATTTTTTAATCACTTTTTCATCAGTACCTGTCAAAATCCTATCTAAATCAGTCAATTTATCATAGAATCCCTCCATTTTAGAATCTGTAAGATACCTTGAATGTATTTGTGCACATGAGAACCAATTCATCCTTATGCCGTGTTCTTCTAGTTTTTGCATTGTTTTAAGTTCACTCTTTTCATCCAATATTTCCCCATATCTAATTGTTTGTTCCTTCTTATATATTATAGGATAAGAAAAAGCTTCGATAGTTGATAACCAGACTGGGATTTTCAAATAACATTTTCTTTTATTTTTCTCCCAATTCAACCATAAAGACTCCCGTATGTAATGCCTTCTAAAGTAGCCCTGCGATTTAGTTCCCTTATACCACAGAAAAGCATGCCATCTCAGGAATAAATCATGTCCTTCTAATGTCAACAATCTAGTCTTTCTTAATGTTATCCATTCTTTAACCCACATTAAATTTGCAGCTTGGTAGTACAACTCCCAGTTAGGAAGGCCAAATCCTCCTCTAATTCTAGCATCTTGTAGAAGTTTTAATTTTATTCTCGCTTTCTTACCTTGCCATATAAACTTCAACACAATTTTATTTAATTCTTCAAAGTAATCTTTACCAAGCCTAATTGGTATTGTTTGAAACAAATATAAAATTCTGGGTAAAATATTCATCTTGATTGTTGAAATTCTACCTATCAATGACAATTGTAAGTTTTCCCATTTCTCAGATCAGATGCTATCTGTTGTTTAAGTTTAATATAGTTATTCTCTTTCAGTGTGGTACATCTTGACGTCAAATGTATCCCCAAATATTTAACCTTATTCGTAACTTGAATTTTCAATAAGTCTGCCAATTCATCTCTTTGTTTTAATAACATATTCTTTGTCAAAATCTTTGTTTTATCTTTATTTATTTTCAAACCCGCCATCTCACCATACATCTCTATCTTTTCCAATAGTTTTAAAGCTGTTTCTAGAGGATCTTCCAGAATAAAGACCAAATCATCCGCAAAGGCTTGCAATTTAAATTCCTCCTTCTTAACTTTCATTCCTTTTATATTTGGATCCTCTCTAATATTTCTATTCAGCACTTCCAAAGTCAATACAAATAGCAAAGGTGATAATGGGCATCCTTGTCTTGTGCCTTTTCTTATATTAATAGAGTCTGTGTCAATGTGTGCTCCTTTCAAAATCCAAGAAAGAAATACCCAGACTCCATGGTTCAGAGCAAAGTTATTCTTTTACTGGAAGATGAAAAGGAAGCTACAAATGGAATTCCGAAACTGAGAATTTGGCGCGCAGATCACACATACAAAGAAATGGAATTGTTCCCACCCCCCGAAGTCCAGAAGTCTCTTCCAATTAAAAGTTCTGAATATGATCATGTGGGCATCTTCAGGTGGTGATGAGGCCTCTGTCCGTTGACCTTGACATATTTTGATAAGACTTCGCAGCTGCGCAAAAAAGGATAGAGGCTAGCAAGGAAATGGAAAGTTGGAAAGAAGAAATCATATACCCCTCCTTCTTCTGCCCACAGTAAAGGAATGCAAAACACCTCCAGCTCTCTTCCCCCACAATTACCCCTCCCCCGTTGCTAATGACAGCCGAAAGAAGTAAGCCTAGCAGTAGAGAAACTAAGGGAGAAATAAAGGAGATAGATAGCAGTTGGGGTACCCGAAGAGATCTTGAGGCTGACATTCGGACCCCCCCCTAGAAAAAGGACATTAGTCCCTGTAAGAGAGAATAAAAAGATCCGTTAAGCATTGCATACATTCTTATGGTTTATCAGGATACTTAGTATAAAATTTCTTTAGCAGGTCAGGAGCCCTAACGTCTTTTTCGTTCACCCACTCAGCATGAGAGGGGGGAAAATGTTTCCAGGCTACAAGATATTGTAGACGACCCCTCCATTTCCGAGAGTCTAAAATCTCTTTAATCTCGAAATGTTGTTCACCCTCAATCAACAATGGGACGGGGGGATCAGTCTGGGTTGGTCTCAATGTACAGGTATGTTCGGGTTTTAGCAGGCTAACATGGAAAACAGGATGAATGCGGCGAAGAGTTTTTGGTAGAGTCAATTGAACCATCACAGGATTCACAATTCGCTCAATAGGGAAAGGCCCCACGTACTTAGGACCTAACTTTTTTGATTTCTGAGTGGTTTGCAGATATTTGGTTGAGAGGAATACTTTGTCGCCTACTTGATACGACTTTTGTGGGGCTCTCTTCTTGTCCGCAAACTTCTTATGGGATTGGTGCGCCTCATCCAGAGCTTTACGAGCGACTGGCCAATTGAGTTGAAGTTGAGATATCCAGTCATCCAATGATTGGATATTGGGTTTCTCGCGAGGGAGTTCCGGTATGGGTACAAAATCTTGTCCTGTGGCCACTTTGAAAGGGGTAAAACCAGTACTGCTGTGAACAGAGTTGTTATATGCCACCTCTGCAAAAGGTAGTAGATTCACCCAGTTGTCTTGCTGATAATTTATGTAGCACCTGAGATATTGCTCTAACACCCCGTTAGTCCTCTCACAGGCCCCATTAGTTTGGGGGTGGTGGGCGGAGCTTAAACCTTGGTTGGAGCTTATTAACTTCAAAAACTCCCTCCAGAAGTTCGAAGTAAATTGAACCCCTCGATCTGATATTACACGTTCAGGAACACCATGCAGTCTGTAGACATGTATAATGAATAGTTTGGCTAACGACTTCGCCGAGGGAATCTTGGAGCAAGGTATGAAATGTGCTTGTTTGGAAAACAAGTCGGTCACCACCCAGATGACCGTGTGTCCAGCACTCTCAGGCAAATCTACTATAAAGTCCATAGAGATTTCCTTCCAAGGGGCAGTTGGTCTGGCCACATTCTGCAACAGACCTGGCGGCTTACCAGGAGGTCTCTTAGCTGAGGCGCAAACTGGGCAGCTTGCTACATAAGTTTCAATGTCTTTTTTCAAGGAGGGCCACCAGAACTGCCGTTTCACCAGGTGTAAAGTCTTCACGAAGCCAAAGTGACCCGCTGCCTTGGAATCATGAGTCTGTTGTAATACTTGGCTCCTCAATGTTTTTGGTACATACAGCTTCGTTCCCATCCAGGCTAACCCATCTCTAATGGTGCAGTTATTCGCATTTGCCTGGAACCACTCATCTGTTTTCAGAGCTTCCTTAAATTGTTCGATCAAATCATTGGACAGATCTGCCTCTTGTTTCTTCTTCTGCGCTCTGGTGACCACTGGTGCCGCCAGTTGTGTAGTGGGCACAATCGGACTTATTACTTTTTTTCGAACACTGTTGTATTGTGGCATCCTAGATAAAGCATCCGCCATAAAATTCTTTCCTCCTGGGATGTATTTCAGAAAGAAATTGAATCGTTTGAAGTACTGGACCCACCTAACTTGCTTAGGAGATAATTTCCGAGGCATTTTTAAGGCCTCCAGATTTTTATGATCAGTCCAAACCTCAAATGGGTACCTCGCGCCTTCCAGAAAATGCCTCCAGGTCATTAGAGCCCAACAGACTGCAAAAGCTTCTTTCTCCCAGACAGCCCATCTACGTTCAGTGTCAGTCAATTTACGGGAGGTGTAGGCACACGGTTGTAGTGTCCCCTTCTCGTTTGACTGAAGTAAGACCGCTCCTACCGCCACATCACTCGCATCAGCTTGGATCACGAAGGGGACATCCATGTCTGGATGCTTTAGCACTGGTTCTGCAGCAAATAGTCTTTTTAGCTTCTCAAAAGCAGCTTGGCACTCCATAGACCAATTCAACGGCTGACTGGGCTTTGGCTTCGCTTCTCCCTTTGTTTTTAGGAGGTTGGTGATAGGCATGGCTATTTTAGCAAAGCATGGGATGAATTGCCGGTAAAAATTGGCAAATCCAAGGAAACTTTGAAGTTGTTTTCGGGTTCTCGGTGGGGCCCACTCTAATACGGCTCGTACCTTCTCCGGGTCCATCTCGAGACCCTCGGGTGAGATACGATATCCCAGGTAGTCAATCTTTTCTTGATGGAACTCACATTTGGACAATTTGGCGTACAATTTGGCAGCGCGCAGTTTGTGCAGCACGGACCGTACCAGTTTCACATGTTGGTCTCTGGTCTCCGAGTAGATAAGGATATCGTCCAGGTAGACCAAAACCCCCTTGTATAAATGTTTGTGAAGCACCTGGTTGATCAATTGCATGAAAACAGCTGGTGCCCCCTGTAGGCCAAACAGGAGAACATTGAACTGGAAGCAACCCATCGGGCAGTTGAATGCCGTTTTCCACTCATCTCCCTCTTTAATTCGGATTCGGTAATAAGCCTCCCTCAAGTCCAGTATCGTGAAGATCTTCCCCTTGGCCAGGTGAGCTAACATGTCCTTCATTAGAGGAAGGGGGTACACATTCTCCATGGACACCGCGTTCAAATTTCGATAGTCCACCACCAAGCGCTTGGAGCCATCTTTCTTCTCGCGGAACATCACAGGGGCCGCCACTCGAGGTCTGGCAGGTTGGATGAACCCTCGTTTCAAGTTCTTGTCGATAAACGATCTCAATTCCTCTAACTCCCTTGGGCTCATCGAATACATCTTTGGTTTCGGTAGCGTCACCCCCGGTAGAAATTCAATGCTGCAATCGGTTGACCGATGGGGAGGGAGCTCATCGGAGGCCTCTTCGCTAAAAACCTCTCTTAGGTCCCAGTACTCTTTCGGGATTTTCTCCTCCCCTTCTATGCGCTCGGCCCCTGTGGAAGCTGTCTCAGCAGGGGTTTGGGGCTCCCGATGGGGATTCTCCCCCGGTTCCAGGGGGGGTTGCTCCTCCCTTCCCGGAGGTTGGTCAGTACGAATCCGTATCCACCCCTCTCTCCAGTTCACTTGGGGATTCCATTTCCGAAGCCAGGGCAATCCCAAGATTAGGGACTGTTCTATCCCGGGAGCCACAATAAAACACAGGGTCTCGCTGTGGGTACCCATGGTCATCTCCAAGGGCTCCGTTATGAACCGTGCGGGGCAACCCCCCGCCTCAGACCCATCCAATTGGCAAAAAGATATGGGCGTTTTCAAATTTCTTAGTCCAATGCCCATGCCTTTAACTACTCTCATGCTAATTAGGCACCTCGTGCACCCCGAGTCCAATAAGGCCAGCATCTCCCCCTCTGTACCCGAGGTGGGCACCCTTAGCTTAATTGGGATGGTAAGGGGGCCCCGGTTAGGACTTACCGGGATGTCGTCTTCCGAGTCGGTTTCACTCTCGTCGGGAGGAGTCGGAGGTCCCAGCTCTTTTCCGCTGGGGAGCGACTTCTACAACCTCCCTATCTTTAGCCCGGTTTCGCGAGGCCTGGTTGGGGAGGATTCGGGCCTCTTTCCAGGGCCCCGTCCCTTCTTTGGATCTGGTTTGACTCGACAATCCGCAATTCGTGGCCTTCCTTCCCACAATGAAAACAGGCAGTGGATTTGGCCCTTGTCATCACCCCTCCCCTTCGGGGTTTAGGGATCTCTCGGAGCCGGGGAGGGAGCAGGTTGCTCCATGCAGGGCCTCCTCGGTGTCTGCTTCGGGCTAGATCTATTTCTACTTCTTCCGCTAGCAGGTACCACAACTGCAAGTCATGCGGATCCCTTCTGGAGATGCACATGTAGTATACCTCTTCATTTAGGCCATCTTTGTAGGCTTCTATTAGAGCCTCCTGGGACCAGCCTCGGATGCGATACGCCAGCTGTCTGAACTCTTGGGTGTAGTCAGCAACTGATCTTCCCCCTTGAGTTATGGTTTTCATTCTGATCCTGGCCCTTCTCTCCACCAGAGGGTCTTCAAACCTCCTCCTCAAGGCAGTCATGAAAACATCAAGGCTTCGCAGTTGGGGGAGTTATCATTATACAAAGTCACCACCCAGTCAGCTGCCATCCTCCAGGGTCCTGGTAACACATCTTACTTTGGCTGCTTCAGAGGTGAACTCCCTTTCATATTCTGCCATATAGCTTCCAACCTGCACCAGGAAAAACCCCAAGTCCTTGGGATTTCCTCCAAACTTCACATCTAAGGAGGGCAGGTGGCGTCTTCTAGGCATTACCCCGCTGCTGGGGCTCCCAGACGGGGCTGGTGGTTGCGTTGGCGTGGGCTGGGCCAGGGGGTGGTGGCAGCCCGACTTCCCAGGCTGAACTCGCTCTCTCTTCCCCTCATATGTTGGAGCCCTGCCGGGTTTCTCGGAAGCATCCTTAAAGCTTTTCCCAGCTTGATCCAGCCTGCATTCCATCTCCTCCCCTCTTGCCACAGCCGTTCCTCGCACCTCTTCGACTTACAGTGATTCCAGGAGGGGGTCTTCCGGATCTCTCCATCCAACTCCTAATGACCATCTGGGCATCTCAGCTGGAGTTTCTTCCAGAGTAAGGTCAGCTAACAAGTCGGTGGCTGGCATCTCTGGTAACAGCATTGGCTGCCCCCCCACAGCTCCCTGCTCATCCTCATCGCCGGCTGGAGATGACATGATGTGAAACCCCCTCGGAAGAAAAACTGGTGTTTTCTCCGGGTGGGCTGATGGGAGTTTCGGAATAATGTCAATGTGTGCTCCTTTCAAAATCCAAGAAAGAAATACCCAGACTCCATGGTTCAGAGCAAAGTTATTCTTTTACTGGAAGATGAAAAGGAAGCTACAAATGGAATTCCGAAACTGAGAATTTGGCGCGCAGATCACACATACAAAGAAATGGAATTGTTCCCACCCCCCGAAGTCCAGAAGTCTCTTCCAATTAAAAGTTCTGAATATGATCATGTGGGCATCTTCAGGTGGTGATGAGGCCTCTGTCCGTTGACCTTGACATATTTTGATAAGACTTCGCAGCTGCGCAAAAAAGGATAGAGGCTAGCAAGGAAATGGAAAGTTGGAAAGAAGAAATCATATACCCCTCCTTCTTCTGCCCACAGTAAAGGAATGCAAAACACCTCCAGCTCTCTTCCCCCCACAATTACCCCTCCCCCGTTGCTAATGACAGCCGAAAGAAGTAAGCCTAGCAGTAGAGAAACTAAGGGAGAAATAAAGGAGATAGATAGCAGTTGGGGTACCCGAAGAGATCTTGAGGCTGACAGTCTGTAAATTCTCCCTCTATCATTACTTTTGCCGTTTGGTTATCGTATATGGCTTCTATTGCTCGAATAAATTTTCTAGCAAAGCCCATCTGTTCCAATAACAAAAACATGAATCTCCAGTTCACATTATCAAATGCCTTTTGGGCATCTAGAAATATCAAAGCTATTTGTTTTTCAGGATGCGCCTCATAATATTCCAAAGTGTCCAGAATTACCCTCATATTATCTTTAATTTGTCTCTTTGGCAGGAATCCATTCTGATCAGGATGAATACAGTTATTTAAGTATCTTTTAAGCCTGTCTGCCAAAATTGAAGCAAAAATTTTATAGTCTGCATTCAGTAAAGAAATAGGTCTATAGTTCTTAATTTGTAATGGACCGGCCCCTTCTTTTGGAATAAGTGTAATATAAGCTTCTGACCATGTTTTAGGTATTTTCTTATTTAACATAACTTCATTCATGACTTCTAACAGTGGAGTGCTCACCGATTCTTGTAGTGTTTTATAAAATTCTGCCAGGAGCCCATCTGGACCTGGTGCTTTTCCATTATTCTGCCTATTGAATGCTTCAGTTAGTTCCATCATTGTTATAGTGCTTTCTAACATTTTTTCAGCCTCTTCAGATATCTTAGGTAGGTTAGCATTTTGTAAATAAAGTTTAATTTTTTCCTCATCAAAATCCTCCTGTTTATATAATTGTCCATAAAAGTATTGAATAATTACCTTTTTCTCCTTATTACCATAACACATTTGACCTTGATCATCTATTAGCTGTAATATTTTCCTAGATTCTTTCTCCTTTCTCAATTTGTATGCTAGCCATCTACCTGGCTTATTTGCATCTTCAAAATAGTTCTGTTTAACACTTCTGATTTTTTGTGCCAGTTCTTCTTTCTCTACCTGACCCATCTTATGTTTAATTATATCTATTTTGAGTTTAATATCTTTTTTCTGTGGCATATTCTGCAATTCTTTTTCCAGTTTTTTGTAATCATCTTCTAAAGCTTTGATAGTTTGCCTCTTCCTAATATTCTTTTTCTTTGTATAGTCCATTATTAATCCTCTCGCGTATGCCTTCATTGTATCCCAAACATTCTGCATTGACGTGTCTTCTTTTTTTATTTTCACTGAAAAAGAAAGCCAATTCTTTGCCCATCCATTGTGTGAAATCTTTTTCCTTTAAAATAGTATTATTTAATGTCCATCTAGATCTTCTTTTTTGTCCTTTCCATTTAATTGTCATTGGATTATGGTCTGCCCATATACTTGTTTCAATATTTATTTCTTGAATATTAGATATTAATTCTGATGAAGTCCAAATCATATCTATTCTGGACCATGATAAATGTCTATTTGAATAAAAAGTATATTGTTGAGTTTTACCATTTCTTTCTCTCCATATATCTTTTAAATTTAATTCATCTATCATTTTGAAAAAGGTTTTAGGGAGAGTCTTTCTGTTTTGTCTTGATGCTGTCGCTGTATAGTCCAATTTATTATCTACAATTCCATTGAAATCTCCCATCATAACTATATTGATATAGTCCAGTCCAATTGTTTTCATATGTAACTTTTTATAAAATTCTTCTTGCTTATCATTCAGAGCATAAATTGCAACCAAGAGTGTTTTTGTATTGTTATCCACTATTTCAACCATTAATACTCTTCCATCTTCATCAGTATAAATCAGTTTTGCTGCAATGGTTTCTTTAATGTACAAGACCACTCCTCTTTTCTTACAGTTAGTCAAGGAAGTAACAATTTTCCCGTTTTGGTTGTACCAATAATCGTTGATGTTGTTTTTTAATATGTACTTCTTGTAAACAAATTATATCAAATTTTAACTTCTCTAATTTATGGAAAGTTTTTCTTCTTTTGGTAGCTGAGTTCAATCCATTTATATTCATGGAAATCAATTTTTTTTCCTCCATGATTATATTTTGTATTTAGGTCTGACAGCTCTTGTGGATCTTACTTCACATTGTTTTTTGGTCTCCATTTGTCCACCTGCCGCATCTTCTTCTTTTCTCATTCCCATTTGGTCCTCTTGGGGTTCAGTCAAGATGATCTCTTTTTCTGTCTCTATTTCTCTTCTTCCAAAAAATTCATTGTAGAATGTTTCTGCTTTCTCAATTGAGTCGATTCTGTGTCTCTGTTCTTGCCATGTGAACATTAATCCTTCTGGGATCAACCATCTATAATTCACCTCCTTTTCCAATAACATTTTGGTCAAGAATCGATATTCTCTTCTCATCTCTCTCACTCTTCTGGGCACTTGTTTTAAAACCACAATCTCTTTGTCTTTATATTTCAACGCCTTATCTCTTGCCACTTGTAGTATTTGTGTTTTAATAGTCTTTTTAGTAAATCTGACATGGACCTCTCTTGGTAGCTTATTCCTCATCGCATATCTTGTGAAGACACGGTATATCTCATCTACTCCATCCATCATCTTTTCCTCTGTTATCCCCAAAGCTCCAGCCAAGATTTCTATCATCACAGCCGCCAAATCTTGTCCTTTTTCTTCCTCTATATTTTGAAATCTGAGATAGAATTCTGACCTATCCATCTCCCACTTCAACATCCCACTTTTGTCTTGTTCAACCATTGTTAATTTGCTAACAATATTTCCAATTGTCTCATCTCTTTGTCTGTCTTTCTCTTCAATTTTTTGGAGTATCTCCTCATGTTTCGCCATCATTTGTTGAAAATTTTCAATTTTTTCATCAGTCTTCGCAATTCTTTGTTCAATACTCTCTGTTCTTTGTTCAATACTCGTTTTAAGTTCTTGTATTCCTTGTATAATCGTCGCTAGGTCCATTTGTGCTTTGTCTTGCTTCGTCATTATTGATAGTCGTCCTCCAGTTGATGGAGAAGCAAGAGCAGAAGTTGAACTGCCAGAAGGTAAAGTTTTCTTACTCATTTGAATAACTCAGGATCTTTAAGCTCCTTTAATCCAATTAATAAGATTGCCAATTATAATCCAATTGGGAAGAAGAAAAACATTAAAAAAGCCAATAAAAAATAAAGAGTCCAGAGTTAAAAAGAGAAGGAGAAAAAGAAGATTAAAAAGAAAAAGGAGGAAATTCTTCAGGTTCTTCTAAACCTTAATCCTATTGTGGGATAGTCAATTATAATTCAAAAATAAAAATTAAGAATAATAAAAAAAGAAAAAGAGAGTAAAACCCAATAATATTAAAAAGTAATAATAGAAAAAAGAAGAAGAAAAAAAAGAGTTCTTCAGGTTCTTCACACCTTAATCCAATTAGGAGGTCTCAAAAAATAAAAAATAACCATAAAAGTAAATCAAAAATGAAAATAGAAAAGGCAAAAATCCCAATAAGAAAAAAGAAAAGTATTCTGAGGCTTTCCCTTTAAGAGGAAAAATAAAAATAAAGTCAAAAAAAATAGATATACAAATATTACAAGATACTGTGGGATTGAGGAGGAGGGATGGAACAGCTAAAAGAAGGTAAAAAAAGAAAGCACACTGCATCTTATTTAGTTATCCAAGGCTCCACAAATTCCAAAGCCCAGCTTCAAGTACTCAATTAGTAATAGAAGTTCCAAAGAACACCTGTTAAAACATTCTCCAGTGTTCTTCCCTCTATCTTATCAAGTTCCAGTGTCCTTGAGAAAGGATTTTTTCACAGTCCTCTCAACTTCCAATAAAGTATTTTCAAGCCTCTAGTTGGCAGTGTTACAAAGTTTCTTTAATCCACTCCCCCTTCTTTCCCAGAAAAAGCCTAATAAAAAAAGGAAATATACATGTATATATATATATATATTTAAGGAAAAAAAAATTACTAAAGGGAGCCTCTGTTCTAAAAAAAAACTATTAACAGTCAAAAGGGAGAGAAAAAGAAAAAAATTAGATAAATATAAGAGAAAAAACCAGTCTAGATACAGTTACTAGATTGCAATAGAAGTTCAGTGAAAACAAAAGTAAAAGTAAAAAGCCAAGCCTCAGTTTGACATTTCTCTTTAAAAGATCACCGCTAAGTCAATTTTATCAGTTTTTGTCAAAAGTCTTACAGGATTCTTCTCATTTTAGAGTGTCCTTAAGTCCCGAATAAAAAAAAAAGAAAATTCTCACCAGCCGATACACTTTCTCTTTCTGTCTCTTCCTTCCGGAGCTGTCACAGCTTCAGCAGCTTAATGGCTGCCTCTCCGCCGATGGTAAAAGGGCTTCTTCTGGATCAACCAGGGACTTTGCGATATCCCTGGGATCAGCAGAACGCACCCCTTACTATCACTGTCTCTATGGGACGGTTTAGGTCCATTAGGACCGACCAGGGGCGAAGATGTCAGCTGCTATCTCGGAGCCCCGAGATTGTAGCTGTATTGCAGCGACGTGGCTCCGCCTTCTCCTATAGCTATGTTTCATGAACAGCTTTGCAAGTTTTTTAGCAGATGGAAGCCCTTTGCAGGCTATAAAATGGGCCTGTTTAGAGAATGTCAATTATAGTCCAAATGACCGTATTCCCTTCACTCTTAGGTAATTCAACAATAAAGTTGTGATTTCTTTGTGATTTCTTCCCAAGGTTGGATTGGTTCAGCAACTTGTTGCAGGAGGCCAGGGGGCTTTCTAGTTCTGTGTTTCATCGTGGCACAAATTCAACAACTTTTTACATAGTCCTCGACATCAGGTTTCATTTTTGGCCACCAGAACTGTATTCTTAGTAAATGTAGGGTTATTAGGAATCCGAAGTGGCCTCCCAGCCATGAGTTGTGGCTACGCTTTAGTACTAGTAGTCTTAGAGTTGTGGGTACATAAAGCTTAGTCCCTTTTCCAAGCTAGCCCATCATTCATTGTCAACTCAGTTTGATGATCCAGGAACCAAGGATCGATCAATAGGGTCATTTTCAATTCCGCAGTCAGCTTATCTTCCAGGCGTTTTGGTTCTAGTGGTTACTTGGCCGGCCAATTGAGCATCTGAAATTAAGGCTTGTACTATTTCCTCTCGGTGGGTGTCAAACTGAGGTTTTCTGGATAGAGCATCCGCCAGTACATTTTTCCCTCCAGGGATATATTTAATGTTGACATTGAATCACTTGAAATATGTTTGGGCAATAAAAGGCTGGGTTGTGTCTGGGTACTTTAGGATGGGCTCTGTTGCAAAGAGGCGTTTTAATGTCTTGAAAGCTTTCTGACAGTCCATAGTCCAAGCCAGGGGTTGACTCGGCTTTGGTTTGGTGGGTGACGGGTCCATTTTTAATAGCTCTGTCAATGGGAGGGCAACTTCAGCAAAGGACAGAATGAATTGTCTATAGAAGTTGGCAAACCCCAAGAAACTTTGAAGTTGTTTTCAGGTTCTGGGGGGTTGCCAGTCCAGTCCAATCCAAGGTTGGATATCCAGTAGCCTAAGTAGTCTAGCAACACTTTGTGGAATTAGCATTTTGAGAGTTTCACATATAATTTAGCAGCTAGAAGTTTTTCTAGAACCTGTCAGACCAATTGAACATGTTCTTCCATGGTTTCACTGAAGATAAGGATATAATCCAGATACATGAGGACCCCCCAGTAAAGGTGCAAGTGTAGCACCTCATTGATGAGCTGCATAAACACTGCAGGAACCCCCTGAAGTCCGAAAGGCATGACTTTGAATTGGAAGCTACCCAGAGGGCAGTTAAAAGCAGTTTTCCACTCACCTCCCTCTTTGATGTGGACCCGGTAGTAAGCTTCCCTGAGATCTAGCTTGGTGAATAATTTGCCCTTTGACAGGTGGTTCAATAAGTCCTTCATAAGAGGGAGAGGATACATGTTTTTGAGACATACTGCGTTCACGCCTCTAAAGTCAACACATAATATCAATCCGCCATCTTTCTCCTTGAACAACATGGTAGCAGCTAATCTTGATTTGGCAGGCTCAATAAAACCTTGCTCCAAATTGCTGTTGATGTATTTCCTTAATTCAGCCATTTCAGCAGGCATCATGGAATACATCTTTGGTTTTGGTAATTTCGCCCTGGGCTCTAATTCTATGGTGAAATCAGTGGCTCGATGGGGAGGTAAAACATTACACTCTTCTTCACTGAATACTTTAGCCAAATCTTTGTATTGGTCAGGTACCTGGTGGTTATCTGGGAGAAGGTGGGATGCCATGGATGCTGGCTCAGGCTCTGGGTTCGAGCTGACTGGTGGCTTTGTAGTGGGTGGAAGAGGGGGCAATGGGCCCGGTCCAATAAGGATTTTTCTGAATCCATCCTCCCATTTGATCGTCGGGGCCATTTGTCTAACCAAGCAAGTCCCAGTATTATTGATTCTGGCATCTTGGGGGCCACTATGAAGCGTATGAATTTGCGATGGGACCCTAATTCCATCTTGATTAATTCTGTCAATTGAGTGGCTGGGCCCCCCATTAAGGTTCCATCCACTTGCTCAAATCTGATTGGGTGTTTTAGCGGGTTAGTCTTTATGCCCAATTTTTCAACGATGGGGAGTCCGATAAGACATCTGAAACACCCAGTATCAATGACAGCTTCTAGCTCCCCAGCCTCCCCAGTGTTTGGCACCACTAACTTGACCTTGACTGTAAAAGGTATGATGGGATCACTCATCATTGGGTCATCTTCGCAGGTCGGGTTTTTGGGGACATGGTGCCAGTCTGGTGGTCCGTTGCTCCCATCTGTGCAGAGGGGGCTTTCCCAACTGTGTTTGGTGAACCCGTCCCTGCTCGGAGGTCTTCTTTGATTCTTCCGACCTCTAACAGCTATACTAGACTTCAACTGTGGTGCTTGTGGTACAGGAGCAAGGACTAGACAGTCTGCTGCCTTATGACCGGCTTGACCACATCGGTAACATTTCATCACCCCGATGGGTCGGGTACGAGCAGGTTCGGCTGGTCTGGTCGGTGGTCTCCTCGCCACAATTCTCTTAGTCGGGGCTGCCAGAAGGGGTTTCCTGTGTGGGTTGATGCTGCGATCTAAGCTGAGGGAGGCGGTATACCACAACTGTAAGGTCTCTGGGATTCCCCTAATTTCACAGGCCTTCTTTACTTCTGGATCAATGGCTTTTTTAAAAAGAGTGTAAAGTCATTCTTTCAGGCCAACCCATGAGATGGCTTGTGACCCTTCTAAAGTCCCAAATGAATTCTGACAATGGTCATTTGCCTTGCCTCATTTCCATTAACTTCTCTTCATTCTCTGCTACCCTGTCTAGATTTTCAAATCTGATTCTTAATAAATGAATAATCCATTTACATCATATAATTTGGGGGCTTGTTCGTTGTGTAGCTGGGCCACCCAGTCTGAAGCATCCCCTTCATTCATCCCATTAGTTATGGCCATAATCAAATCACGCTCTGTGGCATATTGATCTCTACATTGTTCTATATGGGATCGGATTTGAGTGAGGAAGTAATTGAAATGTTTGTGGAGGCCATCGAATACGGCCTCAAAGGGTATTTGGTCTGGCCTAGGTCATGGTTGCAGAGGTGGCACCTGCAGGTGCAGGTTGTACTGGATTGGAAGGAACAGGCCGGGTGGCATACAGAGGCTGGGCCCCTGAACCCTGGCTAGGTGGTGCTTCTCTGGAATAGGGGTCCCTGTGGCCTCACCTCCGGTTGGGGCTGCAATTGTGGTTGCCAAGAGGAAGATGGGTGTGGCCTGGTTCCCTGGTTGGGTGGAGGGGGTGTGGCTGCTGTCTGGGCAACCCCTCCTTCAGACCAGCGCTGTGTTAGTGCTGGCTGCCCTTGGCATTGAATCCACCCCTGGCCTAGATAATATCCGCACCCTGGAGGGATACTCTCTGCAGGGGGAAAAATTCCTTCTGGAAAATGAGGGGACTGCCTCTGAGGCTGCAACATACATCTGTTAGTTGATGCTTCTTTCTCGCTTCCTCCAACTGGCATCTGTTGATGTAAATCTGCCCTTGATGGACTTCCAGGAATAATCTGGGGGCTGTCTTCTTGAGAGAATTCCAACCCCAACTGTCTCTTTTCCCTCTAATCTGACAGAATAGCCATATGTGTGGGTCTAGAGAAAGATTTCTCTTCAGACAACTGGGTTACCTCTGGGTTACAACAACAACTTGAGTTGAAACGCTTCGGTATAGCTCCCAAATCTCTTCTTCCTACTGCCATCCTGAAAGCATCCATCATCTCCTCCAAACAAGGGCTGGTAGTTTCAATTCATGCTCTGGAGGGAGGGCCTCCACACGCTCCCCCCTGCACACCTCCAACTTCGGCTGATTGCAGTTCTTTGTCCATTTCTGGAGAAAGAACTTCGGGGCATCAGCCAAGCCCATTCAAAAAAAAAAAAGTTAGACTTGGGAAATAAATGTCAAGCATCCAGAAAGTATCCATGATATCAATCACTCCGAGATGTTATCTCTCCAATGGATTTATTAGGAACAGATCTGGCATGTTCCAAAGCAATTTCCCAAGTGAAAGCTTTTTTGTGCATTACACAGAATCCACCTTTTCTCCTCCCTTCTCTCTTCCCACTTCTACACTTCATAAATCATGAGAATCAATTAACTGCAACTGAAAATTCTTAATACAACACACAGAATAACCTTGAACTTTTCAACTCCTCTAACTTCCTAAAATATATATATGTGGCAGCTGAATTTCAAAGCTGACACTGATGGCATTTGGTGGTACTTGTGAGCAGGCTCAGTATTGGCTTTTGATTGGTCACAAGGCTGAATGGTTTGCCATAGAGGTATTCGTGGAAGCATTTGACTCCTGCAACTGCAACTGCAGCCAAAGCTTGCTTGTCCAGCTGGCTGTAGCGCCATTAAGCCAATGACAAGAAAGCGATTGGGGCCTCTCTTCCATCTGGGAATCAGTGGCTTAAAATGGCACCAACACTAAATGGAGAGGCATTGCAGGGAAGATTCTCTTTGTATTGCACCAGGATACTGTTTGAACATAGTAGCTTCTTGATAGCAGAGAAGGCAGCAGTTCTTTTTGGCCCCAGGACCAAGACATCTTCTTGTCAAGCAAGCAATGGAGAGGCTCAGCTATGGACACTTTGTGTGGCAAGAAGATGCTATAGAAATGTATGAGTCCCCAAAACGCCTGGAGTTCGGTCTTGGTCTTGCATGTGGGAGCTTCCTGGATGGCTTGGACCTTTGCCTGTGTAGGGTGTAACCCAGAAGTATCTATAAGATAGCCAAGGAACTCTACCTATGGAATAGCGATCTTGCACTTTTCTTTTTTAACTTTGAGGCCAATTTCCTGGAAACTGGTATCACTCGCAGATGGTTGAGGAGTTCGCCATTGTTGGCTGCTGACACTAAGGCATTGTCGAAATAGGGGACAACACCTGGGATGCCTTGCGAGAGATATTCCATCAGGCCCTGGAAAAGTCCCGGTGCCATGCTCACCCCAAATTGCAGCAAGTGACATCTAAAAGCTCCTCGATGTGTTACAATCATCTGAGCCTCAGCTGTGGCATCATCAAGTAGTAGCTATTGGTAGGCTTAGGTCCAGTTTAACGAAGACCTTACCCTCACCCAGAGAGTGCAGCAGATGTTGGACCACTGGCACTGGGTATGCCTTTTGCTGTAGTGCTTTATTTAATGTACATTTATAGTCTGCACAGATGCAGACAGAACCATCCAGCTTCACAGGGGTCACAGTTGCAGTCTCCCATTTTGCGTGGTTGACAGGTTCCAGGATTCCTTGGCTAATGAGCTTGTCGAGTTGCCCATTAACCTTTGAGCACAAGGTGAACAGTACTTTTTGTGGCTTCATTTGGATCGGAGTGACCTAGGGGTCAAGACTGAATGAAATGGGTGTGCCTGTATACCTGCCCAGGTTTCCATCAAAGACATCTGCAAAAACAGAGATTAAGGCCTTGATATCAGAGTCACTGATGGAGTTGATGCCAGTGATTTCTAGACCCAGGGAGGAGAACCAGTTTGGTCCTAGGAGACTTGGTAGGGAGCTGTCCACTATGAGTAGTCACAGTGGGCCTGAGAACTCCCTGAAAGATACTCTAAAGGTGCCAGTTCTAACAACAGGAATGATGTTCCCCTGGTAGTCTTGGAAATGAATATGGTGGAAGTCCAACTGTCTTTTTGAGATTTTTGACACCAATCTCTTTTGGTGTAGTCAGGGGTGGGGTTCTACCGGTTCTGACCAGTTCTATGGAGCCCCTTGTTAACTTTCTAAGGAGTTCGGAGAACCAGTCGTTAGAAGAAATCTCCTTTTTCCCCCCCACCCTTATTACATTCTTGGCAGTATGCCTAGACTTACTGTCCCTGAAGGAGGTATTTTTTTCTTGATACTTTTTTAAAGGGGAAGGGTTGTTTAAGATTTTTACATTGCTGTTGGGAGGAAATACTCCCCCTGGAAATACTTCTTCTTGGCTAGCTAGAAAGATTGACATTCAAACATAAGTTTACATACCTTTTCTGAGTTTTGATCTAAAACTTGGTGCTTGGTGACATTTAATCCTGTGTTTATTGATGGGATAATTTTCAGAAGGAAAAAGATTAATCTCTGTTCCTGAAAATAAACTGGTTTGAGAAATCTGGCTAGTTCCTATGTCTATTTGTTCTGGTAATTGGTTTAATAAGCAGCAGCTACTGTTGTGATTTAATTATTTGTATTGTGTTTGAATTTTTTTCCTGCCTCATGGTTTCTTTTTCTATCTGGGGAGGGCATCTTACTTCACTACTTTAGTGGTATCTGGCACAGTCCTTTTGGGATGTACTTTCAAGAGGCAGGATGCAAGCTTGGCACTGATTTTTTTTACTGCCTTTCTGGGGGGCATGTGACCTTTCCTTAAATCTGGATGGTTTCCTTAGGATATCTTGTGAGGTGAATGAGACCAGCCGGATTGCTTTTCCTGGGTGTGCTCTTTCTGAAGAGCTTAAATGACCTGTCTGCTAAAAGGTTTCACTTTATGAGCAAGAGCTGCTGCTGATAGTTATCATTGCATTTTATCTATTTTAATCCCTCAAGGTGCTCTGGCACCCTGCCTGATTTGTAACTCCGGCTTTGCAGTTATTTTTAATCTAATGATTGGTATTTAGGGCAGCTTTTTGCCAGCAAAGAAGCTTTTTGTATTTTTGTACAGGTAATCCTTGATTTACAACAGTTCATTTAGTGACCATTCAAAGTTACAAAGGCACTGAAAAAAGTGACATGACCATTTTTCACACTTATAACCGTTGCAGCATCTCCACTATCGTGAGAAGCCGGATGAGGAGAAGCACCCCTTGATGTGAGTGACGTTGAATTGGCCATGTCCACCCAGTCACATGACCACCAAGATACACCCATCAACTAAGTCATGCCCACAGAACCGGTTGTTAAAAAATTTGAATCTCATCCTTAAGTGTACTCCAAGAGATGATGGTCATTGAAGAACCCATGTCCACTTCCATGCAGCAAAGGAACCCCTCAATCAGGATGGTGACACTGATCTTCTTGCAAGAGGAGTGGCTGGCTTGACTGATGACTGCTCCTGCCTTGCAGGTGTCACTGGAGACGGTGAAGCAGTCCTTTCCATGACTCTGTTGTCTTTTCTGTATTCTTTGGAGGCAACTTTCTGGGCTCACAGTGATAGCTGTCAGTTGGTTTGTGTGAACCCTGGCCAAATGTCCTTTCTTTTCACATCTTTGACAAATGGTGTTCTTGAACTTATACGCCATTCATGGGTGATTGTCGTCACAACCAACACATGTTAGTTGCCTCATTTCTATGGCCACATTCCTCCCCTTGGAGGATTTGAGGCAATAGATGTCATCGTCCTCACCTGCTGATTCATAGTGGTTAGCATCTTCATTGTGCACAGTGACTGGTTTCCATGATGCTGGTAGGCTGTTTGATTTTTGAATCTCGGCCATTGACTGGTTGGACATCTCAGCTATTTGTGCCTCATTGAGCGCTATCTGCAGAATAAGGTCTGTTTTTGCAAGGAGGCGCCACTGTAGCTTGACATCCCTCACACCACAGACCACTCTGTCCAAGAGAGTGTCATCTAAGTCCCTGAACTCACAATACAGGGCTGCCTTTTGAAAGGTGGCAATGTATTTGTTGATGGTTTCACCTTCTGCAGCACATCCCACGGCGCAGACTGAAGGCCAGTGGAGTGAGGAGAACCTTGGCTGTCTCAAAGATCTCTGGGCCACAGAAGTTTAGGAAAAGTACCCTTTCCCTGTTGTCAGTGATCTCAGCAAAGTCATTGGCTTCGAGGAAGCAGTCGAAGCAAACAAGGTAGGAGTCCCATGTCTCAGAGGCTGGGTTGCATGGAGCAAAAGGCTGCAGTGCAGCCATTTTCAAAGAGATTGGTGTGAGCCCCCAGGCAATCTGGATTGAGGCATGTATGGTCAATGAAGTGGCAGCAACTGTGGATCAGCTCCAGTGATTCAGCTCTGAGTGGGCCAGATCGCAGTGATCAGCTGTTTGCAGCCTCAGTTTCTATTCGATTCCACCTTTGTTGCCAATGTTAAGTTCTGGATGAAGAAGGGAGGTGAGGCCATAGTGATTTCTAACAGATTTCTGAAACTGTATTCCTGCTTTGGATTCAGGTTTCTCTTACCTGACCATTGTCTTGGTTGCTTCTTTTTTCCTGTTCCTCAGGCTATTTTATAGCCTTTTTAAGACTGATAAAATCAATTATATATGCAAGAAAGTAAGTCAAGCCACAGGTTTGTGTGGGTAACATATACTAATCAAAGGGTAGCAGCCTATGTTGCTCCTTGCTCTTAAAAACTTGTACTCATATCGGCAGAGTAAGGAGGGGGGTTAAAACTTAAAAGATATTCTAAATTTCAGTGCATCTAGGAAGTTGATAATTTCTTGGACAGAATAGCTGAAAGTAGTGAAGAAGCCACCAGAGAATGGGGGGAGGGGGGGGGAATCCTTTGGCAGAGAACACATGGAAGAATGTAAACAATAAACTATGAGGATCTGGAGGCACTCAGGGCCAATAGATCTCAACAATCGGGATCATGTCAGCAAGGAACAGAGTGCTTGGCAAATGCTCTCTGGATTCTTTAGAAGGTTGTTAAAAAGAACAAAATAGGGAGAGGCTGGTGCAAAAATCCAGCACTGAATGTTCAAGCCAAGGTTTGGGCCAACAGAATTCAGCATAAGGAGAGAAGCAGTAGGCCATGGTGAGGACTCCAAATTTTGTAGAAACATTACAACCAGCAGGTGAGGCCACTCAAAACCTTAGATATATATATCCATACTAATGGGAAACAAATAGAGAGAAGTAAGGAGCCTAATTCAAGACGACCAGTACAATATTGATAGGCATCACTGAAATTTGGTGGGACTATTGGATGTAACACTGGAAGGCAATAACTTATTCAAATGGAACAGACCCAACTGAAAGTGGGGGTGGCATTGTTGCACTGCAAAAGGTATGTGCACATAATGCTTTAGTAAAAAGAAAAGGAAAGAGAAGCAAACGTGACACCTCTGTCACTACTGGAGGATATGGATGAGGCCTTTCTGCATCAGATGAACAGACTGTCATGAAGACATGCAATAATGATGTTTCCATTATCATGATGTCTGCTCTGAAGTTAATTCTGCTGCAGTGGTTAAGTTGCGAGATGAAATTCATGAATTCTAGTCCTCTCTTAGGCGTGAAGTCTGGCTAAGTGATTTTGGGTCTCTCCCTCTCTCTCTTCCCCTCTCCCTCTCCCCTTCCCTCTCTCCCTCTCCCCCCACAACCCAACATAAATGTTTGTTGTGGGGAAAATAGGAGGCAGGAACGTTTTGTTCATCGCCATGAATTGTACAAAATAAGGGCAAAATATAAATATAATAATGAATGAAGCAGACAATATATCGCATTATATTATTACAATCTTAGATTTAAGATATTGACTGGAAAGGTATCACCTAGAACAGTGATGGTGAACCTTTTCAGTACCGAGTGACCAAACTGGAACGCGTACACAAACGCTGGTCTTTGGGTTTCCGGCACTCCAGCATGCGCGAAGACTAGCTGGCCAGCATACATGCACGTGCCAGAAACTGGAACAGCAGCTGGCAATGCCATACCTGCCACAGGGAGGGTTCTGCGTGCCACCTCTGGCACACGTGCCACAAGTTCAACAACTTGATGGGAGAAGGGGAGGAGTTGGTGCCGTGACGATACGCCTTGCAATCGAGCTCCTCGATTGCAGCCGATATCTTCGTTTCCGGCCGGTCCAAACGGACCTAAGTTGTCCCGTAGGGATGGCTATTGTGAAGAGCGTATCCTGTGGACTCCGGGGACATCGCAAAATCCCTGGATGACCTGGGAGAAGCTCTTTTTGCTGGCAGCGGAGAGGCAGCCCCCATGCTGCTGAAGTCGGGGCAGCTCCAGAAAGAACGGGTCTGAAAGAGAGTCTGTCGGTTGGGTGAGAAACCTTTTTTTATCTAATTTTTTGAGTTTTGAAAGTTCACTCTGACTACTAGAAGAAACCTGTGTGATTTTTTGACAAAACTGACTAAGCGGCGTTTTTTCCAAGGGAGACGTCAAAGCGAGGCTTTATTTGCTTTTTTTTTTCTTTGCTACCGGACTTCATTGTTACTTACTGGATAACTGGACTGTTTCTTTTTATATTTATATATTTTATTCTCCCTTTGGATTTTTCATATTCTAATATTTTTTAAGGTTAGAGGCTCCCTTTGGTTACTTTTTCTTTTTTTTCTTCTTTTTGCCTTTTATATATGTTTATATATTTCCTGCGGTTTTTTTTTTTTTATTTATGCTGTCCTGAGAGGAGGGGGAAAGTGAGAACTAAGAAACTTTGTAACACTGCCAACTAGAGGCTTGGAAATATTTTACTTGAACTGGAGAGAGATGTGAAAGACTCCTTCTCAAGGACATTTCCTGATAAGATAGAGGAAAGAGCCCTGTAGAATATTATTACAGGTGCCTTTCTGGATTCTTGTTTATAATTAAATATCTATGGTTTAGCTTTGAAGCTTGTGGGAAAGAGAAGGGAGTCATAATTAGAGCCTTGGATAACTAAGCAGAGGGCAGTGTATTGTTTCCTACTTTCTTTTTCTACTTTCTTTTTTTAGTTCCGCCACCCCCTCCACCAGCATTACTCGATATTTTTATTTTAGTAAGATTTCTATTCTTAACCCTTATTTATTTGCAAGGGGAAGCCTTTGAATTTTTCATTTTTATTTTATTTTGATTTTTTTTTTCCTTTCCATTGGGACTTTTGCTTTTCTTTTTAATGTATATCAGTGGACTATCTTTTTTCTTTTCTCAATTGAGATCTTTTTGGTTGGATTAAGGTGTGGAATTTGAAGAAACTTATTCCTTTTGTTCTTTTTTCTTTTTTCTTTTTTTTCTTTTTGGCCTTAGTCTTGTTTATTATTATTATTACTGGGTTTTTATTTTTATTTTTATTTTTTCTTGTGGATTACTTTTTAATTGGATTAAGGTCAGGAAGAACTTGAAGAATTTTTTTATTTCATCTTTTTTTCTTTCTCTTTTTTCTTCTTTTTCCCTTATTATTGGGTTTTTTATTATTGGCTTTTTTCATTTTGGATTATAATTGGCTACTCTTTTTTTTTTAATTGGATTAAAATTTGAAAGAACTTGAAGAGCTGGAATCATCTAAAATGAGTAAGAAACTTATACCTTCGGGTGCCTCTGTGTCTACCTCTGCCTCCCCACCATCTGGACAGCGTTCAATCCAGGCAATGTTAAAGCAAGATAAAGAAAAAGAACAAGAAAGAGTAACCTTACAGATGATTATGCAAGGAATTCAAGATCTTAAGATAAAAACAGATACCATTGAACAAAGAACAGGGAGGATGGAGGAAAAAGTGGAAAATATTCAACAGATGATGGCAAAGTATGAGGAGAGACTTCAAAAAGTCGAAGAAGGGGGTAAACGAAGAGAGGAGAAGATTGGAAATATTGATAATAGACTAACAGTGATTGAACAAGAAAAAAGTGGGATGTTGAAGTGGGAGATGGATAGGTCAGAATTTTACCTTAGATTTCAAAATATAGAAGAAGAAAAAGGACAAGATTTGGCTGCGATAATGATAGGAATTTTGGCGGATGCCTTGGAAATAACAGAAGAGAAGATGATGGATGGAGTAGATGAGATATATCGAGTCTTTACAAGATATGCGATGAGAAATAATCTGCCCAGAGAAGTCCATATTAGATTTACCAAAAAATCCATGAAGACACAAATTTTACAAGTGGCAAGAGAGAAGACATTGAAATATAAAGGTAAAGAAATTTTGGTCTTAAAACAAATATCTAGAAGAGTGAGAGAGATGAGAAGAGAATATCGATTCTTGACCAAAATGTTATTGAAAAAGGAGGTGACTTACAGATGGCTGATCCCAGAAGGACTGATGTTCACGTGGCAGGAACAGAGACATAGAATTGATTCAATTGAGAAAGCAGAACTGTTCTACGCAGAATTTTTTGGAGGGAGAGAAGGAGAGGCAGAAAAGGAGGTTTTATTAATTGAACCTCAAGAGGAACAAATGGAGATTGGAAAAGAAGAAGGTGCAGTAGGGGGACAGGTGGATATTAAAGATCAGCGTGAATCAAGACCCACGAGAGTGGTTAAATCTAAATATAAAATATAACCATGGAAGAGAAAAACTGATTACAATGAATATAAATGGACTGAATTCAGCTGCTAAGAGAAGGAAGATTTTTCATAAATTAGGAAATTAAAGTTTGATATAATTTGTTTACAAGAAGTACACATTAAAAAGCAACATGAACAATTGTTAGTACAACCAAAATTAGGAAATTGTTTACCTCTTTGACTCAATGTAAGAAAAGAGGGGTGGTTTTATATATCAAAGAGGCTATTCCAGCAAAACTGATTTATGCAGATGAAGATGGGAGAATATTAATGGTGGAAATAATGGACAACAATAGAAAGATACTTTTGACTGCAATTTATGCCCGAATGATAAACAGGAAGAATTTTATAAAAATTACATACCAAGATGGCTGGACTGGACTATGTTAATATAATTATGATGGGAGACTTCAATGGAATCGTGGACAATAAACTTGATTATATTGCAACAACAGCAAAGTATAATAGAAAAACTCTTCCTAAATCTTTTTTAAAATGATAGATGAATTAACCCTAAAAGACTTATGGAGAGAAAGAAATGTTAAACTTAAGCAATATACTTTCTATTCAAATAGACATTTATCATGGTCCAGACTTGATATGATTTGGATCTCAACAGACTTAATATCTAGCGTTCAAGAAGTAAATATTGAAACAAGTACTTGGGCTGATCATAACCCATTGACAATTAAATGGAAGGGACAAAAAAAAAGATCGAGATGGACGTTAAATAATACTATTTTAAAGGAGAAAGAATTCACACAATGGATGGAGAAAGAACTGGCCTTTTTCTTTAAAGAAAATAGAAAAGAAGACACTTCAATACAGAATGTTTGGGATACAATGAAGGCATATGCCAGAGGCTTGATAATAGACTATACAAGAAAAAGAATATTAGGAAAAGGCAAGCTTTCAAAGCCTTGGAGGATGAATATAAAAGACTCGAAAAAGAACTGCAGAAAATGCCACAGAAAAAAAGACGTTAAACTGAAACTGGATATAACTAAACATAAAATGGACTTAACAGAGAAAGAAGAACTGGCACAGAAAATTAGGAATGCTAAACAGAATTATTTTGAAGATGCAAATAAGCCAGGTAGATGGCTAGCATATAAGTTGAGAAAGGAGAAAGAGTCGAGGAAAATATTGCAGTTAATAGATGACCAAGGTCAAACTTGTCATGGCAGCAAAGAGAAAAAAGAAATTATTCATGATTTTTACAAACATTTATATAAGAAAGAAGACATTGATGAGGAGAAAGTTAAACAGTACCTGCAGAATGCAAATTTACCTAAGATACCTAAAGAGATTGAAGAAATGCTAGAAAGTAATATAACAATGATGGAGTTAAGCCAAGCACTTAAGAAACAAAATAACGGAAAATCACCAGGTCCAGACGGGCTTCCTGTAGAATTTTATAAAACCTTTCAAGAATCACTGTGTATTCCATTGTTAGAAGTTATGAATGAAGTTATGTTAAAAAAGATGATACCTAAAACATGGTCAGAGGCCTATATTACACTTATTCCAAAAGAGGAGGCGGATCTACTTCAAATTAAGAATTACAGACCGATTTCTTTATTAAATGCAGATTATAAAATCTTTGCTTCAATACTAGCAGAAAGACTTAAAAAATATTTGAATAATTTTATTCATCCAGACCAAAATGGGTTTTTGCCAAAGCGACAAATTAGAGACAACATGAGAGTAATTCTGGATACTTTGGAATATTATGAGGCGCATCCTGAAAAGCAAATGGCTTTGATATTTTTAGACGCCCAAAAGGCATTCGACAACGTGCATTGGAGATTTATGTTACTTTTAATGGAACAGATGGGCTTTGCTAGAAGATTTATCCAGGCAATAGAAGCAATTTACAATGAACAAACAGCTAAGGTAATGATGGAGGGAGAATTTACAGATCCTATTAATATAAGAAAAGGCACAAGACAAGGTTGTCCTCTTTCTCCCTTGCTATTTGTATTGACTTTGGAAGTGTTGAACAGAAATATCAGAGAAGATAAAACTATAAAAGGAATGAAAATTAAAAAGGAAGAATTTAAACTACAAGCTTTTGCAGATGACCTAGTCTTTATCTTGGAAGATCCTATAGAAACAGCCTTGAAGCTGTTGGAAAAGATAGAGGCATATGGGGAGGTGGCCGGTCTGAAAATAAATAAAGATAAAACAAAGATCTTGTCAAAGAATATGTTGCTAAGACAAAGAGAAGAATTGGCAGATCTGTTGAAAATCCAAGTTACAAACAAGGTTAAGTATTTGGGGATATATTTGACGCCAAGATGTAGTACATTAAAAGAGAACAATTATATTAAACTTAAACAACAGATAGCCCAAGACCTGAAGAAATGGGAAAACCTACAATTGTCATTAATAGGGAGGATTTCAACAATTAAGATGAATATTCTACCCAGAATTTTATTTTTGTTTCAAACAATACCAATTAGGCTTGGAAAAGACTATTTTGAGGACTTAAATAAAATTGTTTTGAAGTATATATGGCAAGGCAAGAAAGCAAGGATAAAGCTAAAGCTTTTACAGGATGCCAGAACTAGAGGAGGGTTTGGCCTGCCTAATTGGGAGTTGTACTATCAAGCTGCAAATTTGATGTGGGTTAAAGAATGGATAACATTAAGGAAGACTAGATTGTTGACATTAGAAGGTCATGATTTGTTGTTGGGTTGGCATGCTTTTTTATGGTATAAGGGAACCAAAACACAGGGTTATTTTAGAAGACATTATATACGGGAGTCTTTGTGGTTAAACTGGGAGAAGACAAAAAAACAATGTTATTTGAAAATTCCAGTTTGGTTATCGACGATAGAAGCGTTTTCTTACCCTATAATTTATAAAAAGGAACAAACAGTTAGCTATGGGGAATTACTAGATGAAAAGGGTGAACTTAAATCGGTACAAAAATTAGAGGAACAAGGTATACAGATGAATTGGTTTTCATATTTGCAAATACACTCAAGGTATGATGAGGATTCCAAAACAGAGGGATTTTATGATAAACAGACTGATTTAGATAAGATTTTGATGGGTACTGATGAAAAGGTGATTAAAAAATTATATGGTTACTTATTGGAAATTAAGCTAGAGGAAGAACAAGTTAAAGAAACTATGATTGCCTGGGGGGAGGAATTTTGGATATGGGATTGACTTAGAGAAATGGCAGAAATTATGGTTGCAAAACTATAAAATGACAATGTCTACAGCCTATAAAGAAAACTTGTATAAGATGTTTTACAGGTGGCATTTTCCCCCGACAGGGATAGCAAGAATGTTCAAGAACAAATCGGAAAAATGTTGGAAATGTCATCAGAAACCTGGTTCATACTACCATATGTGGTGGACTTGTGAGGATGCTAGAAAATATTGGACTAAAATCTGCATGTGGTTGGAAAAATGACAAAGAAGCATATAGACTTGAAACCGGAGCTTTTCTTATTGGGAATCTTACCAGATGTTTATAGTAAAGAGTTGAAATATTTGATTGTAAATGTATTAACTGCGGCTAGGATTGTATTTGCAAAAAATTGGAAAAATGAGAAAATTCCATTGCAGGAAGAAGTTATAAAGAAAATATTGGAATGTGCTGAGATGAGTAGATTGACTTTTGAAATTAGAGAGCAAGAAGATAAACAATTTTATATAATTTGGGATCTTTTCTATCAATGGCTGAATGATGAAATACAAAAATAGAATATTTAGAATGTTAGACAATAAGGAATAATATTGATTTCACTTTCTCTTTTTTCTTTTTCAGTATTTGATATTATATTTATATAATGGTTTTTTTTCTTTTTTTTCTTTTATTTAGGATAGAACTGGTACGACTATATGATTTGTTATAGAATAAATTAATTAAAATATAGTTATCTCATAAGGCATGATTGAATAAAAGTATAGTCAAATTTCTTTTTCTTTAATAATGATATGATGATATATAAGTTTGCATTGACAATAAGAGTTATTATATAAGGTAACTGCAATTGTGACTACGAAGTGAATGCACAAAACTGATGAACCAACCGACTCACTGTTTGTATATAAGTACGGGAGAGCTGATGCTTTTATGTTTTGTCTGTTTGTTTGTGTGTTAAAAACAATAAAAAAATTTATATAAAAAAAAACAACTTGACAAAGAAACTAAGGGAGGAGGGATGGGCATGATTGGAACATGTGGGGAGCTGGGAGCTCCTCACACATTTTGTTTGCAGCCTGAGAATATCTTGCAACTTTAAAAGTTCTTTTCACAAAATAAAAAGTTTGGATTTGTGGACAGTGGACAATAGACGGCCCAGGGAAGGAAAAGAGGGTTTTACTATGCTCTGTTTTGTGCCAAAATCTTAGAAATGAATTTGTTTCTTCTGTGCCTGTATGGATCTGTCAGTAAAATTATACTCTTGGTAAAAAAAAAATGTTCCAGGAGTTTCTTTTGTTTTACATGCCAACAGGACCGTTGACAGTAGGACCAAAATCTATAAATTAAAACAACAAGGAAGCAGATCCAGGTTAGATATCAGGATAAACCACGGGGTGTACAAGCTATTAGCCAATGGCACAAGCGCCTTTAAAATCCTTTTATATGTTAAAAAATCAAATTTTATTTTAGAAAAACACAAAATATCATTAAAATACCAAAATGCACTAGAATTACAAAATTGGGAATTTTATTTTGTTTAACGGTTGTTAAACTTTATGAAAAAGATAGAAACCAGAAAAGGAGGAGAAAAAAATTAGAATCTATCTTTGTATTAAACTACAATAAACTTACTATATATTAAACTTAGCCAATGCTTTAACAGTAAATACTGTATAATATTGTAGTATAATCAGACAAGATAGCATCCTCATCCTCATCCTCATCACCACATCCTAAAAGCATACTCCACAATTTTTGGTCCACAGCTACACTCTTTTGTAGCATCCTTCCATTTAAGGTTGATGTTTTTCAGATCTTTCTGAAATGTTTGGTGCCAGATTTTCTTTGGCCTTCCTCTTTTTCTCCAACTATCTGGTGGTATCCAACTGATTGCAGTTTTTGTTAGGTGTTGCTCATTCATGTAGATCAGGGCTGTCAAACTCACAGCCTGTGGGCTGGGTGCATTACGCGTTGGCCATGCTCTCACTGGTTTAGCAAATGGGAAAATCCCAATACGTCACATGATGCTGCCATGATGTCATGGACTTGACACCTCTGATCTAGATGAAGGAATAGAAGGAGAATTCATCAAGTTTACACATGACACTAAGCTGGCAGAAATAGCCAATATGGGCTCAGAGATAGCCAATACAATGATAGGCTCAAAATCCATAAGGACCTCAACAAACTTGAACACTGGCCCTATCTAACAAAATGAAATTCAATGTAGAGAAAAGTAAGGTTTTGCACTTAGTCAAGAAAAACCAACTGTATAGGTACAGACTAGGTCAAATTGGCTCAATGTCAGTAACTGTGAAAGGAATCTTGGAGTCCAGGTGGACAACCACTTAAATATGAGCCAACAGTATGCGGCAGCAGCCAAGAAAGCCAATCCAATCCTAGGCTGCATTAATAGGATAGAATCAAGATTACATGTACCACTTTTTATAAAGGCTTAGTATAGCCACTGTCAGATCTGACCCACTTAGATGCTTAAGAAAGAAAGACCCTCAACTCCATTTGGTTGAAGAGATACGTTCTTTTACTAAAGATTAGTGGTTGCAGCAAAAGCTTGGGAAATAAATGTCAAGCATCCAGAAAGTATTCATGATATCAATCACTCCGAGATGTTATCTCTCCAAAGGATTTATTAGGAACAGATCTGGCATGTTCCAAAGCAATTTCTCAAGTGAAACCTTTTTTGTGCGTTACACAGAATCCACCTTCTCTCCTCCCACTTCTACACTTCATAAATCATGAGAATCAATTAACTGCAACTGAAAATTCTTAATACGACACACAGAATAACCTTGAACTTTTCAACTCCTCTAACTTCCTAAAATATATATATGTGGCAGCTGAATTTCAAAGCTGACATTGATGGCATTTGGTGGTACTTGTGAGCAGGCTCAGTATTGGCTTTTGATTGGTCACAAGGCTGAATGGTTTGCCATAGAGGTATTCGTGGAAGCATTTGACTCCTGCAACTGCAGCCAAAGCTTGCTTGTCCAGCTGGCTGTAGCATCATTAAGCCAATGACAAGAAAGCGATTGGGGCCTCTCTTCCATCTGGGAATCAGTGGCTTAAAATGGCGCCAACACTAAATGGAGAGGCATTGCAGGGAAGATTCTCTTTGTATTGCACCAGGATACTGTTTGAACATAGTAGCTTCTTGACAGCAGAGAAGGCAGCAGTTCTTTTTGGCCCCAGGACCAAGACATCTTCTTGTCAAGCAAGCAATGGAGAGGCTCAGCTATGGACACTTTGTGTGGCAAGAAGATGCTATAGAAATATATGAGCCCCCAAAACGCCTGGAGTTCGGTCTTGGTCTTGCATGTGGGAGCTTCCTGGATGGCTTGGACCTTTGCCTGTGTAGGGTGTAACCCAGAAGTATCTATAAGATAGCCAAGGAACTCTACCTGTGGAATAGCGATCTTGCACTTTTCTTTTTTAACTTTGAGGATGAAGAAGGGAGGTGAGGCCATAGTGATTTCTAACAGCTCATTCAATACTGCCTGTGAAGCAACTGAACTCCCTGGCTGACACAGCTCCTTTTATAGGAAACTGATCAGCCAAACAACCAATTAGGAGAGAGTATTTTCCAGCTCCAAAAGAAGACCAGAATGAGAACTTCAACTGACAACTATACACTATATACAATTCATAACATCCACCATATAGGTTGATGAAGGAGGGGTGCAGAGTAAATTGGAAAGCAGTTTTCTTGATGTACTGGAAAGCAACTTTCTGGTTCATCCATACTTCTCTTGGATACAGTTTAAGCATTATTCCAGGAAACCACAAACTTGGGTTCAGAAATTACTTGTTATCTAGGTAGAGCAGTACTGCACTATCCATTGTATCTTGGGCAACTTTAAAGATAGCTAAAACCACTGGCCCAGGCATCTGTATATATTTGCTAAACTCCACCCCAAGCCACTTTCATGATTGATTGCTTGATCGCCGATAGTTTTTCCCACCGGTGGTTGACAAATAGCTGAGTCATCTGCCCTTAAATAGCCTTAAGTAATTCTTCATTGAAGTTGAAAGGACAAACATCACTTGCAACCACATAAATAAAGCAGATTGAAATTCAGATTTTGGACAGCGTAATAAACTGGTTTACTCTCAGCTGACACAAATCCTGGAGGCACACACATGGCCCACATTTATACTAACATTCCCACCCAGATAAGATCATGGCAGAGATAGCCTTGGCATGTGCATATCTCATCCCTGTTCTCTACCTCTACCAGTGGGAATAGCTGCAGCAACATTACATTGATAGTATTCTTTACACCAAGTTTAAGACAAGTGAAAACTAGAAAAAAACAGATTAAAGTAAAACCACAATATTGTACAATATTCATAGACTATTGCAAAAATAAGGGAAAGGTTTCCCATGTCCAGTCATATCTAATTCTAGGGTGCAGTGCCCATTTCTGTTTCTTGACCAAGGGACATTTCTGTGGTCATGTGGTCAGCATGATCATATGCCAAAGTGCATGGGACCTTCCCACCAGGGTGGTACCTATTTTTCTATTCACATTTGCATGCTTTTGAACTGTTGGGTGGGCAGGAACTGGGGCAAGAATTGGAGCTCACCCTATCGTGTGGCACTCAGGTCTCGGAACCTGGCTTTGTGCTTTTCAACTGACAAGCTCAGTGTCTTTGACCGCTGAGCCACTGAAGGACAGATTGGGTTGTGTCCATTTTAACATAGCCTTGGCTGAATATTTGTAGCTGAAGGTCATTTAGAGCATAAGAGAACTCAGCATGATATTAGTCAAGGCCAAAAAAAAAGCAGGGTGATTTTGCAGGCTTGCAAAGAAAACAGGGCTGGCTTTTTGCTGTGAATTGAAAAAGGAAGCAATCTCTTTTTTCTTTTTTTAGAAAAAACTTTATTAATTTTACCTTTAAAAACAACAACACAACTACAAATTATGTACAACGAAAAGACAAACAGGCCTTAGCACAGGCCAAGAGGGAAAGAGAGGAAGGCTTGAGAGAGGAAAGAGGGAAAAGTAAGGAAAGGGGAGGGTAAAGGAGGGAAAACAATTAAAATAAAACCATATTTTTGTGACTGTCTGTAAGATCCTTTCTTCTTCAAAAATATCGTCGGCGGTGCTTTTCTTGATCTCTACTTCGGAAGCCCTCAGCCTTAATTTTCCTAAAGGTGATCTATCTTTGGTTTAGCCAATTATACCAAGGATTCCAGTTGTTATAATAGGTTGAGGATTCTTTATTTTGTAATGCTTGGGTTAGTTTGTCCATTTCGGCGCATTGTAAAAATTTCTGAATAACCATATGTTCTTACTCATGTTACTATGATCCTTCCGGTAATCAGCAATAGAGTTAAAATCGCCAATCAGACAAATATTGCCTTTTTCGAAATCTATTATTTTTTGGTGGAGATGTTTGAAAAATTTACCTTGATCATCATTTGGGGCATAGCTTACTACCAGTAAAAATGTAATGCCATTAATCGAGATTTGTACCACCAGAGTTCTTCCTTCAGGGTCCGCCCAGATTAACTCCGCTTTTAAGTCATCTCTCACATATATTGCAATACCTTTCTTTTTGTGTTTATCTGCTGGTGCTGTGAATAATTTTCCCAGTTTCGGACAATCTAGGAATTTCTCCTCACTTTTCCTAATGTGCGTTTCTTGTATGCAAATTATATCAACGTTTTGTTTTATTAGTTTGGTTAGAATACTTTTCCTTTTAGCTCTTGAATTTAGGCCATTTATATTGATGGAAAGAATTTTCCTTCCTTCCTCCATTTACTTAAGTCTGCCTGCTTTTTGTCTCGTAACTATACAGCTCTCTTCTTGTGGTTGATATGGGGTTGTTTCTTCTCTTTCTTGTTGTAAGTTGTCTTTCCCTTGAGTTTGGACGGATCTTTCTTCTTTGTTCCTATGGCGGTTACGATCTTCCTGCATGTTCCTTTGGGTTTCCTCCCTAGTGTGTTGATCCTCCATGGTTGTTAGCTGTTCTAGGAAGTCTTGTGCAGGTTCTATTGAATCTATTTTAATTTTTCTTCCCTTCCACGATATTAGCATCCCTTCTGGGATTAGCCATTTGAATGAGATTTCTTTTTTATTTAAGTAATTGGCTAAAAATGTATATTCTTGCCTTATAGCCCTCACTTTTCTTGGAATCTGCTTAAGAACTATGATCTCTTTGCCCTTATATAATATTCTCTCATCTCTGGCCATTCTAAGTATTAGGTCTCTCACGCATCTTCTTGAAAAGCGGATATGGATCTCCCTTGGGCAATTGTGATGCCTTGCGTAACTGGTGTTCACCCTATAGACTTCATCGAATTCTTTAAGTAAGTCATCTTTCTCTTTTTCAACTAGTTCAGCCAACAAACCTGCCATTAATTGCTCTAGTTCTTCGTTTTTGGATTCCTCCACGTTTTGGAGCCTTAGGTATGCAGCTGCTCTGTCCATCTCAAGTTGGACCAAGGAATCTTCCATTTCTCTATTAACATTTTAAAAGTCTTCCTCAGTCCTTTCTAGGTTCCTCTCTGCTTGTTCTGTCCTCCTCTCTATTTCTTTTATTTTTATTTCAGTTCTTTCCATGACCAATTGCATTGTCCCCACCTTATCTTCAACTTTCTGTATATCTGCTCTCATCTCCTCTTTTAATTTACCCATTTCCTCCTCCAGTTCGCTAATATCGGCTCTGGTCTCATTGTGGTTCCTAATCATAATATCCTGCATTCTAGACATTGATTCTTGCAGGGATAATAGTGTCACTTGTAGATTGGCATTAGTGATGGTCGGTTGTTTTTCTCCTGTCAAGGTCTCTTCTATAGTTTTCTGCGGTGTTGGGGAGGCAGTTGCCAAAGTTGTCGTCAAGGTCTGGGTGTTCTTCCTTCCCGTTTTCAGGGCCGTGGTTGTTGTGGAAGTCATCTCTGATAAAATTTGTTTTTGCAATTGGACAATGTTAAGAATATTATCCCAAATCACCATTCGATGTAATAGCCCTTTAAGTGTGATTACAAGTCTATTTACTAAGCTTACACACCAAGTTATTTTAGATCTCTTTCTTCGGCCCAATTTGTCGTTTAGGCAATTTAAATTCCAATTCAATAAGGTGTTATCAGATACTATACAATATAATGTTATCAAATATTATGTATTATATATTATTCTCTATACTAAGTTCATATACCAGAGTTAATTATATTTTACCCCTAATAAATCATTACTATATCAAATCAAACTTGTTTAAAGCTAACAAACAACTCTAGAATTTCTCACTCTATATATACCTTTATCCTATAATGTATTTTTAATACATAATATTTAATAAATAATATTTAAGGTTCCAATTAATCTGAGACAACCCTATTTAACAGACCTTGAAATTTTTGTATATTCAAGAGACTCTAATCAGTAAACCCTAATAACTATAATAAGCAGTTTGCCTTTACACCTATATTTATAATTATTATAGAGAGAAAGGAAAGACCAAGAGAGAAAGGGAGAGAGAGAAAGAGTGCGGGAGGAAAAGGGTCTTTTCGATTTCGGGGAATCACTAGACACGTATCTGTGGGATTAGTTCGATAGAAAAACAAGTCTGAGTTGGGGCTGGCATTTTAGTCTTATAGTCTTTCTTCCTGGGCTCACCAAAGGAACAGGGGGAGGAAGTGCTGACTAATTGCTGTCAGCGCTCAGCGATCAGTCTTTACCAGGTTTCCGTCTGTCTCTTCCTTCTTCTTCCCTCTTCTTCTTCCCTTCTGCCAGCAATTGTCAGTCCACAGTCACTTTGGGTGTCTGCCTCAAATCGATCACTTTAGAAATCAGTTTTGTAGGCAATGTTGCTAAAAGGAAGAGGACCTTGCATATAAAAGTCAGTGTGTCACAATCTCGCTCTCTACAGCTCGCTCTGCCCTCCTTCGCAGCTATAGTCCTCTCCTAGTCTTCTAGTCTTCTCAGGCGCTGGTCCCAGATGGCAATCCACTCCCGAGCTTCTTAAATTTCCCACCGCCTTCTTCTCTCCTTGACAATCTTCTTCCAAATGCTCCAATCCACACTTTCACTTTAAGTGTCGAGCCATTCTATCCGTGTTTATCCCCCTTTCACTTTTCAAACCGCTTTTCTAGCTGCTTGTCTCCAGCCTCCCACCACTGTTACCCACAATAAAACAGGGAGAGTCAGACCGATCTCTCTCACAGCTTTTGTAGTCCTTCTGCCCTTTTCTGCTCGGATCCTTCAGGCTGTCACTTTTTGCTTCGTCAGTTCAGTGACGGACCGGACTTTGGAGCCGCCATTAGCTGGCAGCTGGCTCAATCGCGCTGGTCTCAGAGGCTCTTCCTTCGTTGCTGGGGAGTTGCCTTCCCCCAAACAGCAACCCGGGGGTCCTCTATTCTGACACGAAGCTCTACGGGTTTCGTGTATCCACTGGGGATCCCTCCAAACACGAGAAGAGGTGTTCGAAAGCCACAGCTGGGCTTCTCCACCTCTGGACGTCCCTGTCCTGCCACCGGAAGTCGCAATCCCTTTTTTCAACATTGTAACCTCTGTGAATTGAAAAAAGGCTGAAGATTTTTGTGGTATTTTAAATACTGACAGATACCTGGTGCCAGGATCTGGGGGACTGCTTTCTTCTATGAACTTTTAAATGAAACTGAAACAAAGCAAAGAAAAAGAAAAATGAAGACCAGGGTACCATTGCCTTTACTTGTAGTTCTATATACTTGTAACAATAATGTTACAGAATAGGGAGAGCCTGAAAACAGAATGGAGTTTTTTTATTGCTAGGGATCTATGCAGCTATTCTATCTACTTCGCCATGGATGAATGCAACAAAGCAATTGAATTCTTAAATATTGCAAGCTAATAGTACACCAGATAAAATCTCTCTCCGTTTAATTCATAGGACCCCAAAATGTGGGTTAAAGAACAGGCAGTCCTTACCTTATGATTGCAATTGACACTGCAATTTCAGTTGTAAGTCTGGATGGTCATAAAGCAGCTCTATCATTGATCATTCAGAAATGACAAGATAATTCAAGAAAGTCTACCAACCTATTATCATAGGTGAGTTCACATATGTTCACTATTTAAACTGGAATGTAAATATCTAAAAACATTATACAGATTTACAGATATAGATCAATAAGTCAGCCCTTTGAGGAAACCAAAATAATGAATGTGAATATTATTGTTATTGAAAGGTTACAGTAACAGAATCTCTAAGTCTGAATGCACCTCTCCACTCCCTGCTTTTATATTCAATAGAACTAGTGGTGGGGAATCTGGGATGCTTTCTGAAACTGTATTCCTGCTTTGGAATCAGATTTCTCTTACCTGACCATTGTCTTGGTTGCTTCTTTTTTCCTGTTCCTCAGGCTATTTTATAGCCTTTTTAAGACTGATAAAATCAATTATATATGCAAGAAAGTAAGTCAAGTCACAGGTTTGTGTGGGTAACATATACTAATCAAAGGGTAGCAGCCTATGTTGCTCCTTGCTCTTAAAAACTTGTACTCATATCGGCAGAGTAAGGAGGGGGGTTAAAACTTAAAAGATATTCTAAATTTCAGTGCATCTAGGAAGTTGATAATTTCTTGGACAGAATAGCTGAAAGTAGTGAAGAAGCCACCAGAGAATGGGGGGAGGGGGGGGAATCCTTTGGCAGAGAACACATGGAAGAATGTAAACAATAAACTATGAGGATCTGGAGGCACTCAGGGCCAATAGATCTCAACAATCGGGATCATGTCAGCAAGGAACAGAGTGCTTGGCAAATGCTCTCTGGATTCTTTAGAAGGTTGTTAAAAAGAACAAAATAGGGAGAGGCTGGTGCAAAAATCCAGCACTGAATGTTCAAGCCAAGGTTTGGGCCAACAGAATTCAGCATAAGGAGAGAAGCAGTAGGCCATGGTGAGGACTCCAAATTTTGTAGAAACTTTACAACCAGCAGGTGAGGCCACTCAAAACCTTAGATATATATATCCATACTAATGGGAAACAAATAGAGAGAAGTAAGGAGCCTAATTCAAGACGACCAGTACAATATTGATAGGCATCACTGAAATTTGGTGGGACTATTGGATGTAACACTGGAAGGCAATAACTTATTCAAATGGAACAGACCCAACTGAAAGGGGGGGGGTGGCATTGTTGCACTGCAAAAGGTATGTGCACATAATGCTTTAGTAAAAAGAAAAGGAAAGAGAAGCAAACGTGACACCTCTGTCACTACTGGAGGATATGGATGAGGCCTTTCTGCATCAGATGAACAGACTGTCATGAAGACATGCAATAATGATGTTTCCATTATCATGATGTCTGCTCTGAAGCTAATTCTGCTGCAGTGGTTAAGTTGCGAGATGAAATTCATGAATTCTAGTCCTCTCTTAGGCGTGAAGTCTGGCTAAGTGATTTTGGGTCTCTCCCTCTCTCTCTTCCCCTCTCCCTCTCCCCTTCCCTCTCTCCCTCTCCCCCCACAACCCAACATAAATGTTTGTTGTGGGGAAAATAGGAGGCAGGAACGTTTTGTTCATCGCCATGAATTGTACAAAATAAGGGCAAAATATAAATATAATAATGAATGAAGCAGACAATATACCGCATTATATTATTACAATCTTAGATTTAAGATATTGACTGGAAAGGTATCACCTAGAACAGTGATGGTGAACCTTTTCAGTACCGAGTGACCAAACTGGAACGCGTACACAAACGCTGGTCTTTGGGTTTCCGGCACTCCAGCATGCGCAAAGACTAGCTGGCCAGCATACATGCATGTGCCAGAAACTGGAACAGCAGCTGGCAATGCCACACCTGCCACAGGGAGGGTTCTGCGTGCCACCTCTGGCACACGTGCCACAGGTTCAACAACTTGACAAAGAAACTAAGGGAGGAGGGATGGGCATGATTGGAACATGTGGGGAGCTGGGAGCTCCTCACACATTTTGTTTGCAGCCTGAGAATATCTTGCAACTTTAAAAGTTCTTTTCACAAAATAAAAAGTTTGGATTTGTGGACAGTGGACAATAGACGGCCCAGGGAAGGAAAAGAGGGTTTTACTATGCTCTGTTTTGTGCCAAAATCTTAGAAATGAATTTGTTTCTTCTGTGCCTGTATGGATCTGTCAGTAAAATTATACTCTTGGTAAAAAAAAAAATGTTCCAGGAGTTTCTTTTGTTTTACATGCCAACAGGACCGTTGACAGTAGGACCAAAATCTATAAATTAAAACAACAAGGAAGCAGATCCAGGTTAGATATCAGGATAAACCACGGGGTGTACAAGCTATTAGCCAATGGCACAAGCGCCTTTAAAATCCTTTTATATGTTAAAAAATCAAATTTTATTTTAGAAAAATACAAAATATCATTAAAATACCAAAATGCACTAGAATTACAAAATTGGGAATTTTATTTTGTTTAACGGTTGTTAAACTTTATGAAAAAGATAGAAACCAGAAAAGGAGGAGAAAAAAATTAAAATCTATCTTTGTATTAAACTACAATAAACTTACTATATATTAAACTTAGCCAATGCTTTAACAGTAAATACTGTATAATATTGTAGTATAATCAGACAAGATAGCATCCTCATCCTCATCACCACATCCTAAAAGCATACTCCACAATTTTTGGTCCACAGCTACACTCTTTTGTAGCATCCTTCCATTTAAGGTTGATGTTTTTCAGATCTTTCTGAAATGTTTGGTGCCAGATTTTCTTTGGCCTTCCTCTTTTTCTCCAACTATCTGGTGGTATCCAACTGATTGCAGTTTTTGTTAGGTGTTGCTCATTCATGTAGATCAGGGCTGTCAAACTCACAGCCTGTGGGCTGGATGCATTACGCGTTGGCCATGCTCTCACTGGTTTAGCAAATGGGAAAAATCCCAATACGTCACATGATGCTGCCATGATGTCATGGACTTGACACCTCTGATCTAGATGAAGGAATAGAAGGAGAATTCATCAAGTTTACACATGACACTAAGCTGGCAGAAATAGCCAATATGGGCTCAGAGATAGCCAATACAATGATAGGCTCAAAATCCATAAGGACCTCAACAAACTTGAACACTGGCCCTATCTAACAAAATGAAATTCAATGTAGAGAAAAGTAAGGTTTTGCACTTAGTCAAGAAAAACCAACTGTATAGGTACAGACTAGGTCAAATTGGCTCAATGTCAGTAACTGTGAAAGGAATCTTGGAGTCCAGGTGGACAACCACTTAAATATGAGCCAACAGTATGCGGCAGCAGCCAAGAAAGCCAATCCAATCCTAGGCTGCATTAATAGGATAGAATCAAGATTACATGTACCACTTTATAAAGGCTTAGTATAGCCACTGTCAGATCTGACCCACTTAGATGCTTAAGAAAGAAAGACCCTCAACTCCATTTGGTTGAAGAGATACGTTCTTTTACTAAAGATTAGTGGTTGCAGCAAAAGCTTGGGAAATAAATGTCAAGCATCCAGAAAGTATTCATGATATCAATCACTCCGAGATGTTATCTCTCCAAAGGATTTATTAGGAACAGATCTGGCATGTTCCAAAGCAATTTCTCAAGTGAAACCTTTTTTGTGCGTTACACAGAATCCACCTTCTCTCCTCCCACTTCTACACTTCATAAATCATGAGAATCAATTAACTGCAACTGAAAATTCTTAATACGACACACAGAATAACCTTGAACTTTTCAACTCCTCTAACTTCCTAAAATATATATATGTGGCAGCTGAATTTCAAAGCTGACACTGATGGCATTTGGTGGTACTTGTGAGCAGGCTCAGTATTGGCTTTTGATTGGTCACAAGGCTGAATGGTTTGCCATAGAGGTATTCGTGGAAGCATTTGACTCCTGCAACTGCAACTGCAGCCAAAGCTTGCTTGTCCAGCTGGCTGTAGCATCATTAAGCCAATGACAAGAAAGCGATTGGGGCCTCTCTTCCATCTGGGAATCAGTGGCTTAAAATGGCGCCAACACTAAATGGAGAGGCATTGCAGGGAAGATTCTCTTTGTATTGCACCAGGATACTGTTTGAACATAGTAGCTTCTTGACAGCAGAGAAGGCAGCAGTTCTTTTTGGCCCCAGGACCAAGACATCTTCTTGTCAAGCAAGCAATGGAGAGGCTCAGCTATGGACACTTTGTGTGGCAAGAAGATGCTATAGAAATATATGAGTCCCCAAAACGCCTGGAGTTCGGTCTTGGTCTTGCATGTGGGAGCTTCCTGGATGGCTTGGACCTTTGCCTGTGTAGGGTATAACCCAGAAGTATCTATAAGATAGCCAAGGAACTCTACCTGTGGAATAGCGATCTTGCACTTTTCTTTTTTAACTTTGAGGATGAAGAAGGGAGGTGAGACCATAGTGATTTCTAACAGCTCATTCAATACTGCCTGTGAAGCAACTGAACTCCCTGGCTGACACAGCTCCTTTTATAGGAAACTGATCAGCCAAACAACCAATTAGGAGAGAGTATTTTCCAGCTCCAAAAGAAGACCAGAATGAGAACTTCAACTGACAACTATACACTATATACAATTCATAACATCCACCATATAGGTTGATGAAGGAGGGGTGCAGAGTAAATTGGAAAGCAGTTTTCTTGATGTACTGGAAAGCAACTTTCTGGTTCATCCATACTTCTCTTGGATACAGTTTAAGCATTATTCCAGGAAACCACAAACTTGGGTTCAGAAATTACTTGTTATCTAGGTAGAGCAGTACTGCACTATCCATTGTATCTTGGGCAACTTTAAAGATAGCTAAAACCACTGGCCCAGGCATCTGTATATATTTGCTAAACTCCACCCCAAGCCACTTTCATGATTGATTGCTTGATCGCCGATAGTTTTTCCCACCGGTGGTTGACAAATAGCTGAGTCATCTGCCCTTAAATAGCCTTAAGTAATTCTTCATTGAAGTTGAAAGGACAAACATCACTTGCAACCACATAAATAAAGCAGATTGAAATTCAGATTTTGGACAGCGTAATAAACTGGTTTACTCTCAGCTGACACAAATCCTGGAGGCACACACATGGCCCACATTTATACTAACATTCCCACCCAGATAAGATCATGGCAGAGATAGCCTTGGCATGTGCATATCTCATCCCTGTTCTCTACCTCTACCAGTGGGAATAGCTGCAGCAACATTACATTGATAGTATTCTTTACACCAAGTTTAAGACAAGTGAAAACTAGAAAAAAAAACAGATTAAAGTAAAACCACAATATTGTACAATATTCATAGACTATTGCAAAAATAAGGGAAAGGTTTCCCATGTCCAGTCATATCTAATTCTAGGGTGCAGTGCCCATTTCTGTTTCTTGACCAAGGGACATTTCTGTGGTCATGTGGTCAGCATGATCATATGCCAAAGTGCATGGGACCTTCCCACCAGGGTGGTACCTATTTTTCTATTCACATTTGCATGCTTTTGAACTGTTGGGTGGGCAGGAACTGGGGCAAGAATTGGAGCTCACCCTATCGTGTGGCACTCAGGTCTCGGAACCTGGCTTTGTGCTTTTCAACTGACAAGCTCAGTGTCTTTGACCGCTGAGCCACTGAAGGACAGATTGGGTTGTGTCCATTTTAACATAGCCTTGGCTGAATATTTGTAGCTGAAGGTCATTTAGAGCATAAGAGAACTCAGCATGATATTAGTCAAGGCCAAAAAAAAGCAGGGTGATTTTGCAGGCCTGCAAAGAAAACAGGGCTGGCTTTTTGCTGTGAATTGAAAAAGGAAGCAATCTCTTTTTTCTTTTTTTAGAAAAAACTTTATTAATTTTACCTTTAAAAACAACAACACAACTACAAATTATGTACAACGAAAAGACAAACAGGCCTTAGCACAGGCCAAGAGGGAAAGAGAGGAAGGCTTGAGAGAGGAACGAGGGAAAAGTAAGGAAAGGGGAGGGTAAAGGAGGGAAAACAATTAAAATAAAACCATATTTTTGTGACTGTCTGTAAGATCCTTTCTTCTTCAAAAATATCGTCGGCGGTGCTTTTCTTGATCTCTACTTCGGAAGCCCTCAGCCTTAATTTTCCTAAAGGTGATCTATCTTTGGTTTAGCCAATTATACCAAGGATTCCAGTTGTTATAATAGGTTGAGGATTCTTTATTTTGTAATGCTTGGGTTAGTTTGTCCATTTCGGCGCATTGTAAAAATTTCTGAATAACCATATGTTCTTACTCATGTTACTATGATCCTTCCGGTAATCAGCAATAGAGTTAAAATCGCCAATCAGACAAATATTGCCTTTTTCGAAATCTATTATTTTTTGGTGGAGATGTTTGAAAAATTTACCTTGATCATCATTTGGGGCATAGCTTACTACCAGTAAAAATGTAATGCCATTAATCGAGATTTGTACCACCAGAGTTCTTCCTTCAGGGTCCGCCCAGATTAACTCCGCTTTTAAGTCATCTCTCACATATATTGCAATACCTTTCTTTTTGTGTTTATCTGCTGGTGCTGTGAATAATTTTCCCAGTTTCGGACAATCTAGGAATTTCTCCTCACTTTTCCTAATGTGCGTTTCTTGTATGCAAATTATATCAACATTTTGTTTTATTAGTTTGGTTAGAATCCTTTTCCTTTTAGCTCTTGAATTTAGGCCGTTTATATTGATGGAAAGAATTTTCCTTCCTTCCTCCATTTACTTAAGTCTGCCTGCTTTTTGTCTCGTAACTATACAGCTCTCTTCTTGTGGTTGATATGGGGTTGTTTCTTCTCTTTCTTGTTGTAAGTTGTCTTTCCCTTGAGTTTGGACGGATCTTTCTTCTTTGTTCCTATGGCGGTTACGATCTTCCTGCATGTTCCTTTGGGTTTCCTCCCTAGTGTGTTGATCCTCCGTGGTTGTTAGCTGTTCTAGGAAGTCTTGTGCAGGTTCTATTGAATCTATTTTAATTTTTCTTCCCTTCCACGATATTAGCATCCCTTCTGGGATTAGCCATTTGAATGAGATTTCTTTTTTATTTAAGTAATTGGCTAAAAATGTATATTCTTGCCTTATAGCCCTCACTTTTCTTGGAATCTGCTTAAGAACTATGATCTCTTTGCCCTTATATAATATTCTCTCATCTCTGGCCATTCTAAGTATTAGGTCTCTCACGCATCTTCTTGAAAAGCAGATATGGATCTCCCTTGGGCAATTGTGATGCCTTGCGTAACTGGTGTTCACCCTATAGACTTCATCGAATTCTTTAAGTAAGTCATCTTTCTCTTTTCAACTAGTTCAGCCAACAAACCTGCCATTAATTGCTCTAGTTCTTCGTTTTTGGATTCCTCCACGCTTTGGAGCCTTAGGTATGCAGCTGCTCTGTCCATCTCAAGTTGGACCAAGGAATCTTCCATTTCTCTATTAACATTTTAAAAGTCTTCCTCAGTCCTTTCTAGGTTCCTCTCTGCTTGTTCTGTCCTCCTCTCTATTTCTTTTATTTTTATTTCAGTTCTTTCCATGACCAATTGCATTGTCCCCACCTTATCTTCAACTTTCTGTATATCTGCTCTCATCTCCTCTTTTAATTTACCCATTTCCTCCTTCAGTTTGCTAATATCGGCTCTGGTCTCATTGTGGTTCCTAATCATAATATCCTGCATTCTAGACATTGATTCTTGCAGGGATAATAGTGTCACTTGTAGATTGGCATTAGTGATGGTCGGTTGTTTTTCTCCTGTCAAGGTCTCTTCTATAGTTTTCTGCGGTGTTGGGGAGGCAGTTGCCAAAGTTGTCGTCAAGGTCTGGGTGTTCTTTCTTCCCGTTTTCAGGGCCGTGGTTGTTGTGGAAGTCATCTCTGATAAAATTTGTTTTTGCAATTGGACAATGTTAAGAATATTATCCCAAATCACCATTCGATGTAATAGCCCTTTAAGTGTGATTACAAGTCTATTTACTAAGCTTACACACCAAGTTATTTTAGATCTCTTTCTTCGGCCCAATTTGTCGTTTAGGCAATTTAAATTCCAATTCAATAAGGTGTTATCAGATACTATACAATATAATGTTATCAAATATTATGTATTATATATTATTCTCTATACTAAGTTCATATACCAGAGTTAATTATATTTTACCCCTAATAAATCATTACTATATCAAATCAAACTTGTTTAAAGCTAACAAACAACTCTAGAATTTCTCACTCTATATATACCTTTATCCTATAATGTATTTTTAATACATAATATTTAATAAATAATATTTAAGGTTCCAATTAATCTGAGACAACCCTATTTAACAGACCTTGAAATTTTTGTATATTCAAGAGACTCTAATCAGTAAACCCTAATAACTATAATAAGCAGTTTGCCTTTACACCTATATTTATAATTATTATAGAGAGAAAGGAAAGACCAAGAGAGAAAGGGAGAGAGAGAAAGAGTGCGGGAGGAAAAGGGTCTTTTCGATTTCGGGGAATCACTAGACACGTATCTGTGGGATTAGTTCGATAGAAAAACAAGTCTGAGTTGGGGCTGGCATTTTAGTCTTATAGTCTTTCTTCCTGGGCTCACCAAAGGAACAGGGGGAGGAAGTGCTGACTAATTGCTGTCAGCGCTCAACGATCAGTCTTTACCAGGTTTCCGTCTGTCTCTTCCTTCTTCTTCCCTTTTCTTCTTCCCTTCTGCCAGCAATTGTCAGTCCACAGTCACTTTGGGTGTCTGCCTCAAATCGATCACTTTAGAAATCAGTTTTGTAGGCAATGTTGCTAAAAGGAAGAGGACCTTGCATATAAAAGTCAGTGTGTCACAATCTCGCTCTCTACAGCTCGCTCTGCCCTCCTTCGCAGCTATAGTCCTCTCCTAGTCTTCTAGTCTTCTCAGGCGCTGGTCTCAGATGGCAATCCACTCCCGAGCTTCTTAAATTTCCCACCGCCTTCTTCTCTCCTTGACAATCTTCTTCCAAACGCTCCAATCCACACTTTCACTTTAAGTGTCGAGCCATTCTATCCGTGTTTATCCCCCTTTCACTTTTCAAACCGCTTTTCTAGCTGCTTGTCTCCAGCCTCCCACCACTGTTACCCACAATAAAACAGGGAGAGTCAGACCGATCTCTCTCACAGCTTTTGTAGTCCTTCTGCCCTTTTCTGCTCGGATCTTTCAGGCTGTCACTTTTTGCTTCGTCAGTTCAGTGATGGACCGGACTTTGGAGCCGCCATTAGCTGGCGGCTGGCTCAATCACGCTGGTCTCTATCTTTGTATTAAACTACAATAAACTTACTATATATTAAACTTAGCCAATGCTTTAACAGTAAATACTGTATAATATTGTAGTATAATCAGACAAGATAGCATCCTCATCCTCATCCTCATCACCACATCCTAAAAGCATACTCCACAATTTTTGGTCCACAGCTACACTCTTTTGTAGCATCCTTCCATTTAAGGTTGATGTTTTTCAGATCTTTCTGAAATGTTTGGTGCCAGATTTTCTTTGGCCTTCCTCTTTTTCTCCAACTATCTGGTGGTATCCAACTGATTGCAGTTTTTGTTAGGTGTTGCTCATTCATGTAGATCAGGGCTGTCAAACTCACAGCCTGTGGGCTGGATGCATTACGCGTTGGCCATGCTCTCACTGGTTTAGCAAATGGGAAAAATCCCAATACGTCACATGATGCTGCCATGATGTCATGGATTTGACACCTCTGATCTAGATGAAGGAATAGAAGGAGAATTCATCAAGTTTACACATGACACTAAGCTGGCAGAAATAGCCAATATGGGCTCAGAGATAGCCAATACAATGATAGGCTCAAAATCCATAAGGACCTCAACAAACTTGAACACTGGCCCTATCTAACAAAATGAAATTCAGTGTAGAGAAAAGTAAGGTTTTGCACTTAGTCAAGAAAAACCAACTGTATAGGTACAGACTAGGTCAAATTGGCTCAATGTCAGTAACTGTGAAAGGAATCTTGGAGTCCAGGTGGACAACCACTTAAATATGAGCCAACAGTATGCGGCAGCAGCCAAGAAAGCCAATCCAATCCTAGGCTGCATTAATAGGATAGAATCAAGATTACATGTACCACTTTATAAAGGCTTAGTATAGCCACTGTCAGATCTGACCCACTTAGATGCTTAAGAAAGAAAGACCTTCAACTCTATTTGGTTGAAGAGATACGTTCTTTTACTAAAGATTAGTGGTTGCAGCAAAAGCAAGGCTAGATCTGAGTATTCCTGTGCAAAAAGATTACCATTTCCCCCTTTCTCTTGGCCTTCCTCTCTTGACCAGTTCAACACTGTTCAGTAGGGCCCCAGTTTGACATTTTGGGAACTGCTTTGAGGTTTGGTGCTTCTTGAAGCAGTTTCACATTTCGTTCCCAAGCCAGGTGTCCTTGGCAGCTGAATTATTCAGGTTTGACACGTCTGGTTGCTGTCAGCCTGGTTCCCCCTTTCATCCTCTTCTTGTTTCCAGCTCAAGCTTCCCCCAGGTTCCTTCTTTCCTCCTTTTTGGTTTATGGCAAGATGCCAATGCAGAGAAGTGAAGTGAAGCAGCTGAAGATGGCAGACCTGACAGCCATGCTTGGAATACTGCATCCAGTTTTGGTCACCACATTATAAAAAAGATATTGAAACTTTGGAAAGAGTGCAGAGAAGAACAACAAAGATGTTTAGGGGACTGGAAGCTAAAACATATGAAGAACAGATGGGTATGTTTAGTCTAGTGAAAAGGAAGACTAGAATAGATATGATAGCACTGTTCCAATATTTGAGGGGCTGTCAGAAAGGGGGCGGGCAAACTATTTTCCAAAACATCAGAAGGCAGATCAAGAATCACTGGATGGAAACAAATCAAGGAGTTAAGCAACCTAGAACTAAGGAGAAATTTCCTAATGGTGAGAAAACCAAGCAGAGGAACAGCTTGCCTTTAGAAGTTGTGGGTGCCCCATCACTGGAGGCTTTCAAGAAGAGACTGGACAGCTATTTGTCTAAAATGGTATAGTCTCTCCTGCCCAAGCAGGGGATTGGACTACAGGTAGTCCTCAACTTACAACAGTGTCAGATCCGTGTATCTTCAATGGAAGAAGAAAAAAGGGGGGGGGACTGATAAAGAAATCCTTCTTGATGTAACCTGAATATATTTAATCTCATATGGAATTTGTATAACCTACACATGATACAATGGAGGGATGAAACCCAGATGGCTGGAACCTATCATCTCTGGGAGAGACAACCAGGGGATGAAGAGACCATAAACATTCCACAGTGAGATGTGTCCTGGGAAACTCTGAAAAAGATCATTCTAAAAAGGGGGTGGGGGAATTAGGTATGCCCTGGGAAACTCTGAAAAAGATCATTCTAAAAAGCGGGTGGGGGGAATTAACATGTTGGCTCTTTGTTTTACTAAATACTCATCAAGATAAGGGGAGGGATTTTGGGAGGGTGGAGCTGGCTTCGTGACGATAAGGCATGCGATCTTGGAGGTCTGAGATCACTGCTGATATCTTTGCTCCTGGATGATCCTATCGGATCTAAACCATCCTGAAGAGATGGTGAAAGTGAAGAGCACATCCTGTTGATCCCAGGGACACCGCAAAGAATCCCTGGTAGATCCAGGAGAAACTCTTCTTGCCAGCGGCAAAGAGGCAGCCATTAAAGCTGCTGAAGTTGGGACAGCTCCGAAATGGAAGAGAACAGAAAGCGAGAGTGTCCCGGTTTGGTGAGAACTTTTTCTTTTTCTAAGATCTGAAAGGACACCCTAGGGAAAAGAAAGAATCTGTAAAAGTTTTGACAGAAGTGATTAAGCAGTGATTTTAAACAGGAATGTCAAAGTAATGTTTTTTTTTCTCATTGCTGGATTTTTCTATACATGATCTTATATTTTGAAACTGGACTGGTTTTTTTTTTTCATCTTTTTTTTTCTCCTTTTTGATTTTGTAACTATTTTAGGCTAGAGACTTCCATTTAGTTATTTCTTTTTTTAAAATATCTTTTTCTTTCTTTTTATTAATTCTTATTGCATTTTGCTTGGAAAAGGAGGGGGAAAGTGAAAGCAAAGAAACTTTGTAACACTGCCAACTAGAGGCTTGGAAATATTCTATTTCTCTTGTGACCAGACAAAGCTGAGAAAGAAAGAACTGAGACTTTTTTTCAAGGACATTGCTATTTGATAAGATAGAGGGAAGAGCATGGGAGAGTATTATTGCAGGTGCTCTTCTGGGTTTCTATCAACAGCTGGAGTCTGGTGTTGAAGCTTATAGGAAAAGAAAAGGTGATAAGTCTTTGGAGAAGAGAGTTATAACAAGAGCCTTGGATAATTAAACAAAGTGCAGTGTGTTTTCTTGATTTTTTCTAAGTTGTGCTACCCTTCCTCAATAGTTTACTTTTTGAAATAGCTATTTGGACTTTTAGTTCTTTGGAACTTGTCTTTGCTTTTTTTTTCTTTATGCTTGTCGTTGGAAGTTATTTTTTTACGTTTGTTTTTTATTTTAAAAGAAAAGTTTTAGTATTAATGATTCCCTTCCTTTTTTTTTTAAGGGAGTAGCCTTTTTTTTTCTTTTTCTCTTTTTGATATTCTGGTATTTTTGTTTTTCCATCTACCTCCAACACTGGTTTTTTCTTTCTTTTTATCCTCCTGGCCTTTTTTTTCTTTTTCTCTTATGCAGTCTTTTATATTTGAGACCTCTTAATTGGATTAAGGTGTTGAAGAACCTGAGGAATTTTTCCTTTCTTTTTTTTTAGCTTTTTATTCTTCACTTTTCCATCTTTTTTAGGATTTTACAACTTTTTCTCCTTTGTGTATGTTTATGGTTTTTTCCTTCATTTTTGAATTTTCATTGTTATCTAATTAATCGATTGGATTAAGGTATACAAGAACCTGAAGAAATTCTTTTTCCTTTTTTTTAATTATTATTATTTGGCTTCTTTTTTCCTACTATTTTTATTTGGAATCACAATTGGTTACTTTACAATCGGATTAAGGTCTAGAAGAACCTGAAGATTTTGAATTGTTTGAAATGAGTAGGAAATTAATAGCTACCGGCTCTTCAACTTCTACTTCCTCCTCTCCACCATCTGGAGGACAACGTTTAATACAGACAATGTTAAGGCAAGAGAAAGAACAAAAACAAGAAAATGAAAAAGTGACCCTGCAGATGATTATGCAAGGAATTCAACGCATTCAAACAAGATCAGAGAATATTGAAAAGAGAATAGAGAACACTGAACAAAGAACAGAGAACATTGAACAAAGAACAGGGAAAACCGATGAAAAAATCGAGAACATCCAACAAATGATGATGAAGTACGATGAGAGACTACTAAAAATTGAAGAAGAAGATAAACAAAGAGATAAGAAGATTGGAGACATTGATAGCAGATTAACTGTGGTTGAACAAGATAAAAGTGGTATACTGAGATGGGAGGTGGACAGATCAGAATTTTATCTCAGATTCCAAAACATAGAGGAAGAAAAAGGACAAAATCTAGCTGAGATAATGATAGAAATATTGGCTGAAGCTTTGGAAATAACGGAAGAGAAGATGATGGATGGAATAGATGAGGTTTATCGAGTCTTCACAAGATACGCAATGAGAAACAGCCTACTAAGAGAAGTTCACATCAGATTTACAAAGAAAGCCATTAAAACGCAAATATTGCAAGTGGCAAGAGAGAAAACATTGAAATATAAAGATAAGGAGATTGTGGTTTTGAAACAAGTACCCAGAAGAGTGAGAAAGATGAGAAGAGAATACCGATTCTTGACCAAATTAAAAGAGGTGAATTATAGATGGCTGATTCCAGAAGGTTTAATGTTCACATGGCAAGAACAGAGATACAGAATTGATTCAATTGAGAAAGATGAATCATTTTATACAGAATTTTTCAGAGGGGAAGAGGAAGAGGCAGAAAAAGAAATTTCACTAACTGAATTCCAAGAGGACTGCCAAATGACAACTGAAAAAGAGGAAGGTGCAGTAGGTGGAAAGGAGGAAGCCAAAGGTCAATGTGAACCAAGATCCACGAGAGCTGCCAATCCTAATTATAAAATATAATCATGGAAGAGAAAAAATTGATTACAATTAATATAAATGGACTTAATTCAGCTGTTAAAAGAAGGAAAACTTTCCATAAATTAGAAAAATTAAAATTTGATATAACCTGCCTACAAGAAGTACATATTAAAAAGCAATATGAACAATTGTTGATACAGCCAAAACTAGGGAAAATATTTACCTCCTTGACACAATGCAAGAAAAGAGGAGTGGTTTTATATATTAAAGAGACGATTCCAGTGAAATTGATTTATATTGATGACAATGGAAGAATACTAAAGGTGGAAATAATGGATAATAATACAAAAACACTCCTGATTGCAATCTATGCCCTGAATTTTATAAAAAATTACATATCAAAATAATTGAACTGGACTATGCTAATATAGTTATGATGGGAAACTTTAATGGAATTGTAGACAACAAACTGGACTATACAACACAGAAAACAATAAAGCAAGAAACAGAAAGACTCTCCCTAAATCTTTTTTTAATATGGTAGATGAAATAAACTTAAAAGATACATGGAGAGAAAGAAATGCTAAAATCAAACAATACACTTTCTACTCAAATAGACACTTATCATGGTCCAGAATAGATATGATATGGATGTCAGCAGAATTGTTAACTAATATCCAAGAAATAAATATTGAAACAAGTACTTGGGCAGATCACAATCCAATGACAATTAAATGGAAAGGACAAAGAAGAAGATCTAGATGGACGCTAAATAATACTATTTTAAAGGAAAAAGACTTCACACAGTGGATGGAAAAAGAACTAGCTTTTTTCTTTAGAGAAAACAAAAAAGAAGATACATCAATCCAGAATGTATGGGATACAATGAAGGCATATGCCAGAGGCTTGATAATAGATTATACAAGGAAAAGAAATACCATGAAAAGATTAGTCTCTAAGGCATTAGAGGATGAGTATAAAGGACTTGAAAAAGAGCTACAGAAGATGCCACAGAAAAAGGTCATTAAGTTAAAAAAAGATATAATTAAACATAAAATGGATCTAATAGAAAAAGAAGAATTAGCACAGAAAATTAGAGGTGCTAAACAGAATTACTTTGAAGATGCAAATAAACCAGGTAGATGGTTAGCATATAAATTGAGAAAGGAGAAAGAGTCAAGGAAAATATTGCAATTAATAAATGATCAAGGCCAAGTTTGCTATAGTAGTAATGAGAAGAAGGAAATCATTCGAGACTATTATGGGAAACTATACACACAAGAGAATATTGATGAGGAAAGAGTCAAACAGTACCTACAGAATGCTAAGTTACCCCAGATACCTAAAGTGATTGAAACAATGTTAGAAAGCAATATAACGATGATGGAGTTAACTGAAGCACTCAAGAAGCAAAATAATGGAAAGGCATCAGGCCCAGATGGACTTCCGGCAGAATTTTACAAAACATTACAAGAATCATTGAATCTTCCATTGCTAGAAGTTATGAATGAAGTTATGTTAAAGAAGATGATACCTAAATCATGGTCAGAAGCTTATATTACACTTGTTCCAAAAGAGGAGGCCGGTCCATTACAAGTCAAGAACTATAGACCTATTTCCCTACTAAACGCAGATTATAAAATTTTTGCTTCAATATTGGCAGAAAGACTTAAAAAAATACTTAAATAATTTTATTCATCCTGATCAAAATGGATTTCTGCCAAAGAGACAAATTAAAGACAATATGAGAGTAATCTTGGACACTTTGAAATATTACGAGGCACATCCTGAAAAACAAATGGCTTTGATATTTCTAGATGCACAGAAGGCATTTGATAATGTGAATTGGCGATTCATGTTGTTACTGCTAGAACAGATGGGCTTTGCTAGAAAATTTATTCAAGCAATAGAAGCTATATATCATAAGCAAACGGCAAAGGTAATGATAGAGGGAGAACTGACAGACTCTATTGATATAAGAAAAGGAACAAGACAAGGATGCCCACTGTCACCTCTGTTGTTTGTGTTAACTTTGGAAGTGCTAAACAGAAATATTAGAGATGAAAAGAATATAAAAGGGATGAAAATTAAAAAGGAAGAATTTAAGTTGTAAGCATTTGCAGATGATCTGGTTTTTATTCTAGAAGACCCACTAGAAACAGCATCAAAATTGATAGAAAAGATAGAGACATATGGAAAGGTGGCTGGTTTGAAAATAAATAAAGATAAGACAAAGATCTTGACAAAGAATATGCTATCAAGACAAAAGGAAGAACTGGCAGACTTATTGAAAATTCAGGTTACGAATAAGATCAAGTACTTGGGGATATACTTGACAGCAAGATGCAGTACACTAAAAGAAAATAATTATATCAAACTTAAGCAGCAGATAGCGCTAGATTTGGCGAAATGGGAAAATTTACAACTGACATTAATAGGGAGGATATCAACAATCAAGAAGAATATATTACCCAGGGGTACTTTAGAAGACATTATATATGGGAGTCTCTGTGGTTAAACTGGGAGAAGATTAAAAGACAATGTTATTTGAAAATTCCAGTCTGGCTATCGACTATTGAAGCATTTTCTTATCCTATAATATACAAAAAGGAACAAACAGTTAGATATGGTGAAATATTGAATGAAAAGGGTGAACTTAAATCTATACAAAAACTAGAGGAACAAGGTATAAAGATGAATTGGTATTCATATGCGCAAATACATTCAAGGTATGATAAAGATTTTAAAACAGAAGGTTTCTATGATAAACTGACTGATTTAGATAAGATTTTGACAGGTACAGAAAAGGTGATTTAAAAATTGTATGGATATTTATTAAAAATTAAACTAGAAGAAGAACAAGTTAAAGAAACTATGATTGCTTGGGGGAAGAATTTTGGATATGGGATTGATCTAGAGAAATGGCAAAAATTGTGGTCTCAAAATTACAAAATGACAATGTCAACAGCATATAAAGAAAATTTGTATAAGATGTTTTACAGGTGGCATTTTCCCCCGACAAGAATAGCAAGAATGTTCAAGAATAAATCCGAAAAATGTTGGAAATGTCATCAGACACCTGGCTCATATTACCATATGTGTGGATGCTAAAAAATACTGGACTAAAATCCACATGTGGTTGGAAAAAATGACAAAAAAGCATATAGACTTGAAACCAGAGATACTTTTATTGGGAATTTTACCTGAAATATATAGCAAAGACTTGAAATACCTGATTGTAAAAATATATTTATGCTAGAATAAGAGGAAGAGGACTGTAGCAGCTAGGATTGTATTTGCTAAAAACTGGAAAAATGAGAAAATACCATCACAGGAGGAAATTATTAAGAAAATATTGGAATGTGCTGAAATGAGCAGATTGACATTTGAAATTAGAGAACAGGATGATAAACAACTTTATAAAGTTTGGGATCTATTCTATCAATGGTTAGATAATAAAGTATAGTAACGAAATATGTAGACTTTTAGAAAATACTAAATATTTAAAGATGTATTCTTTTCTTATTATATCTACAAAATGTTTTTAGGATAGATTTGGGATGATAATATGAATTGTCACAAAACAAATTAAGTAAAATATGATTATTTTCCAAAGCATGAATGAATAAAAGTATAGTCAAATGATTGATTAATAATGATGCCAATGTATTTAATATGGGATTGAAAATATGAGATCATATACAATGTAATTGTAATTGAAGACTACAAAATGGAAGCACAAAACAATTTGTAAACCAACCGGCACACTGTATGTACATATATGGAAGATGGCCTGTTGTTTTTATATTTTGTTTGTTTATGTTTGTTTTAAAAGCCAATAAAAATAAAAAAAAGAAATTAAAAAAAAGATAAGGGGGGTGATTTTAAACTCACTTATCTATCTCTGCATGCCTGAGAGACCTTAGACTCTGCTTTAAATCCCTACATGAATTGTCTCATCTCAATAAAGGATTCTTTTTGATACGTTTGGTTTTCAGAAGTTCATTCTTGTTAATTGAATGGGAAAAGTTCTGTAGCCTGACAGTTTGTTTAGTGATTGTTCGAAGTTACAACAGCACTGAAGAAAGTGACTTATGACCATTTTTCACACTTATGACCATTATAGTATTCTCATTCATTTGGATGCAACTGTTTCATATTTATGACAGTTCTAGTTTCCCAGGATAATATGATTCCCTTTTGCAACTTTCCAACAAGCAAAATCAATGGGGAAGCCAGATTCACTTTACACAACCTTGTTACTAACTTAACTGCAGTGGTTAACAAATGTGGCAAGAAAAGTTGTATAATGAGGCAAAATTCTCTTAATAAACTTCTCACTTGGCAACATAATTTTTGGGCTCAATCGTGGTCATAAATTGAGGATTATTTGTAGATGATCTCAAAGATCCCTTCTAACTCTGTTATTCTATGTTCTATGTTCTAGTGCACAATGTTTTTGAATAATGTTTGAGAACTGCCTTACTACTAAATCCTGGAACGATCCCTGTTGTAGTAACATGCAATTGTGTGTTATTAAATTGGTTCAGCCACAACAGGACAATGATATTGTCCTAACAGATAGGAAGCAGCAGGTGAAGCTAGGCAGAATCACATCCGATACCTGTACAATCAGCACAGGAGTGTGCTTTCTCCACTTCTCTTCTTCCTATATACCAATGACTGCATCTCAAACAATCCATCTGTTAAAATACTGAAGTTTGCTGATGACGCAACAGTGATTGGTCTCATTCGAGACAACGACGAATTCGCATACAGACAGAAGGTTATACAACTTGCCTCGTGATGTAACCAGAACAATTTGAAACTGAACGCACTCAAAACTGTAGAAATGGTGGTAGACTTTAGAAGAAACCCTCCCATACTACCACCACCTCTTACAATACTAGACAACACAGTATCAACAATAGAGACCTTCAAATGTCTAGGTTCTACTATATCGCATGACCTAAAATGGACACCTAACATCAAAAACGTCATCAAAAAAGCACAACAAAGAATGTTGTTTCTGTGCCAACTCAGAAAGCTCAAACTGCCCAGGGAACTGCTGATACAGTTCTACAGAGGAATGATTGAGTCTATCATCTGCACCTCTATAACTGTCTGGTTTGGTTCTGCAACCCAACAGGACAGACACAGACTTCAGAGGATAATTAGGACTGCAGAAAAAACAATTGCTACCCACCTGCCTTCAATTGAGGACCCGTATACTGCACGAGTCAAAAAGAGGGCTGAAACAGTTTATGTCCAGGATGTGAGGGGTCTATAAATATTTTATTTATAGACCCCTCACATCCTGGACATAAACTGTTTCAACTGCTTCCTCAAAATGATGCTATCGAGCACTGCACACCAGAACAACTAGATACAAGAACGTTTTTTTCCTGAAAGCCATCACTCTGCTAAACAAATAATTCCCTCAACACTGTTCAACTGTTACAAAGTCTGCACTACTATTACTGTTAATCTCATCACTCCGTATCACCCATCCCCTCCCACTTGTGACTGTATGACTGTAATTTTGTCACTTGTATCCTTATGATTTACATTGACTGTTTCCTAGTATGATTTGATTGCTGATTGTACCCTATGACTATCATTAAGTGTTGTACGTTATGATTCTTGATTCTTAAGGAATGTATCTTTTCTTTTATGTATACTTGAGACAAATTCCTTGTGTGTCCAATCACATTTGGCCAATAAAGTATTCTATTCTATTCTATTCTATTCTATTCTATTCTATTCTATTCTATTCTATTCTATTCTATTCTATTCTATTCTGTTATGTTTCAGCTGATTGTTCCATGATACTACAACCACAGAGAAAATTGGATAGAACCAGAATAACAGAAAAAAAGCAGGAGTTAATCTGTAGCTGAAGTTTTCTCTTATCCCAGACAGTCTCAAGCTTTTACTGTGTCTCACTGCCATAAATCAATAAAAATGAATTCCTCTTGCAAAATGAAAGTTGAAATGCTGTCATGAAAATCAACAAAAGCCAATGTTGACTTTCCTCCTAACGCCTAACTCTCCTAACTTTTGCAGAGCCCCAGTTGAGGTCAGGATTTCAATTGAGCAATCATAGCCATTTTGGAAACACTTATTTTATCCTCTTACCTGAAGATCTTCCAAAAGATCTAATGGAAGTGTTTCTGAAGGATAATGCTTCATGGTGGCTAGGATATTAGTACAACTCAAAGACATTCAACCAGTAATGAAGAACAATACTTGCTGTGTTTAGAACATGAGCCCAAAGTAGTCACATTAGAAACCTATAAGACTGGAGGTGCTGTTGTTATTTCACTCTATTTGAATTGCACAATATGGTTTGAACAATCCTTGCTTTATTCTTGCAATCCAACATGTAAGGCTCACAGTCTCTGTTGAGCTATATGTATTGAAAAGGAGAAGCCAGCGTTTCCCTAATAGAAAATAAATCAGTATAGAGGCACAAATAAATTAACATAGTTTTAAAAACAAGCTGATGTGGTGTTATCTGGTAGTTCTAGAACAGATTTTAGTGTTATCTGATAGTTTTAGAATGTGCTACTGATAAGCACACGTGCTAGTGTATTTTTGATGATAACAATCACTCAACAGAAAGGAAAATGTTATTTTTCAGGGTAGGTATTGTTTCACCTTTTAACCCATGTTGAATAAGAGCACTAGAGTTCCTCCTCTCTCCTGTACCTTGCAACTATGGAGAGCAATGAGGGAAAGATTTAACAAATTTTCACTGTGGCTGAGGAAGGTATTCCCTCATAAACATAATAAGCTATAGTTTCATTTGCCAAGAAAGTCAGGGAAGTTCATCCAGTTCTACAAGGAAGGACAAGGGGAGAAGATGTTTAAAGACACATAGGAACTATATAGATCCTTGGCTCTTTCCCATGAAACAGCAACAAAGAAGTGGAGAGTGAGTTGAACTCGGAACTTCCTCATATGTGTTCTTTAATTTTTGCAGGATGCATGGCTGTATAAATCAGAAATTTTGTTCTCCCCTTCAGTTATTCACAAAAAGATGGCATGTGATGGATTACCTAACAAATCCCAGTAGAAACAAAGATTATTTGCACTTTTTCATATAAGAATTGGAGGGCAATTTACAACATGTGAAGCTAATACCAAACAAATAACTTATGACTTATCATGACATTTGAGTTTAATTCCCTTGTGGGAGAAAAATGAGAATAGTGGATACTCAGATCTACTTTTGTTGGGAATTGAGAAGACTAAAATTGATTCATCATATTTCATCTGCTTTGCCGCTTTTTCTTTCTGCTAGATGTCCCATTGTGTGTACTTACTTTAGCTAAATAATCAATCTCATAATTGCGCAGCACAGCTGATGGTCACCCAGCTGATAGTCAGAAATACTGGTTTGGCTGAACCAGTAGATTTTTTTACTACTGGTTCTGCCAAACTGGGCTGAACCAGTAGAATGCCATTGATTTATACCTTCTCTTGGGCTTTGAACTTGAGTTTCCTGTTCCTGCACAAGAACATGTATTCTATTGGCTGTTGTAGGGGTCATAGCTGGCTCTGTAGGCTGTCTGAGCTCCCAGGTTTGGTTAAAGTTTGGCTGATGCAATGAAGAGGCTTGTTGGGTTTTGACTCTGAATAGAGCTACCTATCTCTTTATCTTTTAAGTGCTGACATCTCCTGTCTGCTGTTAAAGAAGGTGGGGCCTGCTTTCCAAGAGCATATTTCTCTATTTCTCATCCAGGGAAATATAATATTCTGGCTTTTAAAAATTTCTCAAAACATTTCATTCATCTAGGAAAGGGGTAGGTGCTAACTTTCTACAGTGACAAGCCCAGGGATGGGCTGCTGCAGGTTTGCACGAACCTGCAAATCCGACCCCTGGTTAGCCCCACCCACCCCACCCCACTCCTTCCCCTCCAGGAGTCCCTACACAGCCTGTTTTGGATGACAGGTAAGTACAGGGCCTGCACGAAAGCTCAGGAAGGGTAAAAAATGGGCCTCCCAGAGGCTCCAGAAGGCCGAATGGACCCGTTTCTGGTCTCTGGAGTGCCTCCAGAGCCAGGGGAAGGCCATTTTCATCTTTCTGGAGGCTTGAGAAAAGCCTACGGGCCTCCTGGAATTCCAGAAGGCGAGAAACAGGCCCATTTCCAGCCTCCGGAAGGCCTCCAGAGCCTAGAGAGGTCGTTTTCGCTCTCCTGGAGGCTTGAGGAAAACCTCCAGAGCTTCTGTTTAATTAATGACCTTCTTTTTGTTTGTTTTACTATTTTATAATAAGCCATGCTATCGCAAGCTCCACATTTTAAAAAATAAGAATAAGAGGAAGCATGGGTCAAGAAAGAGCAAATTATGTGTAATTAAAATATGTGCATTTTGGGTCAGATCTTGCTTTTCTTTTGCTGCTATCATTTCAAGCTCAGTAAAAGTACCTCTTCATTGGAATTGGGTTTTTTTTTTTCCTGGGTTTTGAACAGAGGTAGGCCTGACAATATGCCTTGACTGAATTATTTTCAGACTTTTTACATTGGACTCTTGTTAGTGGAACTGTATTTCTACATCACTCACAACACACTTTCCTTGACTGCCTTGGGCCCAGCTGACGCATTAAACAGAGCAAACTATTCAAGGACCAAGGGTAGGTAAACTTGCTCACCAAGGCTCTATGTGATGCTGAGATCAGTCAGAAACCTTGGTTAGCCTTCATATCCTGTTTTGCTTTGCGAAAGTCAACCTTGTGATAGAAGGACGTAAGCAAAGGCAATAATTTTCTCTTGCTTTTGGCTTATCTTGTGGTAAAATTGCTGCTACAATTTTCAGGGTTTTTCCTAAAGGGAAAAAACAGAAAATTCCATTTATTTTAGTAATACTGAATATAGAGGCATTGTTGCTGATTCTAAGATTCACCTATAGGTCACCTGCGCACATGTAATCACTATGCTATGAACTTTTGGTTCATATAAAATGCTCATATGGAGAGATATGTTGATAAGGATCTGTGGTTAACCTACTCTTGCACAGGCACATTTGTTCATTTTGGTAAGCTACAATATGCTTTGCTGTGTTTAGAGCAGGCCTGTCAAACTGGCAGCCTGTGGGACAGATGGGGAATTAACATACTGGCTTTTGTTTCTCTAAATACACATCGAGATAAGGGGAGGGGTTCTAAACTCCCTTATGTATCCCTGTATGCCTGAGGGACCTCAGACACTGCTTTGAACTCCTACATGAATTGTCTCATTTCAATATAGGATTCCTTTTGATACGTTTGGTTCTCAGAAGTTCATTCTTGCTAATTAAATGGGAAAAAGTTCTGTAGCCCTGACATAAAGCAGCATCAGCAATAGAGGTCAGCCCAGAGAGGAAATTAAAAAAAAACCCTTCACTCTACCGAGGGGACCCTACAAGAAAGGAAAATGTCTGAGTACAGCAAGGACCAAGGGGAAGCTGAATACTGGGGAGAAACATCGACAGTTACCCAGACAGATACTGACTCGGTGCACCCCATCGAAGATAGCGAAGCTGTCTACGAAACCTCCACAAAGCCCCGGTGGTCTATAGGTGTAGGAAAAACAGACAGCTGGGATGGAAGAACCAGAGGAGTAACCCTCACCTGGGGCAATCGTAAACCCGGGTGGAAATTGGAGCTAGAGGCCCTATCGAATCAGGAAGAATGGGACGAGGAGCCACCGGCCAATGACTGAATGAGAAGGTAAATAAATCGCCTTGTGAGGGAAGTCCTGAGGAACCTTGACGTGAGGGTTGCACCAGGATGACAATGCAGGAGAGCGTGGGAACCAGAAAATGAGAGAACCTGAGCCGCCACCCCAGATCCAGCAGAGATTGAGCGGGCAGAGGGACAAGCCAAAGAACCAGCAGCCATACCAGGTACCTGACCTCTAAACGCCCCAGATCAGGGGATTAACCCTGGCCAACCCAGAAACATACAACTGCAGAGGAAGATCCCGCCCTTGGGGGTAAAATTCAATGGAGACCCCCCAGAAACTGGGATTTTTCTTGGCGCAAATTCTCACCTACTTGCAAGAATATGGGCGGGATTTCCCAAACCAGTGATCCCAAGTACGAGTCATCACCCTGGCCCTTGAAGGGGCAGCAGCCAGATGGATGGCGACGCTCCACAACATCATCTCCCCAGAATTAAGAAACCTTGATCGCTTCATGACGGCCTTACGCCACTGCTTCGAGGACCCCCTCATTGATAGAAAAGCTCGCAACCACATTAGAGTCGTAAAACAAGGCCGTCGCCCCATAGCAGAATACACCAAGGAATTTCGTGACCTGGCCGGCCGGGTAGACTGGCCAGAGGATATCCTAGTCTGTTGGTTCAAAGATGGACTAAATGATGACCTATATGCTGCCTGCCTGGTCCGTGGGACCCCAAACCTCTTGCACGAATGGTACATGATGGCAGAGGAGGCGGAGATGGACATGACTCGAAACCAGTACCACACCAGCAAGTCTTGGAAAAGATCCCCACTCCAGGGGAAACGGGAAGTCTTCAAACCCCAATCTACCATGACTCCAAGAACGTCTGGTTGCTTTAAGTGTGGAAAGGAGGGACACCACACAGCAGAATGCCATTCGAAGACCCCTTCCAGAAAGCTAGACCACCCATCGGGGGGAAACCTGGAACATCCAGCCCTTGAGGAAAGGAAACTGGCCTGAGAGGCCAAGTAGATGTGGGATTCCGTTCGCCCCCCCAACCCTGAGGAAGATTCCCAAACGCTCTGAGGGGACCTGAGCCAGCCCGAAAGTGATCCGGAAGATGACCCACTGGTAAGCAATCCAATTGAACCAATCACCCTACCCCTCATACTGTTTATCCCCGGCTGAGGGAAGGGGGAGGAAGTTGCAGCGTTGCTGGATTTGGGATGCACCCAATGCCTAATAAACCCCTCCCTTGTAGATAAATTGGGAATCCAACTGAAAGAAATGGAAAATCCCATCGCTTCCTGCCAATTAGATGGAACTATAGTGGAGGGGGGAGAGCCAGCCAGGTTTACCACAGAACCATTGAAAATAAGACTAGGGAACCATAGGGAGATGCTCACATTCATTGTAGTCCCAGGAATTGAAGAGCCGCTAGTCCTAGGTCTCACATGGCTGCAGAAATGGAATCCAAAAATAAATTGGAGGAAAGGAGCTGTACAATTCCAGAGAGACGCAATATTTGCAAAAAGCTCAGAGGAAAGGATAAAGAAAGGGACAGAGAACAGAGAATCAGCCATGACCGGACAGTCGGCTGAACCCATTAACATCCCCAATGAGTACCAGGATCTGGCCCAAGCATTTAGTGAGGAAGCTTGTGATGAACTCCCACCCCATCGAGCCACAGACTGTGCTTTTGAAATCCTACCAGGGGCTAAACTCCCCAACCACAAATGTACTGCATGTCTCCCAGAGAACTGAAAGAGAGCATTTATCGATAAAAACTTAAAAAGGGGCTTCATCGAACCCGCCCGACCAAAAATAGCTGCCCCAGTGTTATTCTGTGAAAAGAAAGATGGCTCTGTACGCTTGTGTGTTAATTACAAAAAATTAAATACAATTTGCATAGAGAATATGTATCTACTCCCCCTCATGAAGGACATGTTAGCCCACCTCTCGAAAGAATTTTTTTTTCAAAGTTAGACCTATGAGAGGCATATTACCACATCAGAATAAAGGAAGGGGATGAGTGGAAGACAGTTTTTAACACACCATTGGGATGCTACCAATTTAAAGTGCTCCCCTTTGGATTTCAAGGAGCGCCTGCCGTGTTTATGCAATTGATCAGTGAAACCCTTCATGATTTTTTATATAAAGGGGTTCTAGTGTATCTTGAGGATATTTTAATCTACATGGAAATGATGGAAGAACACATCAAGCTACTCCATACAGTCCTCACAAAACTCTTAGATGCTAAACTATATGCAAAACTCTCTAAATGCGAATTCCACCAAGAAAAAATTGACTTTTGGGGTATAGAATATCCCACGAGGGAATAGAGATGGATCCACTGAAAGTAAAAACTAGACTGGACTGGGACCCACCGCACACCCTCAAACAACTGCAAAGCTTCCTGAGGTTTGTGAACTTTTATCGCCAAATCATTCCAGCTTTTGCAAACATCGCCCTCCCTATCACGAACTTGCTAAAAACGAAGCGGGGAGGGGAGAAACCCAAACCAAGGCAACTCCTTATCTGGACAATGGAATGCCAAGCAGCATTCGAGAAGCTCAAACATCTATTCTCAGCAGAACCAGTCCTTAAGCACCCAGATCCCGAACAACCTTTTGTCATCCAAGCAGATGCCAGTGATGTTGCAGTTGGAGCAATCCTCCTCCAAAAGAATGGAAGTGGACAATTACAACCACGCGCTTATACATCCAAGAAACTGACAGAAACCGAGAAAAGATGGGCCATATGGGAGAAAGAGGCATATGCTGTGTGGTGGGCAATGCTCACATGGAGACATTTTCTGGAAGGAAACCAAATCCCCTTTGAAGGGGATTGACTAATCACAAAAAACTGGAAGCCCTGAAAAATCCATGGAAACTCTCAGAAAAACAAGCAAGGTGGGCTCAATACTTTAAATGTTTTAATTTCACTCTCAGATATTTTCCTGGGAGAAACAACTTCTTAGCAGATGCACTGTCCAGAAAACCCCAATACAACACCAAAAAGATTGAGGTTATAAAACCAATGATCCAACTGACCCAACTAGCAGCCGAAGTAATCACCCGGGCACAAGAGAAAAAAAAATCATCCATGACTGAAGACACAACGACATCAATATTTAAGGAGGCACTACTTAAGGACGACTGGCTCCAGGCTAACAAAAACACTTGTTTACTCAAAGATGGACTGGCTTGGGTAGAAAACAAACTTTATGTCCCTGCAAGCCAGAGAATGGACTTCATGAAACGCTGCCACGACTCCAAAATAGTGGGACGCTTTGGGTTTGTAAAAACCTTGCACCTCATCAAAAGAGAATTTTGGTGGCCGTCCCTCAAAAAGGACATTGAAAACTATGTTGTGAGCTGCCCCACCTGTGCTGCTGCAAAGAGAAGACAAGGAAAATATCCTGGACTTTTACAAACAGTAGCAGACCTTTCTGCTCCCTGGAAAGAGATCTCTATGGACTTTATAGTGGAGCTTCCTGAAAGTGCTGGAAATACTGTCATTGGGGTTGTAACTGATCTTTTTTCCAAATAGATTCATTTTATTCCATGCCAAAAGATCCCAACTGCCAAGGCATTAGCAAAGATGTTCCTAATACACATTTATCACCTTCATGGAACTCCCCAGCGGATTATCTCAGATAGGGGTGTTCAGTTCACAGCCAAATTTTGGCGGTCATTTTTAAATCTATTAGGCTCCACCCAGGGGTTGTCGTCAGGAAATCACCCCCAGACTGACAGATCAACAGAGAGAGTGAACAGCATATTAGAACAATATTTAAGATGTTTTATTAACTACCAACAGGACAATTGGACTGACCTTCTTCCTTTTGCAGAGGTAGCATACAATAACTCAGTCCATAGTAGCACGGGGTTCACCCCATTCCAGGTAGCCACGGGCCAAGAATTCAACCCCATGCCGGAACTACCCACCAAAGAACCTGAAATCCTCTCCCTTAAGGATGGATAATTTACAAGCCATGTGGCCAGTGCTAAGATTATCTTTACAGGAAGCTAGAACAGTTTACAAAACTCAAGCAGACAAAAAACATTGCGAACCTAAACCTTTCAAGATTGGGGACCGTGTATATTTGTCCACAAAATTCTTAAAATCATTACAACCCTATAAGAAATTAGCACCAAAATTCATTGGCCCAGTTCATTCTTGCTAATTGAATGGGAAAACGTTCTGTGCCCTGACAGTTCCATTATCAACCTGCTCTAATAATTAAGCAGGTTCTTCTAGCACTTGTTTGTTTGGATATTCGCTTTATTGGTTGTGTGAATCCAACCATTGTGGTTCTTCAACTGTGATTTTTAGTTCAGTGTTTTGCAACAGGTATTTCTTCCTACCCAAGAGGAAGAGGAAGTTCTGTTAGTTTTGATGCCTGGAAACCCCAGATAAGCTTTCAGCTACATTTCTAGGAGAAGAAGTATTAGCAATATCTTGAAGTTCCCATCAATGCTCTGGAAGGAAATGTTTGGCAAGTTCTTTGTTTTGTTGCAGTTTCCCCTTTTAGGATCAAGGCCCTTTTTATATACCATCTTGCTACCTGGGAATGCTTTATGTGACACCAGAGAAAGAAAGCTGGCTTGTGTCCTGTCTTTGCAGACCTTATTTATTTAATTAAGACTTTATTTGTTTAATTCAATTTTGATGTGCCCAACTCTAACTGAGCTTATAAACTGTTATTGAACAATAACTTTTAATGTGACTGAAGGAGAAGAGTATTAAATATGTGGTCAAAGTCATATTGTCTGCTGCAGTTTCAGGTTAATATGTCTTATATTTTCATTTTTCCTGGAAGAGTTCTTGGGCCTCTTAGAAAACCCTCAGAATTCTTCATTGGTATCCAAGGAGAAAGTATTCCGAGGGACAATACTGTTGTGCTGTAAAGTGGAAAAAGGAATGCTAAAACAGTCTTTACTGGTACTAGATAGACATCTCTAATACAAAGCACTGAGAATAAATATTACTTATTGTAAAATTTCACCAGAAATTTGTGGCTTTAAAATTGTATTTCATTTTTTGGTCATAATGTATTAAGCAACACATTAATCATTTATGAGAAGTAAATATGTATGGTGGGTCTACTCTGGAGGAAACAAATGACTGTGACATTTATTGTTGCATTACTTTTTCATCAAACAAGGACCTAATGCAGAAAGGGGAAGTCTCTTGAATCAAGTATTTGAATGTTGGTCCAATCATAACACAATTATCTTCAAAAATATAACAGTGTCTCTTTCTCAAGTAATTTAAAAATAGTGTCAGAGCAGGGTGACAGCAGACTTGTACCTTAATATTTTGTAAATATTGTCAGAATATTCATTAACTGGCAGAGACATGGTAACAAGGTCAGCCAATGAATAGGCATGGCAACTGGGTCAGCCAATGAGGACTGTTTTGGAAACAGAAACTTAAGGAAGGAGTGTGAGCATGGCTTAACTCTGTGCTCAGCTCTAAAATAAAACTAGTTGGGACTTGTCTGTCTGCTGAACTGAAACTAAGAACTTACTTACAATCTCTCCTCTCTACCACATTGGAAGAATCACTGTTGGTATTGTACATTTACTTCATGTGTTATTATGTATATAAACAAGTTAATTAATCCTATTAAATCTGTTATCTGTGTGTGCTTTCTGGATTTGATTTTCTGCAACAAACTCTGACAGGTTATGGGCCCAGAGCACACAGAAAGACTGAATTGTAATTAGCTGAAGGACTGCCTGCATTTAAAAGGAAAAACAAGGCAGAGAAAGACTTGCAGGATGGCTGCTGTTGAAATTAAGGAGAGTTCTCTGCCTTGTTTGGGACAGAAGAATTATATTGTTTGGGCTGCAAAGATGGAATGTTTCCTGAAGCTTTGGGATATTGTTGTTAATCCACCCCAGGCACCGTTAGCAACTGCAGATCAGAGGCAGCATGATAAAGCAACGGCATCTTGAGCTTAGAAGATGAACAGTTTAGCAATGTAGCTGATTTAAAGACTGCAAATGAAGTCTGGCTAAAGTTAAGAAGTGTGCATGTGAGTGTGTCAGCATGCAATTGTACATTTATCAAGAAAATTATCCAGAGCCAATTTGCAACCAGGAGAATCTGTGGAGTAGCATTTTGTACAAATGCAAATGTTGTTTGTGGAGTTAGAACAGTGTGGAATGAAGTTTCCTGAATCTCAAAAAGTGCTGTTGGTGTTAAACAGTCTGGATGAAATGTGGGACATAGTTTCTGCAGTATTTGAGTGCGAACCAGAGCAGGAGTTGTGTGGAGGCCTTAAAGGCTTGTTTGATTGCTGAGGAGAACAAGCACCATTTTAGAAGAAGCCACAAGGAGAAATTCCTGAGGAGGAGGCCCAAAGAAGCAGAAAGAGAAGAGCAATGGAAAGTTCTAGAGACTGGCTGCATGCAGAGAGCAAAGCAATGGGCAAGAAGTCTGCAAAGAGAAAAGCAGCAGAAGAGATCAGATTACAACCCAGCAAAGAATTTCTAAACAGAAAGAACAGCAACAATGGAGGTGCTTCATTTGTGGTGAAAAGACACCTTTAAAGAAGGACTGTTTGCAAAGGAAAAACTATTTGCAAGGAAGAAATTATTTGCAAGACAAATAATTTGCATGGAAAAAAATTAGTTGATGCTGTGGCAAAAGTCAGCTATTGCAATAACAGAGACAAATGGTTGATAGACAATGGGGCAAGTCAAACAATTCTTAACAATTCTAAATTGTTTTACAGAATGGATCCAGCTGCTGGAGATGCAGTAGCCTTGGCAAATGACCAGAAGGCAAAAGTCATTAGAAGATGCAGTGTACACATTCCATATCTGGAAATGAAGTTTAATGACATATTATGTGTGCCTGAAATGAAGCATAATTTGCTGAGTCTCTCTAGTTTAGACAAACAAGGATTTGAGACCACATTTGTAAATGGGAAGTGTCTCATAAAGAGAAATGTGTATGTGCATAGGACATAAAAGAGGATAATCTTTATGTGTTACAAGGACAAAAGGTTCAATGTACACAAACATTTGGAAATGTGGCACAGCACAATTCATGTGTTCATCTCTTGCACAGAAAGTTTGGCCATGCCAGCTTCAGAGTTTTGCAAAAGATGCAACAGTTTGCAGAAGGGTTACATTTAAAGGGGTGTAAGGCATATTTGGATTGTGCAGTATGCAAATCACCAAATCCAAGGCATTCCCGATAAGCAAAAGTAGCACAAGGCAAACAACAAGAGCTCTACATCTGGTACATGCAGATTTGGTTGGGCAAGCCAGTTTGGGAGGAGCAAAATATGTGCTGGTCATTGTAGATGACTACAGCAGGTTTGGGTTCTGCTATTTACAATGTAAAATATAGGTGCTACAGAATTGTAAACAATGGGTAAGCTTTGTAGAAAGAAAGTATAAATAACAGGTATACGGAGAGGTTCAGAATTATTGTCAGCAAATTTTCAACAGTGGTTGGGACAGTTAGGAATAAAACACAGATGCACAAATCTGTACATAGCAGCTGAGAATGGTGTTGCTGAGAGGCAGAATGGAGTTTTACAAACCATGAAGGACTCACTGCTGGAGGACTCTGATTTGAGCAGGTCATATTGGGGTAAAATCATGTTGACTGCTAATTATTTAATTAATAGGCTGTGGAGTTCATCAATTAATTAATTTCTCCATATACAGTGCTATATGGGAGAAAACTATCTCTGGCATATTTAAGGATTTTTGGAAGCAATGTGTGGGTGCATATCCCAAAAGCAATTAGAAGAAAGTCCCAACCAAAGGCTCAGGTTTATGGGCTACGAGTCAGGCTCAAAGAGGTATTGTTTTTGCGATGGGAGCAAAAGAATAGTGATTTCAAAGTCTGCAAGCATTGCAGAGCAAAATTGGAACAGATATGATGCAAATTTATGGAATGATTCACTTAGTGATGGTGATCCACTTAGAGATGGTGATCCACTTAGTGACATTAACTCACAGTAATGGTAATTCACTTAGTGATGGTGTCAGCGTTCAGGGAGGAGAAGCTGAAAAAGATATGACATAAGAGAGGGTCGAAGCACAGGAGCAGTCAATGCCATGCAGGTCAGAACGATGGAACAAAGGGATTCCACCTGACATATATTTTGCTAGTTAAAGTTAAAGTGTGTAATGAATGGAATGAGCCAAGAAACTATAAGGAAGTATTGGCATTAAATAAATTTGAACAAATAAAGTGGAGAGAAGCCATGGAAAAGGAAATGAAATCCATGGGAGAACGTAATGTGTTCACATCTATGACTTTGCCACAGAGTAGCAAAGCTGTAGGATGTAAGTGGGTATACAAAAAGAAAGTACTACCCAATAATGAGATACAATATAAAGCAAGGTTAGTGGCACAAGTTTTTCACAGATGAAAAATATGCACTAAGATAAGGTGTTCGTACCTACAGTAAAGAGTGAAAGCATCAGGCTGGCACTAGCATTGGCAGCGGCACATGGCCATAAAATTTGCATTTTGACATAACTACTGCATTCCTCAATGCAGAATTAGGGGAAGAAATTTACATGGTTCAAGCACCAGGGTATGAAAGTAAAAAGCCTAACACAATGTGTAAATTGAACAGGGCTGTTTATGGGCTGAAGCAATCAGAGAGGAATTGGAATATATGTTTAGGTACTGCATTGAAAGGTCTTGGGTTCAAGAGTTGCAAGGCTGATGGTTGCATATACCCTGGAAAGTTACAAGGTGGAGATTGTCAACTATTAGCATTTGAGGATGATCTTTGTTTCATTACAAAGGATGTATCACAGGTAAATGAATTTGCTAATAAGTTGGAGAAGGAATTTGAATTAAAGAATTTGGGAGAAATAAAAAATTATCTCGGTGTAGAGACACAAAAAACTGAAAAAGGTGGTTATGTTCTCAGTCAAAAAAGAAAAAAAATGTTGTTGGAGAGATATAACATGAAATATTGTAATACTGCTCCAACACCTATGAGTACAGATTTTTATAACAGTTTGGGTGAGGACGAAAGTGAAGCCTGTGATCAAGAGATACATCAGTCAGCAATAGGGAGCCTATTATATCTGTCACAGTAGTCCAGACCATACATAGCTTGTGCAGTAAGCATTTTGAGTCACTTTACTGCTGTATCAACGGAATTGCATTGGGTGGGTGTAAAAAGGATTTTCAGGTATTTGAAGGGAACTGGGAATTTGAGTCTTCAAATTCAGGTCTCTGAAGAACTAAAATTGAAATGCTATGTTGATAGTGATTATGCAAATGATGTAAAAACCAATAAGTTCAATTCTGGGATTGTGGTATTGTTTGGAAGGGCTTTAATTGGTTGGAAGTCCAGGAAACTCTGTTCAGAAATAACTTGGTATGTACAGCTGTTAACAGGATTTAAATGTGAAGGTAAATGAAGCTGTAACAATGTATGAAGGTAATTCTGCCTGCATTAAAATGGCAACAGGTGACAGAGTAAAAAAATAGAAGCATGTGGACATTAAATATTGAAATGTAAGAGAAGCCATCAAATGTAAATTGATTAGCTTGCTTCACTGTGCATCAGAAATAAATCTGGCTGACATAATGACCAAGCCATTGGGTCAGGGGTGGGATGCAAATATTTTTTACTAACGGTTCTGTAGGCACAGTTAGGTGGGAGTGGCATGGCTAGGTGGGCATGGCTAGGAGGGTATGGCTAGGTAGGCATGGTCATGTGACTGGGTGGGCATGGCTTTTTTGCAGCACACACCCCCTGCACTTTTTTTTTTTTTGCCTCCTGGGTGTCAGGGAAGCCTCCTGGGAGGCCATTTTTGCTCCCAGGAGTCAAAAAATGGAGCATGGGGGGGACACAACACTCCCTCGTGCACCCCATTTTGCCTCCTGGGCTTCAAGGAAGCTTCCTGTGCGAAGCAGTAAGACAATGAGGGGGATCCCAGCACAGCTGATCATTGGAACAGCTGATCGTTGGGAGGAGAAAAAAACTATTTTGGTCGAACCAGTAGCTGTTTTTTACTATTGGTTCGCCTGAACCAGGCTGAACCAGTAGAATACCTCCACTGCATTGGGTGAGTGCACCATGGGAAGAATATTGTTAATTGGATTTATGTCTCTTCCAGTCATGAAAGGAGAAGTGACAGAATATTCATGAACTGGAAGAGACATGGTAACAAGGCATGGCAACTGGGTCTGCCAATGAGGATTGTTTTGGAAACAGAAACTTAAGGAAGGAGTCTGGGCTTAGCTCTGTGTTCAGCTCTAAAATGAAACTAGTCTGGACTTGTCTGTCTTTTGAACTGAAACTAAGGACTTACTTACAATCTTTACCACGTTGGAAGAATCTGCTGTTGGTATTATAAATTTACTTCATGTGTTATCATGCATATAAACAAGTTAATGAAACCTACTGAATCAGTTATCTGTGTGTGCTTTCTGGATTTGATTTTCTGCAACAAACTCTGATAAATATGACATTGACTTTTAAGAGCAGTCCCATTTTTCTTTTCTCTATTTTTCATGTTTATTTTGCTGCCAAATCTTACACTAAGCAAGAGTTTTCCATATTCTGGCCTATCAGCAGCCATGGTATTCTAAGAGCATGTTGTAAGCACTTTCACAAAGTGATTGTCACAAAACACCCATAGACTAGAAGAAGCAGAGCTCATTGCAGGCATCCACAGCTTTATAAAATTAAACAGTCCTGGGAGCTTAGTGAGTGCCAAGCATCCCCACATGTCAGATTGAGATTTTTGCCATAGGATTCCAAACAGTACACACTGTTGCTACCGATGTTACATTTCTGTGAAATGAAAAAAGGTGTTTCAGACATTACATATTGCCAGGATTGCCATCTTGAACTTTAAGCTTTGCTTTGCTAGATGCCAGCCTGCCATAGACTGTGTGGGGAAGGAGCTGCTGTGAAGAAGGAAACATGTTTTCCTGAGACATCAGCACATCATCCCAAAGCCAGAGGGGAATGCAACTGCTCACCATCAAGCTACCAATGCAGGGAATGTTACCAATACAATTCCTTTAAATGTGATTGGAGAAGAGAGAGATAATAGGGGGAAGAATGGGAAAGGGAAAGTTAACTGGGGAACCTTCATGAGCCACCCTTTAGTTCTGGCTTTGATTTACCACAATTCATTTGTCTTCTAATAAAACTATTCCTTTTGCAACAAATAGAGTGAAGAATCATTTCTACTTAGGAGTCCAAGCTAAGGGAGGTCTGACACATATTTTGATATGTGGAAGATAGCAACATGGCTCCAGTTAGGACTTGTTTGGAGTTTGTCTGAGTTTGTAATACAATTTGCTGTAAATTCCCTCTAGAATTCTGTTTTAGTTGTTCATAATGTGACCCCAATGAAGTATTTACTTAGATGTTAATGTACATGTCAATCATATTTTAATTACTGTATAACACTGACAACAAATCATAAATGAAGTCACCATGTCTTCATTTATTATCCATTCTGGCACTAAGACAAAGTAAATATTTGGTATTGCAAATTGAGTTGCCACTCCTCTTTGAACAGACTGACACTCCCTCATATCAATACATCATGCTTAACTTTGATTATTACACTCAGTTGGTTGGTAAGATATCATGATGGATGAAGAAATGGAACTTGTCCTTCAAGCATCTTATCCTCTCAGCAGGAGTAGAGAAGAGGCTGAGTCTGTCTCCAGATGTCAATTGGGAAGAAGGAAGGGGAGGTTTGATAGGGTGGTGTTGGTATTGGAGAAAGGTTCTGGGCAGTGGTGGGATTCAATTTTTTTTTATTACCAGTTCTGTGGGCTTGGTGGGTGTGGCAGGGGAAGGATATTCTAAAATCTCCAGTCAGAGGTGGCATTTACTGGTTCTCTGAACTACTCAAAACTTCTGCTACCGGTTCTGCAGAACTGGTCAGAACCTGCTGAATACCACCTCTGGTTCTGGATCCTCATCCAGTGATACCTTCCAGCAGACTGGGTATCTGATTCATATATAATCCTTTCAGCTAAAGAATAATGTTGCCAACAGAAAACAACTTCAGGAGGTAAAGATATTTCACAGAGTAAAGACCTGGTTTAATTTGAAAACATGCTTGTTTATCTTATTTAGTACAGAGTAATACAAATCTGAATGGGCCTCTAAATTGAACACTATATGCTATTTTATTTTTGTTTATGAATGTTGTGCTGAATATTCATGCCTGAGCCTCTAGATCAGGGGTGTCAAACTCAAGGCCGTGGGCCAGATCCAGCCCATGAGGTGCTTAGATCTGGCCCATGGGGCTGGCCTCGAAATAGCAAAGGACCAGCCCATGGTGCCTCTGCTAGCTAAAATGGGGAGGGGGAGTTCTGCGCCCCTCCCATACCACATTTTGGCTGGCAGGATGCTGCAGGTGTCCGTCCTGTCTCCCCCCCTCAAGCTGGTCCATGGAAGACAACTACAATGCTGATCCAGCCCTCCAAGAAATCCAGTTTGACATCCCTGCTCTAGATCAAGGTTTCTCAGCCTTGGCAACTTTGAGATGTATGGATTTCAATTCCCAGAATTCCCTAGAAGCCTTAAAGTTGCTAAGATTGAGAAACATTACTCTTGATATTCTATTTTACACTACTAAAACAAACAGAACAGTTCCAAACTTGGAAAAAATATTAAATGGTAATAATTCTGGAAAGATATCTATATTGCACCTTTTGATCAGGAACTCAAGGTGGCATAGATAGCACTTGCTCCTCCCATTTTTTGAAGCTTTCAAGGTTCTTGTTGAATAACATATGATGCAATCTAATGCTAATATAACGAAGTAATGTTAAGATACACTGTTTTGCAATTATCAGATGATAAATGAACACCTGAAATTTCTTTTTGGTTTGTTGAAAGGTGTCAAAATGCCTTTCTTTCGAGGATTTGATTTTCCCACTGGGAGAGCTCCGGCGCAAGGATATGGACAACTGCTTGAAAGCTGGATCTTTTTATTTTTCAGGAAGGCGGAGAACAGCGAGAAGTCTGCGTTCCTGGGCTAGCTAGCTTCTTATGGTAAGTCCCTGGTTTTTTATACCCTTTTCTCCCTTTGTAAGTTGATTTTGTGTGAGTGTTTGTATTTGTGCCTAATGTTTCAAATCCTGTTTGAGTTTGTCTTTATTTCCGCCGGAGGGCAAACTCCGCGGGGTGGCCAGATTGTATTATTGGTTTTCTGTAATCTCTTTTAGCTTTAAGATAGTTTTTCATATTTGTTCTGTGGCAATCTCCTGTCTGTCCCTTTTGTAAATTATATTTTGTGTCTTTTGTCTGTTTGTTTTGATTATTTGGTATGTCCTGTGTTTGTAAGGGTTTTCTAAATTATCTTTTGTTTCCTTTTCCTATTTGTCTAGTTTTCTTAATTACTTAGGCTTTTGTCTATAGGGATTCTTTAATACTTTTTATTTGATTCCTTTTCCTATGTAAGTTTGTTTTCTGGCTGACCTGATGTTCCCCTTGGGCTTTTTCTGTTTTTTTTGTGACACTACTGCCTTCATGAAATTCCCTTTTCACAGGTTATTCCTTTATTCTTTTACCACTTTCTTTATGAAAATGAATATAGATAGGTGGTCAGATCTTATGACAGCTAATGTATTTCTGGGCCCAAGATAAACCTTGATTTTGGCTTATAAAACTCAAAAAGGGATTAATGTTATATGTAGAATTGACTTTATTTCCTCTACATCCAGAGAATTCTATACTGCAAACCTGACTTGTGAAGGTGATCCTTGGTAATCTCTCCCAAAGCCCCTGAACTTTCCTTATCTGGTCTGTAATGGAATTCTGATTTCATTGGCACACCTATTTGTGTAGACTCTAATTAGCTGCATGTAACTCTTATTAAAAAAACACAATTAAGTTTTTAATATTACACTCTGCTTGGGCTGACATTTTGAAATCAAAATCTGACAGTACCCAGCTGTGTATAAATATAGTATAATTAATAGTTTTTTCAAAAGAGGGACAGGAAAATGATCATTCTAACTGTGCTGTACAGGTGGCATGGGTACTATTCTGGGTAAAATGGAGTGAAATAGTAATTAGATTTCAGTCAAGCCATTTTAACTGAAAAAAAAAAAGTCCAGGTAGCGGCAAGGGTCTGCAGTGAGCAAGCCTGCAAAATTGATCTCAAGGGGCTGTCTGGCGCAAGCAGCTCAGCATTGGACTAAGGGCCACACCCGCCGGCCTTGTTTGGTGGTAAAGCAGGCAGGCTCGGGGCGCGCGATTAGGCTGTGCATGGCTTTAAGGACAGGGCGCAGAAGCAAGTCCTTTTTGCAGGAAGAGACGACCATAACTTTTTCACGAAAAGTGGAAACAACCGTCTGGAATGCTGTTTGCTGTTTTGTTTCACTTTTTAAGTCAACGGACTTACTCCTACATGCGCACACCCTTCCACAAATTTCAGACTTTTGTGATGTCAAGCCAACAGCATCCTCAACCCCGGCCCGGGCGGGGTTAAACGCGAAAACGTCACATCGTGCGTTTGGAACGCCGCCTCCTCGCAATAATATGGGGAGGTTTGAAAATCACCCCACTGGAAGCCCCGCCTCCCGCTTGTCTTGAGGAGGAGCGCGAAGAAATCGGGCAAATGAACCGCGTGTGCTCGTGAATGGTGAGTGCCTGGCACCTGCCCGGATTCTGCGTTTTGTGTACTAGTCCTTTGGGCCACCCAGGCGCAGCCGAAATCAGAGCAGAGAAAGGAGGGCACCAGGAGCGAACCATGAGCCCAGGTGGATTGGAAACTTCATTGTTTGCCTTAATGCTGTTGGGTATCCTCAGCCGAGTCTCCACAAATGGTAAGAGAGAGCGGGCAAGGAGTTGAAATTTAACTGGCTTTTCAAATGTCGAGGGGAGAAGCAAGGAGCAAGACAAGAGGAGCCAGCGGACGTTTCGTTTAGAAGCTAAGAAGTCAAAGTGTGAGGAGTAAAGGAGAATTGGGGGCGGGGGGTGCTCGGAAAATCCAAATCCTTCAACCTCTATCCCCCCTCCCCCATTACAACCTGGTACCCGAGTCTCGGGCCGAAGGGACTTAATGAAAGTCCGTTGGGAAAGCTTTCAAAATTTCCCCCCTTTCCCCTCTCCGCGTGTCTTGGGTTAGCTTTAGAACTCGCGTCGCTACAACTCCCTTCATTAATAATTTAGTTCGAATTCGTCCCTAGGCACCAGGTATAAAATGAAGTCACTGGATTCCCAAGTTGGAGGGTACTCCGCGGTTTTTCTTTTTTCAATGCACCGCATAGAAAATGGCCATAAACGTCTCGCCCTTTGGATTTTGGCTTCTTTTTGGGTCCACCCCATTCCCAACTAGCTGCCGCTTTGAAATCTCATTCAAGGTGGCAGTGCTAGTTACTCCGCCCTTCAATTTGAACGGGAGAGATGAGCTCACGCACCAGGCCCTCCCACTACGAGTCTTTCGTGACATTAATTAAGTGGCAGCCCTGCTGGTCCCAGACGCTTCGGAGCATCGCAGTTCACGGGAGAGTCAGCGGGGCGCTTCCCGATCGTAATTAGGAGGCGGTTTGCTTCCCTTTGCTCTTCAATTAAATGATAAGTCTACTCTTGAGTAATTTTAAAGGATCAGGTGAAGATCCAAGGTGGATTGTTTAACTTTTCCTTAAAAAGGTAAATAGTGATAGGGCTCAACAACAAGCACATGTTTGTTACAATACAAATCCTCTTAAGAATCATTGGCGCTTTGAGCCTACAAGTCTGGGAGGATTTTCAGAATCTGGCTGAGATTTAGGTATTTGGGTGGAGCTCTAAGTTGAGGTGTGGCGGACCGGACTTCTTTCTCAGGAGATGACTGAAAACGGGAACGTAGGTAGGGCAGACCTGGGAGTAAGCATGCGCTGCTAAGTGGAGATCCTTTTCAAAAGAACTGGTGGCAGGACAGGCGTGTCAGTTTCCTTCCCTGAATTGCAAAAACCTGGCAGACCCGGTAGGGGAGAATAAAGGTATTCTTTCTGGCGTTTGACTTCCTTAGAAGGTACCTTTGGTATATATTTATGTCCGAAATACAACTTTTGGAACTGCAGGTCATTAATGTTTAAAGATGAAAATCAGTGCATATTTACTAAATATTGCTGCTTTGAAAGTGCAGCTATTTGTGGGAGTGTAAGGGAAGAGTCCTATAAAGATGAACATACTTATTAGGAACACTCCAGGTTGGCGGGAAATAAGAATGGCTCCATGGTCCGTAACTTCCCTTTGGAGGCAATCATTGACTTCATCTCACTCTGAGATGCCATTTTCATTTCCTATTGGCTTGTGAAGAACATCTCATAGCTCTTTTCAGGCAGTCAGGCTAAAGAAGGAAGACTCCCTAGCTGAGCTTCTTTGGTGTTAGGCATCCATTTTTCACCGGTTTCTGTCATCCCATTGCAAATGCCTGGTTAGCTTCCTCTTTTCAAGACTCCTTCCCTGCATTGGTGCAGTTTAGACTTCTCTACATAAAAACAGGGTATCTGCTAGGTATGACAAAACATTTTGATGGGGAAGATTTGAAAATAAGGAATAGGATCTTTTCCCCAAATTTCTCCTTATTTAAAGTTGCCCCCAATTTTTATCACAAATCTTTCCAAAGTGCATTAATAAATTGACAAGCAAAGATTTCACTTTGTTTCTGTGCTTATTTGCAAATGGGCACACTCTCCAAGTTTGCTATATTTAAAGATAAAAAAGAACTACTGTACTTTCTGCCACATGCCTGTTAATAATTGAAGGAAATCTGTTCTTGCCTAATAGATCTGTTTTTGGATAGCAAAGTTCCAAAGGACAATTTCCCCCCACTTTGAATGTATCTGATATATTTCAATTAAAATATTTGATGCAAAAAATATCTGACATGAACTTCAGTCATGTTTACAAAAGGAGACTCTTGGTCATTATGGGAATACTTGGTTGTGGTTTGATGATACTTTTCTCAAAATTACTGAAAACTTAACATGATCCTATAGATCAGGGCTGTCAAACTCACGTCATCACATGACATAATGACTTTTCCCCCTTCACTAAATCGGCATGGGTGTGGCCAAGTGCATGGAGCATCCAGCCCACAGGCCTCAAGTTTGACAGCCCTGCTATAGATGATATTATTTTACCACAACAAACTAACATGAATCTTGCTTTGGCAAGCTGTAATATCAGGAAACTGTTGGCAAAATTTGGTATTCAATAATAGCCTTTATGTGTTGGGGTTGCAAGCTCCAGAATTCCCAGCCTATGTGGAAGCATTAGATTAGAGCAGGGATATCAAACTGGCAGCCCAAGAGCTGGATGTGTCGCGTGGAGGCCACGCCCAGCCCGGCTCCGCAAAGGTGACATCCACAAATGTCATGATACATCACATGACACGATCAAGTTTTACACCTGTGGGTTAGAGAAAGGTGTCCTAGAGTAAAATTAGAACTCGATTGAAGCAGTGTAATTTTGGTAGAAGAGTTTGGCAGGAAGGTCTAGAAAAGGATCATATTTTTCAATCCCCAAAGAATATTTCTGCCTTATGAATAAGCACAATTCTAGTCAAGAGAGGAAAGGAGAGAATAACCATGTGTAAAGAATGACAAGTATGGTGGTCTATCTGATCTGCCCAGAATATACGAAGGGAATGCAAAGTGTGTGCAGGCGATATTCTTCCTTCTGACAAAAGTCTTCCATAAGAGTGTAACTCCTGATTTGTGCACACTGCAATGCCAGGAGGATAGATGCGTGATGCTGCCCCAATTACAAAATCCTCTGGCCTTGTTGGTGGAGCTGCTTTACAATTCCACCACATGCTAGGCTGGGTAAGATGCATTGCTGCTAAACTTGTTAGCCTCCCAAACATACTGAATTGAAGGCAAGTGCTCCCCAGTAAGCTGCAGTTGAATGTGATGTCTGTGATTTGTTGATCTGTTGACATCTCTGAAGCCAGAATAGGTAGTTGAAATTCGCCAACTCCAGTGTGCGCTTCACTACAGAACTGAATTAATCTGAACTCCTATTGGATTAATCATTTTAGTCTGGCCAGGAAAACAGGACTTGGGTGTGTGTCTTACAGTAGAAATAGGTTCCTGGTTAGTGCCATCCTTTGGTAATGAGCAACTGCAAACTCATCATTCCAGAATGCCCTTTATAAAATAAATACAGATAAGAGGCCAGAGTATTTTGTGAGGCTATGGGTTGAATTTGGGAGATAATGGTTTATGGAAGCCGTAAATTGATACTGGATAATGCAGGCCAGGGTCATTTACAATAGCTCCGGAGAGTTGTTTACTATAGGCCAGACTATAAAATCTAATCTAATTTTTAAAAAAAGTTCATGTAGCTATGTAAGTATCCAATTTTGAAGGATAAAATGTTTTTGAATCTGCAACTTTTCCCAGCCTTAATACATGATTGCTGGAGTTTTGTTAAGCCCTAATAATTGCTTGGAAAGCTCTGTTGGGAGAAGAGCTTACAATACCTCCAGTTCTCTATTCTACTGTTTCGTATTGAAGGTTTCTGAGAAGGTGGTGTCTTATTTGAATTTAGCACATTCAAAGGGTCAGCCCTGGCATTGAAGAAGACTTTGGAGCTTCTAATCCTGCTGAAGATACTGCTAGCCAAACTTGGTCATTAGAAACTGGCATACTTCTCAGCAACTAAGAAAGTAACTCTCCAGTTTTCAGACTTCAAAACTCTATAAAATACAGTTGGGATGGAACTGCTGGGTAGCATAGCTGCCAGAGAAAGGAGGGTGTAGCTTCATTGAAATGAAAGCTGCTCTCAATGCTTCATGGCTTCATGTAAAAGCCCAAATGGCAGCCTCATCACAAGCTGCAGCTTTAAACTGGGTCATTGGCCCACATCAGCAATCCTTGTGGGTACCTATTGCCCAGAGTTTCAGATGTAGCTTTTCCTGGCCAACCTAGACATTCAGAAGATTCAATTTCCATATGTAAAGAGTGCACTGTATCAGTGAGTGCAGTTCTTCCTCCAGTTGTATCAGATAGATCTCCCCACTATTATTGTCTCAACTCAACTTGCTCTCTATCAGTTTGCTTGTGGGTACAATCAGAAATATCTAATTCTAGATAAATCTGGTAAGATCTTCAGTCTCTTGTCTGCAGGTCTCTTACCTTCATGGAGTTGGGAACAGATGCATGTGCACTTAGGATTACTTTTAAAAGTTGTGGTGTGCATAGTTATACATAAAATAGAACTTGGATTCATAGCCTGTGGTGAAGGTACTGATAAATATGAGTAAGTTTGTTTAATTTACAGTTAAGAAATTCTCCATATGCAGGTGAGGACTGAAGTCAGAATGTGATGGTTTCTCTTTCTTTTTAATGAAACTTTTGCAGAGTGGAGTAGGTGTGGAAGAAACGAATTTCAATGCAGAAATGGATATTGCATCCCTTACAAATGGATCTGCGATGGCAACCCTGAATGCCAGGATGGTTCTGATGAATCCCTTGATGCCTGCAGTAAGTTGCTAATGCTAATTTTGAGCAAATTTTCCTTTTCCAATCTCCGCAAAAGGCACATATGAAGGGACAGTCTTCAAGTGCCTGTGCCTACAAAAATATGCTCTGGATCTCTTATTATCTTTTGTAGAGGCCTTTGCTAACTGAGCTGTTCAAAATAAACCACAGCTTGCTATGATTCCTCAGTAGAGTAAACCAGACATGTCAAACACAAGGCCTGCGGACCAGATCTGGCCTGCAGTGTTGTTAGATGTAGCCTGCAGGGCTGCTTCGGAAATAGTAAAGGACAAGCCGCCTCTCTGCTCAAGCCGTGGTATTCTGTGGGGCACAGCCGTCCTTGTCCACGGATATCTGGTGCCATCCCACATTCCTGCCCTGCGCTGTTTTGATTCCTGGCCCCCCCCGGCAGGGCATTGGTACTTGTGCGTGGCTGGGGAGGGTGCCTGGGAGGTTAAATAGTGCTGGGGCACGGTGGTGGGGAGACAGCCAAACTACACAAACTGCAACAGGGATGGGGATGAAAATGGGAGTCCATCACTGGCAATGGGAAGGCAGCAGTGAGCGAGGACTACCCATTTTGACCCCTTCCCACTGCCATTGCCTCTGCGGATGGCCTTTGGCCTAAAACCAAATGGGCAGTTCAGCTGCCCACCCACTGTGCCCCAGCACCATTCAACCTCTCCTCCCTTTCGTCCCACAAGCCAGATCCTGTCTGCTGCCCAGCTTGGGGTGGGGGGACTTTTGTCTTTACATCCGGGGGATGGCAAGGCTTTGGCACTTGTCTTGGTCTTGTATTCCTCCGCTGAAGACCTCTGGATCCTCCCTCCCAGCCTTGCCTGGCCCTGCACAGGCGTGAGTGATATTGAGCCAGCCACGTCAAGCTGGCCGTGCCCACCCAACCACACCTACCTGGCCACACCCACCTGACCCTTTGAGAGCAACCATAATGTAATGCTGATGTGGCCCTCAGTGAAATTGAGTTTGAAACCCCTGTACTAAGCTGTAAACTAGTGAGTTGATCAAAGTGAATTCACACAACATGTTAAATCAAAAATAGGTAAGTTACATATTGGCTTACTGTAATGTGTGTATTCAGCAGGTATTTTACCAATTATGATCTGCCCTCCTCCTAATGTCCAAATATCTATGGACCATAAAATGCATTCTTCCCAAAGAAGAAGATGCTTGTTTCAAGGAGGAATAGAAGGTTATTGCCAGGAGAAGTGGAACAATTAAAAGCAAAAGATGAGGTTTACCCCTGTTAGCTTCATTGTGTCTCATGACGTGGGACTTCACTCCTTCAAAAAGACTTCGGAGAGGAGGGAATGGTTTTTTTACGTATGCTAAGGACAGACTTGAAATAGCTTTGTCATTTTTTAAAATTCTGTGAATGCTAGCAAATCATGATGACATGGCAAAATTTGTTTTACATAAATGATTGCAATGTTTAAAACTATTAGCCTTCCTTCCACATTGCTCTTTAAAGTATTTGAAATGAAGCCATCTTGAAACTTGTAGCTGATCTTGAATGTAGGCAGCATATTAGACTAAATTTCCCTGCATCATTAATCCTGACCTTTGTAGTGAAACATGAAGTTCCAAGTCCTTTATTGTATTCATAATTTGATTAAAATATCTAGGTACATCAAAAAGGTATTCATTGTACAGATTTCAGATTTTATTGACATTCCCCAAGCCTGCAGCCAAGAGTTTTCATCTACAGCTTGTTATCCAGCTGATTGGATAGATGACGTTTAAGATTCAGAGGTAGAGAACCAAGGTGATTAAGTCTTAATAGAGAATATCTTTGAGCAAAGCATAATAGAGTGGGATGGTGACATCTTCTCCCAAATGCAAGAGTGCCCTTCTCAGAAGGTAGGATGGAAGGACCTGGAACCTTGTAATATGCTTTAAATTTCTTGAAGGGAAAAACTGGAGGGAGGCATGGTGGCAATGGTATTGAAAGGAAGATTATTGCCTCTAAGGATCAGCCATACTGTTTCATGTCAGGAGAGCTGAGTTTCTATGCCTATCCATTAGATAGACCAGACCAGGAAATCAACAATCTTGTAAATGATTCTGCAGTACCTCCACCTTCTCATAGTTCAGTGAATTGGGCAAGTGTTGAGCCACTTCCAAATGTTACCTTGTTTTGTGACTAAAAAATGCTGCCGCCTCTTTTGCCTAGGTAACAGTTCCTGCATTTCTGCAGAATGACATCAAGGTCCTCTTCCTTACTCACTTTACTTCCTATATAGTGCTGTACTTGCTAACTGAGAGCATTGCTCATCTGACTGATTTCCATATTTTTTCTCATGCCGGAACTTGTGCTATCTCCCCCAGGCTCTTTGGCCAGTGAACAACAACCCTAAGACTAAGGGATCTCTTTGCTAATTAGTACCATAAGACTATGGGATACAGTGTAATACAATCAGGGTTGTATGTATCTTTTCAGAATCTGTGACTTGCAGTTCAACCCAGTTCAGCTGTGGCGGTCGCATCAATCGTTGTATTGATATGTCCTGGCGGTGTGACTTGGAAGTGGATTGTGACAATGGCTCAGATGAAGACAACTGCCGTAAGTCAGGGCTGCATGACTTAGTGATGGAGGGATTGTGTCATAATGGCATCATAAAAGCAAATGGTGCCACGCTACTGTCACATTTAATGAAGGATGCTATGTTAATTATAGTAAAAGCAACAGGAATAGAGATTTGGAATTCTATTACTTTTAAAGATAAGAAAGAATGTGTCCTATTGGGTCTTGTAGACTTTGATTTTCAAATTCCATCAATCTTGCATTTTAGAGCATAGAAGCTAAAAGGTTACTTATTGCCATTTGCCATTTTTATTAGTGGAGACTTCAAGGTTTTTGCAATCATCTTCTGCAGTCTATCTTGGACAGGTAAAAGAAAAACAGGAAGACAGTTTTGAATCCGTGAAAAATGGTGTACACTTCAAGAAAAAGGCCTCAGTTGTTTAGCATAAAACATATATGGATGGTGTCCTGTTAAAGAGAAATTAATAACCCATTTGTAATGTTTGCATCCCATTGTAGATGTAGATTGTGACTGATAATCTTGTCTTCTGCCTTTTTAGCTCCTAAACGTTGTACAGATAATCAATTCCAATGCCAAAATGGGAATTGTATTGCTTTTGCTTTTCTCTGTGATGAAGATGATGACTGTGGTGATAGCAGTGATGAATTAGATTGTCGTGCCCCAACTTGCAATCCTGAAATGTTTCATTGCAATAGCTCAGAGTGCATTCCCAAGCTCTGGGCCTGCGACAATGAAGCAGACTGTAAAGATGGATCTGATGAATCACCCGAGTTCTGTGGGATCCAGCAGAGAACCAACAAAACCAATCCATGCTCTCCATTGGAGTTCCATTGTGGGAGTGGCGAGTGCATCCACCAGCGCTGGCAGTGTGATGGAAGCTTTGACTGTAAGGACAAATCAGATGAGGAAAACTGTGGTAAGCATAAACTGAGCACTTCTCTGGACTCTCTGCAAAAGCTAGGGGAGGTTACAGTACACGATCCTTCACAGAAAGAGAAGTTTGGCTTGAAACTTTTGTGGCTAAAGAAGAGGGTAAAAAGGTCTATTATTTTAAGTTGCATGTTTTAAAGGGAGCTGGAACAAACTGCCTTGAGAGGCTTCAACAATACTTCAGAAGAAAGAAATAGGAATTAGAAGTTATTTTTAAATTTTAAAAAATTGCCAGATACCCTGAGTAGAACAGATGCTGCATGTATTCTCAAATCCAGACCCAAGTGACCCAGTTCTGGTAGTTGGAGATGCAAATTTACACTCTGAGTAGCTTGGTTCCATGAAGTAAAATGAACTGTACTAATGTACTGTATGTCATGAAGAGCTAAATACTGGGTTGGCATAATGGTGTTTCTGTCTCTAAAGATCTTCTTGCTTTTGCCCAGTTAAAGCAACCTGCCGTCCTGATGAATTTCAGTGCAATGATGGGATGTGCATCCATGGGAGTTTGCAGTGCAACAAAGAACCTGACTGCAGAGACCTGAGTGATGAGGTCAGCTGTGTCAATGGTGAGCCCTGCCGATAGCTTTATGTAGGAGTCTGGAGAGCCAGGGATGGGGATGGGAAAGACAATTGTTCAGGGTGGAAGAGCCCATGCCATGTTCAGAGAAAGCTCCTCTGCAGGTCATTCAGAAAAGCAGGCAAACAAGAGAAGAGATGGTTGTGTGGGGTTATATTGGGATGGGCAGTGAGGAGAAGACTGATAACTGGTTTATTCATTCTTAAATGTTTGCCTGGATTAGCTTGTTATTTGACGAAAATGAAACTGAGTTTAATGCTTTACATTGCCTTGAGATGTCTTGTGGATGAAGTATAATTTAGGGTTTTTTTAAAAAAAAGACAAAGAATAGTGTTTATTAAAATGTTAAATGCCTCTGCGCTGTTTTGTTTTTGCTCTTCTGCTTATCTTCACTTTCTGAACTGCTTTCCTAGAAAAGCCCAAATGGAAGCTGCAAAGTGAGATTAAACAATACTTTTTACTTTTGCAACAGTGACAACTTGCAAGGGATCAAATGTATTTAAGTGCAGTTCTGGAGAATGTATCACCATGGACAAGGTCTGCAATGGATTGAAAGACTGCAGGGACTGGTCAGACGAACCTCTTAAAGAGTGCCGTAAGTATTTAATATTCCCTGAATATGCTGTGGTTGCGGCTGCTAAACTGACCTTGACTGAATTCTCCCTCTATTACATTAAGCAAAGTCAGAGCTGGTACTTGGATAGCAAATCCCCAGAAATACTAGTTCTGTAAATTAGACCGGGAAGTCGAAAAAGCATCCAGGAAGAAGGCATTGTCAAACCAGTATTTTCCTATTGTTGCAAATAAATAATCCCTACATGGGTATTGTGGAGCAGGACCAGAAGGGACCATCCTTTTGTTTTAGTTTGCTAAACCTGCCTTGTTCTGCTTCAGATTAGAATTCCAGGTTCCTGAACCAGAATTAACCTTGGCGACTCAACGCGGTTTACACAATGTAAAATCATGTCTAAAATAAAAATAAAAACAATAAGAACTAACAAAAAGAATCAAATAAATTAGTAAAGTACAGTAGAACAAAATTTGGGGGGCAACCACGCCAGCATCTAACTGGGAACAAAGTCAAGTGATTTTGTCTTCCAGAAAATCTGCAAATTCCTCAGCGCGCCCCTTCAGGTAGACCTCAGTCTCCTCCTTCCCTAAGAGGAGATGGCTCACCTTAAAGAGGGTCGCTGGGCGATTATCTGCAGATGCAATTAGTGTGGAGAAGTATTTACACTTCGCCTCACAAATTGCCACAAGGTAGGCCTTAGTAGCAGCTCTTACCTGTGTTCGATCGAGTTCATCTCTTGTCTTCCACTAGCGGCGCTCTAAATGTCTCCTCATGTGTTTCATCTCTCTCAGTTCCTATGTATACCAGAGCCTCAGTCACCTTCCTATTCTAAACAGTGACTAAGAGCTCGGCTGGACTGCATAATAGATCTGCAGTTATAATCCCCAGCTCATTCTAGAACCTATCTGGGTCCATTAGTCGATGGGGATGGACCAATCTAATAGGTCCTGCCTCCCTGCGGCGGGATGCAGCTTTTGAGAAACTCATTGCCACCAGACTGTGATCTGACCATGACAAGGGAACCAAGGAGAGGTCTACCAGTTCCAGGTCACATAGACACTGCTCTGACTAGAACACCAAATTGGAAGTGTGACCACTATTACTAGTCGGGCTCTGGATAATCTTGGACAGGCCATGGAAGTCATGGTTTCTATAAAATCTTGGGCTACCTCCAACCCTGACCCCAGAGAAGGCAGGTTGAAATCCCCCAGAACTATAAGCCTGGGGAATTCCACTGCCAGTCCTGTGGTGAGGTTCAGGAGCCCAGGTAGGGAAGCTGCCACACAGCAGGGAGGCTGATATAGCAGCAGCAATCCCACCCTTGAGCCCAATCTAAGAAAAAGGGTCTCACAGCCGGGGACTTGTTGAACAGTGCCTCTGGAGGCTACTAGAGATTCTCTGATGACAACAGCCACACCTCCTCCCCGGCCCTGAGGTCTGGACTGGTGCCATGCTCGATAACCCACTGAGCACTTTTCTGCAAGAGGAACACCTCCCTCTGGGCTCAGCCAAGTTTCAGTTAAACAAGCCAGATTAGCCTTCTCTTCGAGCATCAAATCGGCAATAAGGCTAGCCTTATTGCAAGCTGATCTCACATTTAAAAGCAGCAGTCTAAGACCAGGGCCACCACTACAGATCAGGAAAATGAGGTGAGTGCAAAGGGGCAGAACATGAGATTGGTATTAAACAACAAGGTCATGTTCCCCATGTCTGCCCTCTCCCTTGTCTTCCATATCTCCTGTTACTCGACACCACTGATATAGGACGCCCTCCTCTGCCTTCCCTGAGAATCATTCCATCCCCCATCCCCAACATTCTGCTTTAAAAAGGGAAAAAAGAAAAAAATACTTCCACTGACAGATTGTTGGGGGCAAGGTGAGCTTTACAGGCACATAGTATTTGCTCTCAGCGCCCTCAAACTCACATCACCCCTTTTTGCTGCAGAGGGGTCACATACAGCTCCTCTTATCTCGTAATATAATCAGAATACATCCACTTGATGCATAAACAGCACCCTGCCCAGTTGCTCTCACCCACCAAGCAGGAAGCCAATCCCCTCACGCCACGCCCCAGCTCTCACCTGGGGGAAAGGGACCAACATAGTCTCATTCAACTTTTCCCCCAAGCAACCCTCCCAGGCCCAATCACAAAACACCCCCAAGAATGCAGAAGTAAAACTGTAAATGGTAGCTAGAAAAAACTAGCCAGAAAGGCTTGCCATGCTGCATTGGAAATTTAGCAGTTTTCTAGTCCTACAATGTCTCATGAAGTTAACAGTTCCAAGCTCCCACTTGTCAGTTAACCTCAGGAAATCCCAACGGCAGCCTGCCACTCTCCACAGTGTTATTAACCATGAGTAGGCCCAGCTGTCAACAAAGGCCAGAGAAGCTTGTCTCTTCTGTCAGCTCTGCCTCCATCAGATGACCCACACCATCAATTCAGATCTGCAGCTGCTGACTCTTGGGTTCTCTGTTGCCCATTTAGCTTTCTTTTCATTTCTCCCCTATTTTTTCATTTTATTACTTTATATTATTGTATTAGTTTTGTTTTCTTTTAAAACATTGCCAGTAAAATTATATTAATTAAAAAGAATTTTAAAATTTCAAATTGCTTAGGAAATCTCTTTGTAAATGTATCCAGAGGTAAATCATTTTGCAAAATAATAAAGGTTTGCAGATATTTGAAAAGATTAAAAGAACTTCAAGATTGTTTCTCTGAGATCAGCTCTATAATATATTCTTCTGCTGTCTTTCCAGGAACTAATGAATGTTTGGCTAACAAGGGAGGTTGTTCCCATATATGCAATGACCTCAAAATTGGATATGAATGTTTATGCCCTGAAGGCTTCCAGCTGATTGATCAAAGAAAATGTGAAGGTAAGAACATCTTGACATTTAATTTTCTATAAGAAGCTTTTGATTTAATGCTAGTTTTCCCAACTTTTTATCCTCTGGATGTGTTGTTAATGTAATCCTCGTCTCCAGTAAGCATTGATAACAATGAGGATAAACAGAGATTTATATTTAACTTATTTAGAGATGAAAATTCATATCTGATGAAGAGTCTATGGAGATTCTCAGTTATCCAGGTCCAAAGGTGCTTTTTCAAGAGGCAACTGAACTTTCTTGTTTATCTTTAAAGACCTTTCAGTTCTCATCCAAGAAGCTTCTTCAGCTCTGACTGGATGGTGGGGAGTTGAAGGATTTATATTTCTTTATATATGTATATATTTTCTGCAAGGAATAGAAATCCTTCCGTTCCCCAGAACTGAAGAAATAAACCTGGATAGGAATCCTGGGCCTTCCTCTTTTTCTGGATACCATGAGGAACACCCTTGCTATCACCAAGCACATAAAGTCTTTTTCAACAAAAAAATTGACCAGAGAAATGAGCTATTCTTTTGAATGCTTAGCAACATCATCTTGACTTTGTAGATATTGATGAGTGTCTCAACCCTGATGCCTGTAGTCAAGTCTGTGTGAACCTGAAAGGAAGCTATAAATGTGAATGTAAAGAAGGATATCAGATTGATCCATCTACTAAGGCTTGCAAAGCAATTGGTAAGTCTAGGATTCTGTCTGTGTAAAGTACTGGTGAAAGCTTTTGGGATTTTTTTGACTGTTTTGTGTGTTTTGTATGTACTGTATATGTAAGGGGGGGGGATTAATGGCCCTGGAGTCCTAGTGTCTCTGTTCTTCCTTTACAGGCACCATTGCTTACCTCTTTTTTACCAATCGCCATGAGGTCAGGAAAATGACATTAGACCGTAGTGAGTACACAAATCTGATCCCTCATCTTAAAGAAGCAGTGGCCTTAGATATGGAAATCAGCAACAATAAAATCTACTGGTCTGACAACTTTCACAAGAAAATATTCAGGTGAGTTAGCTAAAGCATGTGTGCTGCTTTTGTGATTGTTGAGTGAACCAATATAGCAAAGAAGCAGAATTGTCCTGGGAAAAGGAAATAATTCACCAGCATCCAAAAAGGTTCTGTAAACAGATTTGTGAGTTGATGTCTTGGAAAATTAACACTTCCCTGGGTGCAGTGAAGGCAGGTTGAGATCTCCCAATAGTTTAGGGAACTCTACTGTCACCTCAATAATTAGGATGAATGAATCTCTCCCTTCTAATGCTGCTGCAGAGCAGGAAGAAACAATACACCTCCAGCAAGCCCTATTGCGTCTTCAGACTCAGTTGCACAAATAAGGTTTTCCATCTGTTGTCTGCTGAGTCGTGCCTCTTGATGCCAGCAAAGTTTTGTGGATGACAATAGCTCCTCCTCGGGACTATAGATGGTGCCAAAGCCAACCATCTAGTGGCAAATCCCAAACATCCCAGATGACTTGGCAAATTTTTAGAGTTCCTCAGCCACCTCAGTAATCCCATTTCCATCCATCCTATTCTTGCTAGAGACAGAAGAGACACAAGCAATGCCCAACCCTGGTTCTCACCCAAGGTGCAGCCTTTCAGGCCCTTAACCAAACTTTGAAAGGCCTTGATATTCTTACATGAACAAGGGAGACAATGATGATAGGATCCATTGTTATTGTCCCAAATCACATTCTCACAGATCCAGTCTGTGTTAAAAAGTACATGCAGCAAGAGTTAACTTGCCCTAAAATACCTTCCCCTTAACTTTGATGTCACAGAGAAGAATCCATATTCTAAAGCTGAGTAAAACTTTCTCTACTGGTTAGCAAGGTTCATTAATTAGTTGTTTCTGAATTATTGGTGGGAAGTATATAAAAAATAGATGCAATTTGCCCACTAATCCTGCACCCACCAAATGCTGCCATTGTGCAGCTTTTGTTTCAATGAGGCTTCTCTGTTTGTCTTCCATACAGTACCCCAATTGATAAGGCTGGTGACCATTCCCACCATACCACTGTGATTAGCAGTGGCATCATGGTTCCAGATGGCCTCGCTGTTGACTGGGTGCATCACAATATTTACTGGACTGACTCTGGCCTAGGCACCATCTCTGTGGCCAACAGTGAAGGGTTGAAGAGGAAGACTCTGATCAAGGAGATTGGTGCCAAACCACGTGCCATTGTGGTGGATCCAGTCCATGGGTATGAGTCTTCTTGGAATAGTTATTGTTGGAAAAATGAGAGTGACCAAGTCCTTCTCTGTGGGAACATACTGTAGAAATGGCTTCAGAATGATTAAGGAGAAGGCCCTGGGGCTTAATAGAAAAAAGGACATACTTGCATGAAGAAGATCCTTGACTAAGCCCCTGGCATCTTCACTAGATTCTGGGAAAAGTCCTACTTAAACCTGGGCAACCAAGGTAGACCAGCAGTTTCTATAAAGACTGTTTGTTACATCTTAGATCTGAAATTTTAGGACAGCACAAGCTGGCTATTATTTCTTCTTGTGATGAAATATCACAAGTGTCAGAATTGCGGGAGCAGGAAAGGCTATTGGGAGAAACAGACTTGGTAGACTAAGGAAATATGGTATTGAGATACAGATTCAGGATGGTGATGAGTTTTGCAACTGTGGATGAATTGATTTAAATGGACTTCTAGCTTTAATTGTCCTTTTCCCACTCCCTTTCTCCTCTTCCTTGGTAGGTTCATGTACTGGACTGACTGGGGAATGTCTGCTAAAATTGCCAAAAGTGGTCTGAATGGAGTGGACAGCTTCCCCTTGGTGAAAGAAGGCATTCAGTGGCCTAATGGAATAACATTAGGTATGTCCTGCATAGCTGAGAACAATACCACTTCAGAAGACAATATGGTTCTGTTCATTTATATCTAAAGAGATAGACTTTTCTTTCTGAGTTTTATGTTGCTTGGCTACTGCCCTTCCCTTCCCTAGCAATCATTTGCCTCATTAGAGAAGCATAATACAGTTTTGTAAACTCTTCCCCCATTACTAATGTTGGACAGTCTTGGGTTGGAGGCAAGCAAGGCAGCTCAGGACATGGCTGGATAGTGAATCCTAACCCAGAGAATCTGCTTTTTCTAATGGATTCATACTTGTTGTCCAGTATTTGCCTGAAGAACAAATATGACATGGTGCCCCTTTTCTATTTTAGAACATAAATCCAGTAATCCTTGAGTTTAGATTTAAAGGAATCCAAACCATATGAAGGGAGTCAAGTTTTTCTTCGTGAATTTGCTTTGAGGGCAGATTTCTCAGTAGTAGTATGAAAATGAAAATAGGAGTTGTTTGGGTCAAAGTGTTTCTGATATCAAAAGCAGTTTAGGAGACCTTAAGGGAGACAAAGGTCAGAAACTGACCTTTAAATAAATGAGCAATTCAGCAGTCTGACTTGGAAATGTTGGTTCCCCCCAAATTGCCTCATGTGACTCATTTTCTACCCTAGACTGCTATGGCTTGATGGAGGGGTGTTTTCTTTGTGTTGGAACAAAATGTGTAGAATGTTGCTGCATATCATTTTAACATCTTTCTTCTGTATTAGATCTGATTACCCATCGCCTTTATTGGGTAGACTCCAAATATCACTCGGTCTCCAGTATTGATGTGAATGGGGGAAACAGAAGGACTGTCCTTGTGGATGAAGAGATGTTGGCTCACCCTTTTGGCATTGCAGTCTTTGAGGTATTGTAGGTCGCTAACATAGTTCTGAATTTTTGACAATACAGGTAGTCCTCGAGTTATGACCACAATTGAGCCCAAAATTTACGTTGCTAAGTGAAACATTTGTTAAGTGAGTTTTACAACTTTTCTTGTCATAATTGTTAAGTGCATCACTGCAGCTAGTAACATGGTTGTTAAGTGAATCTGGCTTCACCATTGACTTTGCTTATCAGAAGTTCACAAAAGTTGATCACATGAACCTGGGACACTTCAACCATCATAAATATGAACCAGTTGCCAAGCATCTGAAATGTGATGTGATCATGGGGTTGCTGCAACTATTGTAAGTAAGAAAAATGGTCTTACGTCACTTTTTTCAGTGCTGTTGTAACTTTGAACAGTCACTAAATGAACTGTTGTAAGTCGAGGACTACCTGTATCAAATAGCGATGCTTGGTTGCTTGAATAAGATACTTGCCCTTAGATGGAATTGAGTTGTAACATCTTTTTCCTGGTTTATAATCAAAGAACCATCATCCCCACCATCAGATCAGTAGAGATGAGGGGACAGAAATAATAATTGTAAACCCCAGACCAATTTAAATACACGTAACCCATCCTGTTGCAATAATATTTAAAAAGTTGCTAGCATTTCTAAAAGCCAATAAATAGATTATAAGATTATAAAGAACAAATAGAAGAATTGGCAGTGGAAATTCTAATTTTATGCATCTGGGATGCACTTGAGGAAGGCTGTCAAATTGTCAAAAGCATGGATTCTTTGATAAAAATCTAGACCAGGTTTACCTCTCCAGATATTAATTAATTGTAACTCCCATCAGCATGAAGAGTAGAGAGGGATGTTTGACAATTCATCAGCATCTTTATGACCACAGAACTCCTATTCTTGTGTATACTTTTGATATAAACAAAATAAACATGATTAAAACCGACTTTCTGTTGCATTTAAAGTTTGTTTTAAAACCTAAAGCAATTTATTTACATGTTAGAAGGAGCCAATTTATCAGCAAATTTTAGACCTTTTAATCCCCCCCTACTCCTCCTTAACTGAATGAATTCCGCTTTTGTCTTGGGAACCTGTAGTGGCTGGATAACTTTGGAAGAGTGGAATACAATTACAGGTAGTGGTCCACAAAATTCATTGTCCAAATTAACCCCTTATCCAGGATAAAGTGTTCTGGACAGATGTCTTAAATGAAGCCATCTATAGTGCCAACCGCCGAACTGGCTCCAGTATTGTGAAAGTGGCAGACAATCTCTTTTCACCGGAGGATTTGGCACTGTTTCATTCTGTGCAGCAACCAAAAGGTAAGATGTCTCTTCTTTTTTCGTAGTTTAAGTTTAAGGGCTGACCTTGGTTAGTTATTTGGGTCACTACCTAAAACCTGATAACTTTGTTTTTTATAAATATCACAATTTAACTTGTCCATAGCTTGTGAAATCTTATCTGAAAGAAAAGGGCTTGTCTCTTTTTCAGGTACAAATTGGTGTGAGAAGAATGGCATCCCCAATGGAGGCTGTCAGTACCTTTGCCTTCCCGGTCCCCAAATCACTCTCCTCTCCGCCAAGTACACCTGTGTCTGCCCTGATGGCATGCACCTGGACACCGACATGAGAAACTGCACCCAAGGTACAGAGGCGGAGGGGACAAAGCCAGGGTCCTTTTATGGAGCATGGAGGAAATTGCAAAAGTATAATGCTGCCTTGTATGGCAATATTGAATAGCAGTTTCTTCTACCATTCAGATCCTGTTATACCTGATACCCCAACTGTGGCTGCTGCAACAGTGCACTCTCCTAAGATTTCACCTACAGCATGGCTACTATCTACAAGTAGGACTCCAACTCAGAAAACTGATCATCTGCCTGCAGATATGCTGAATAATGTTGCTACCAGCATCCCAGAACATAGCACTCATGAGATGGTCACTCTGTCCCAGCAAGGTGAGAGGCTTCTCTTTCATCCAGGGATCCTGGATATAATCCCTTTACCTTTAAGTGCAAAACCAGTTATCATCACTTACTACCATTTGCCTGACAATTGACTGGCAGCCATTGAAAAGATACAAGAAATCTATCCCGAAAATAAAACATTGGTTCCATCTTGCTAAAAATATTTTCCATGCATTAGTTAAGATTTTGTAGTCTTGGAATAAGATCTCTGTAGTGAAAGTGTAGTGTTAGAAGTTACCTACCCCGAGTGGAGAAAGCTTGGCATGAATCTGTTCTGCAACTGAAGGAGGTTTCAAAATGGAGGACAGGTGATCGTCCCCTTCCTTTTCCATAGAAATGTAGTACATACTATGTTGGAGGAGTTAACTTTAGCCTCCTGTGTTTCTTCCTTCCGTAGTTCGAAATGGCATTGCTGCAGAAACAGATGGGACAGAACGGAGGGGTCCATCAGCACTGGCTATTGTTCTTCCTCTGGGTAAGTTTCCCATTTCAGAAGAAGTCCCCGCTTGTGGGCAGGAGGAGAGAAAGATGTTCTAACTTACAGTGGTTAATATCTTTAATTAATGGCCATTACAAAGAATAAGCATTTTGCTCAGAAGACATATTAATGAAATTACTAATTATGATTTGACCTGCAGTTTTTACATGTATAACTAGTATGTTCCTTGTTCTAAGCCAGGGGTATCAAACTCTATTTGAGGGCTACATCAGGATTATGTTTGACCTTGGGGGGCCAGGGATGGGCATGACCAGCTCAATGTCATTCATCAAGACTCTGTTTTTGACTGTGACAGCCTTCTGCAGCCCTCTGCCAGCGAAAACAGATCCGCCCCCCCAGGCCTTGAGTTTGATACCCAGTTCTAAGCTATTGTGATGGATTTGCTTAAAATGATGTGTCTTCTTGGGGGTGGGTTTCATTTCAGCACTCATTAGTTTAGTCTCTTTTGGGATTTTCCTCATTTGGAAGAATTGGCGTCTCAAGAACATCAACAGTATCAATTTTGATAACCCTGTTTATCAGAAGACAACTGAGGATGAAATTCATATCTGTCAGAGCCAGGAAGGATATACATACCCATCGGTAAGACAACATTCAAGATAAAAGCTTCCACAGGGCAGTTGGTGGGGCAACATTGAGCTATATTTCCAAATTACTGCCAAGATACATGGCTTCCTTCACTTGCTTTGCAAGTAGTCCTTGATGTATAATGGCAATTGGGGGCAGAATTGTTTCTGCTATGCAATGCAGTTGTAAAGTGCAACCATTTTGCGTAGTGTTTGCAATCTAAGATGTCCCAGTTGCCATCATTAAGTGAATGCCCTGGTCATTAGATAAGGCAGCCCTCTACAGATGGCAGCAGCTTGCAATCTTCCCTGCCTTTTTCCCCACTGACTTTCTGGGAAACACCAACATGGAAGATTGAGGTGCTTGGCAACTGGTCACAAGTTGTAAAGTATCTAATTGCAATCACAGGAGCGCTGCAGTAGCCTAATTTGGGGGACTGAATGTAAGCCCCTTTGTTCAGTACTTTGAACACTTGCAGAATGAATGGTTGTAAGTCAAACTGTTGCTAACCCAGCTTGATTTAGTCTTGTGGGCACAGAAAATGCCTTCAATAATGTTTTGCTTAAACTGGAGAGTAGAAACTGAGATACTTAAACTTCCAGTTTATGCAAGTTTCTTAACAAAAAGTTCATATTAGTTGAACTAGAATTTAGATGTTTCACATCCATGGCATGTACAGAATATAAATGGAATATGTAGTCGTTCTTAATCTGAATTCTGTTAAACAAGTACCAATTTTCAATCAAATAGATACCTTTATTTTTTTTTAGAGTTGCACAAGTCAGCCCTTTGATACTAAAAAAAAGATCATTTAAAAAGTATTTTAAGTTCAGCCTAAAATTTTGCAGTGTCAAACTGTTACTTTAATTCAAAAATTCTGAGCTTACCAATTGTCTTTTATAGCACACCCTCCACTGCCAATAACCCATTCATTTCTCTTTTTAGAAATATGGGAGTAAAGCAAACAGTTTTGGTTCCATTCTTACTGAACCACCCTTACTGAAGGCAGATGAAATTTATTCAAAGGAATTGTTGGTTTGCTCCAAATGATGAATTAACTACATTACTGTAATTCATTTACCAGTACATTAAAATTTTGGTTTGCTAAAAAAGTAACTTCATGACGGTTCCAGCCCTTGGAAGCTGGCATTCAGTTCCCTAACTTGGTTTCATACCTTTCCTATAGTCCAGTACTCTATAAAATAGAAAATGCTTTCTTTCCAAAGTGCTTAACATCTCTTTTGAACTGTATTTATGTCCTATATTTATGATTGTCCTATATTTATGAATCTATAGCTTTCCAAAGTTGAAGCAGTTCTTAAGATCTCCTGAAAGCTGAGTAATGTGGGTGAAGTTGCAGAACTTAGTTTGTCCTCTACCATTAAAGGTGGGAGAGAAAATGCCATATAAAACTTAGTTGGCAAAAATTTGACATCAAGATTTTCTGAACCCATTTCACTTAACGCACCTCAATGGTTGTTTTCTTCATTCCACATCTTTCTTTTAGAGACAAATGGTCAGTCTAGAAGATGATGCAGCATGAAATTGCCTCTACACCTCAAGTGCCTCTCTCAGGAGTTTGCTGCTTATTTTCTGGGAAGAAGAACACAAATTGTCTGGCTTCAGTTCTCTCCCAGGCATCCAATACTACTCCCTGAGTGACTTGATGGATTGTTCCCACGCTCCTTTATTTTTTTAAGAAGGGCGGGGCATTTGTCAGCTTCCAGTTTATCAGGACATTGAGCAATTTATGGCATTGTTGGGTTTTTATTGTGCCCAATGCTAACAGGACACTGGTATCTCTGGTATGCCCTAGGTCTCCTTAATCTGACATGGTAAGACTATTCCTAAGTGTGGAAAACAGGGATTCAACAGAGAGTTCTTCTCTGGATGCAAGTTTGGGTGTGGTGAGGTCTCCCTGTGGAGAGATCTTTATGCCCCAATTTTTTTACACATGAAGTGAGCTTGGAAAGGTTGAGAATCTAAATCTAATTTGAGACAAGAAGCCAAAGTCACCTAATCCACAAGCTTCTAGATGCCACCTTTCTTCCCAAACTAGACCAGAGAAGTTTTAAAAATGGATCGCATCATCCATGTGTCAACAAAAAACATTGACTTTCCTCCAAAGGAAAAAGTTCAAGGTATTGGATCTGTTGTGAATCTCCCTGTTGGTTCAGGGTTGCCTGTTTTCTTCCAGCTTTCCCTGTCCAACCTACCATGCACTTTTATTTGTTGGTTTATTTTGTGATCTAAATAGCCTGTAATCTTGTATAACAATATTTGCACTTGATTGTTTTCCTTGCCTCTCTGGTCACCTGTGTCCAGAAAGTAAGAGGGTGGAAAAAACTAAACCAATGACACAAACGGGCTGACTGTGAGAATGGGGTTGTTGCTTTTGCTTGGTGCTGGGCCTCTTGTGCCTTTAGTGCAGATAAACAAAAAAGGGCAATAGACTGCTGGCCAAAAAACAGGAATTGGAAGCCATTTTTTTCATAATCCGTCTAAAGTCACTTCTGTACTGTTGCCTTAATGCTGCACCTCTCTTTTCTTCAGTGTTACCTTTTTATACTTGTATCCCTTCCCTTTCTAAAGGAAATGTTTTTATACTGGAAGGGAGATGCACAATGGATTATTCCTTTTCCACTAAGTTGTAGCCCAGAATCAATTTCATGTAGAGTAGAAAGAACCTATCCTAGATGTGTCACTTTCTATAGTGGAAGGCAGTGTCTGTCACACATTCTGAAGTGGGTTAAAACTAAGCGTATTTGCTGTTTGGCAACTGAATTTTCTGAAATGGTAAACAATATATTGACCACTTGCTAGTTTTAAAATACTGGTATTGATACTTACAGAGAAGTAGAATTAGGATATAAATATAAAAGAACTGCTTATTAATATAACCTTTCTCAATCCATCTCAGAAATAGAAATTGTGCGTCCTGTCTCCCTTCAATAATCTAACAATCATTGACTAGAATAATGAGGGTTTTTTGTTCTTGGCCTGACACTTCTAATTCCCTTCCCTTTGAGAGGAAAAGCACTAAATGCAAGGAGTGAGCCCCTCAGACCTTTTGTCCTAAAGCTGTGAATGATCCCAACCTCTTTTGCATAGTATAGAGTATGTAAATAATGTATGTGGTCTATGTTGGTATAGATTTCCTTTGCACAAAAGTTGCCTTGTCTATTTGTATATATGTTCATAAAAACATGACGTATTTATTTATATGTTTATATTCTTGAAGCTATTAATTGGCCTTTATTTCTGTCCCACCTCACATTGCCATATCATTTTCATTCTTTTCCCTTCCACAAAAACTGCTTCTCGTGTATCTACGTTTATGTGTATGATGTAAATGTTGTGCTCCTATTTAAAGTAAGCCTGACAAGGTGAACACAGTACAGTATACAACATACACATTTGTGGAAGTGTACTTTTCAAAGAGAACACAAGATATATTGCTACTTTACATGGTTTGGACCTCCTCCCTGAGACTGTTGGTTTGAGTCACAGAGTATTTTTGCTCTCCTACTGGTGCTCTGAATACCTCGTAGCGAGAAACTGATACCAAATGAATAGTTAATTCTGTCTTCTGCAAGATTTATGATTCTAGTAAACTTAGAAGAAGTATATCTCCCTTAGATTTAACTGACTGACAGCATTTTCATAACTATGGCACTGCATGTTTTTGTCATTGTCCTCTGTTGCCCAGGTCACTCTGGGTTAGCAGAATTGACTACAGCTGGAGGCAGTTGGGAATCCATTGGTTTTGGTTCTGGCGCCTTTTGCTGTTGCACTGTGAATTTGTAAACTTTTAATTGTGCATCACTATTAGAATTGCATGTGAATGATCGTGAGGGTCAACCAAAATTTCTAACGATCAATAATAAGGTTCTGTTTCTACATCTTCCAAAAAAAGGGTAGAAAATATAATGTAATAATTTAGGGGCCTTAAATAAACTTTGAATGTTTTTAGGGTATTAAACATCATCATAGATGCTTTTTCTGAAATCGATCAGCTTGATAAATTGTTTTAAAGTAAAAGAAATCACAAGGTTGATGGAAGAGGTGCCTCCTGTGAGAAACTCTTCTCTTGGAGTGCTAAAGCAGCAGCTTTAATATTTTAACCTCTGTCAAAGTAATTGGTCATTAAAACGACAATCCTTGTGAAAAGTCTCACCAATTGGAGGCTGAAGCGTCAAAACAGTCTAGGCACAATCTAGGTCTAGGGTTTTCTTTATTTTGTTGTGTTCTAAAATTTGCAAATTTTTACTCAAGCATCAGTGATGTGCTACTGTGGACAAAAGTGTAGATTTGGAGAGTATTAGGCTATTTTTTCCCTACAGCTGTCTAGAACTCTGTTCTAATACTTCTCATGCATCTGTATGATTAGCCCGAGCTGAAGAATAGAACCTTAGGGTGAAACTGTGTTTTCATTTTATGAAACTAGAATCTTTTCAGCCTATAACTCATGAGCCACACACTTAACAAACTTGTTCTGGTCCCTGGAAATCAGTTAGGTTTCAGGGTGTTTGTTAAATCTCAGTGAGTTTTTCGAGTTGAAACTTTTTTTCAAAAGCAGAAAAATTTGTGGAGATAATTAGGAATGGGTGGTATGCTGAAGAGAATTGCTAGCCTTTGCTTTGTTCACTTGCCTCTGGTGTGGTGGAATGTTGAAGAATGACTTGGAATACAGTGGATGGCAGGGTTCTCCCTTCATGCTTGCATACGTTGATGCCTTCCTGATTGAGGCAAAGGAAATGCTGGTTAATTTATTTTAATTGGATAAACTGGTTTTATATGTAAACATCTGACAAGTAAATTGTACCTTTACAGATTCATTGAGCTTTATTTTTTTAAATATTAAACATGCCTCTCTTGAAATTTATGGGGTACTTTCCCACATATTGAATGAATTTAATAAATATTTAAATATGTTGAAAGGGTTTCATGCTTCTTTTTGAATTTCAGTATAAGTGTTGACTTGGGGGAGGAGTCCTCTTGGTCACTTTGTCTCAATACGTTTAAAGTTGATGCTTTTGGATTTGTGCAAATACATAACATACTGTTTTTGTGAAACTGAATTCAAGAAGATTTTTGTTTCCGAGTCCCAAGGCTCCAACAATTGTTTAGATAGAATGATTGCATTGACATTCTGGATGGTCTCCAAGAATCCAAAATCTTCCAATATGAAGAAAAATCCAAAGCTTTGTACTTTCCCAAAGAATGAAAGGCAAGTGTCAAGCTTAGAACTATAAATGAACAGTGGTAGACAAGACATAATTTAAGAATGAATGTCTTGTTTTGGTGGTGTTTCTATTCCCCAAGAGCCAGCTTGGTGTAGTGATTAAGGTGTTGGCCTAGAAGCCAGGAGACTGAATCCTGCCTTAGGTTTAAAAAACTGGCTGGATAACTGGGCCACTCACTTCCTCTTAACCCAACAGAGTTCACCTCACTGGAGGGGAGTTGGGGGGGAAATAGAGGAGGAAGAAGTATTAATATATTTGCTGCCTTGAGTTGTATATAAAAATGATAGCATTAAAAAAACCCATGAAGAACCCATTAAGTAGTATCAGCCAGCAATGAACACAACATCGCACTTCTGATTTACTCCAGGCAAAGGCCTGCCTGTCACATGTCATACTTGTTTCATCAGAATGTATGAGCTAAAAACCAAACAAACCAGAAACTCTTGCCTATTTCAGGGGTTGTTATGACCCAGGTAGTCAAGACAAGGCAGGCCTCTAGAGCAGGGGTGTCAAACATCGTCATGGCAGCATCACGTGACGTATTGGGACTTTTTCCCTCTTCGCTAAACCAGACATGGTTGTGGCCCATGTGTGACTCATCCAGTCCATGAGCTGGGAGTTTGACAGCCCTACTTTGGAGAGTCCTTTATTGCTCTCAAATGTTCCAACAAACGGCCTTCCAATGACAGGTAAGGCTCCATTCCATGCTACCTTGAAGACCGCTATCCTCAGCGCACCCCCAAACAACAACCCCTATATTACAAAGAAAGTCCACAGCGTAGGAATGTACTCGCAGGGCAAGGTCCAGAATTCCAAGTCCAGTCCACCCCACTAAGCAAGTCCATGAGGTAGAAGTTCAGGGACAAGACAAACAGCAGTCCTTGAGGCAAAGACAAGGTACGAAGAAAAAGGCAGTTCTAAAGGCAAAGCAAAGGGCAAACAGCAGTCCATAACATAAGGGCAAAGTCCAAGGCAGAAGGCAGTCCTCATGGCTAGATAAAGCAAAAGGTGAAAAACCATCTTTCAAGGAAAAGCAAATGGCATGAGTCAAAACCGGGGAAGTGTAAGCCAAAACAAAGTAAATCCTCCCAGCCTCTCCTTAAGTCACTACTCCAGGTGTTCTGGGAGTGGTGGGGCGACCTCCCAAGTAGCCTTGCAGCCCTTCTCTGAGCTTGCCTATGCTCAGCTCTCCATGCCCTTGAATCAAGTGGGAGAAGTAGCTGTTTTTAATCAAGAGAGGATCTGCTGCCTATCAGCATCACTGTCTATCAGCAGCCGATCCTCCCCTCCCATCAACCTTATTGGAGCCCATAAATCTAACAAGGCAGAAAAACAAGGATCAACTCTTTCCATCCCAGAGGTATCTAAAAATGTGAGTAATGAGTACATGACCCCAGAACCCTTTTCACCTCCAAGGACTATAATAATGCTGGACACCTCCATAACACTGGTCCTCCACTTCTCCAAAAACTGTCCAAATCATCCCCTGGAATAGGGAGATATTTTCCTGGAGAAAATATCAACTATATCATGAAGTAACAACTATATCATGAAGCCTTTCTAGAAAGCTTGCCTGCAGTTCATCCATCCTAAAAGTTGCTAAGGAATACTGCCCTAAGCAAGTGGACATTCTGCCACTTCTGCATATATTTTACCAAATTTTTGAAAATATTCATGGTTTCTTTGGTACACGTGGAAGAGTGCTTTCTTACCTAAGAAACTGCATGGCTACTGCTGTGCACTGTCTCCAAAGTTTTTAACATTGATGCAGGGCCAGCTATCCAGGGAAAGGAGATGTTAACAAGCCCCTCCCTGGCTGGGATATAAGGACGGGTGTAGGAGGTGTGGTGGTCAGAGACAACAGTTCATGCTTCAGAAGAGTTCCCTCTGGTGGATTCCTTGCCAGGATTTCCTTGCCACTATCCAGGTTGGTCAGGACTCTTCCTGTTGAGATTGAAGTGCTAATTGAGGCTCCCTGGAGGGGAACTCAAGACTGCTACAATGTGTGACCTTGAGCTTTGTCAGTGAATGCCCTTATTCCTGCCTTTCTAAATAAAAAAGCAGTTTCTCCTTGTGAGGCTGAGTGGGGTTCATGAAGCTGGGTCAGAACAATACACACACAAAATCACAGTCCAGTTTGAATACATAGCAGGGAAAAGTTTCTTGAGAGTTAACAAAGTTGATACTATATAGTATAAAGCTATTACAAAATCTAGTTGTTCTGCTTCTGATAGCACAAAGCCTCCGCTCAGAAGGTAAAAAGGTCATGGAGAGGATGAGGAGCATCCCAGACAATACTGCCGACCCTGCTCAAGCAGTGTTTATATGCTACGTCCTGGATAGAAGGAAGAGCACTACCAAAGCAGCCAGACTGCTTTGACCTGGCTTAGAGAGCATGTCCAATGGCCACTCTCCTTGGTAGGATAATGTTGCAGGCAGTCGTGTTCACAGTCCTACCCTCATTGCCCTTGCTTCAACGATGCTGAATTTCCCTGGCATAAACATTACTCTCGCTTGCCTAGGAGGGGCAACAAACTGATAGTTTTAAATAATTTTTGTGCTTTTTAAGGAAGAAATGAAATACTTTCTTATTTAATAATAGCTGGCAGTAGAAATGAGTGATGGTGAGAATACTGCCAGGGCCAGAGTGGTGAGGAAGGATGAAGTATCCTCTTTGGCTTTTTGTTTTGTTGGAAGAAATGTCAATCCAGGTTCAGTTCCAAGTGGGAAGAAAGACACTGGAAACATGGAGACTGCATGGAAAGATGGTTTAATGGTGGACAGGACCACACTGAGTTCCTGGGCAAAAAGAGCACATGGGTGAAAAAGATTTATACTCTCTGTTGGACTTTGAACTTGCTTCCTGTTCCTGTGGCAAGAAATTTATCCTGACTGTTTGTCAGGCTCCCATGGGGCCATGGAGGGGTAATTTTGTAGGTTGTCTTGACTCCCAAGCTTGGTTGAATCTTGCTGGGTGATGTAATGAAGGGGCTTTGGGCAATTTCTATTATGGCTTAATGGCTTGGATCTATGTGAGAGTTAATCCCATCCCCCTAGAGCTAAACATCTTTTGTCTTGTAGATAAAGTGGCTGTCTTTCTGGGGCTATTAACAAAAATGGGGGCTGCTTTCCAAGAGCATGTTTCTCCTTTTGTCATCCAGGGAGGTATAATATTCTGCCTTTTTAATATTTCCTAGAATATTTCATTTTTCTAGAAGAGTGGGTGCTAATTTTCTAGTTTTTAACATTAGTTTTTAACATTCCCTTTCTTGGACACAACAAAGACAACACTAGGGCTCAATCAGGAATTGTAAGTTAAGATGCCACTGATGCCAAAGAAAATCTCAGCAGGGGTGGGATTCTACCGGTTCAGACCGGTTCTATAGAACCAGCTGTTACGAGTTTATGCAGTTCAAAGAACCGGTACATCAAGCCATTGGCTGGCCCCACCCCTTCCTGCCTGCCCACTCACCCTGACCAGTCATTCCTCATCTCACCCACCATTGCTAACCTGTCTTTTCCCACCACTGCTGCCTGCCTTCCACCGCAGAGCTGATCTCCCTGGGTGAAGTGAGCTTACAAGCAAGCCCCGGTTGAGTTGATTCCCGGGCCCAGCCTAGGCCACTGCGCTGTCTCCCCGCCCCCCCTCCCTGGGCTTACCTGGCTTGCTTCACCGTGACCTAGCTAGCTAGCTGCCCCCCCCCACCGCATGGCCGTGTCTGGGCTGGCTGGGGAGGAGGGAACGGTCTCCTTCTCCCCCTGATGCTGCTGTGGCTGGATCTGGCCAAGAAAACTCCCCACTGCCGGGAAGTTCTGGGATGCTCAGCAAGACCTTCCCAACAGCCCCTCTTCTTGCTGATGAAAACAACTAGAGCATGCCGCTGCCACCACCCGTCCCCCAGGTATGGAGAGCCCCAGATCAGGACTCAGCACACAGGGCATTGCTGGAGCTGAGGGGGCTGGCCTTCCCCTCTGCCACCAGCTGCGGGAGGAGGAAGGTTGGGCAAGGTAAAGCCGAACCGCTGCCCAGGCAAGAGCTGCCAGTGGGGATGGGCGAGACTGCAGGGCGAATCTGGCTGGAAGTTGTTTGTAAATCTTCCCCAGAGGGAGGGGAGTAAGCTCCACAGCTGTCCAGGATGATTTTATAAGAAGAGAAGATCCAGGTACATTTTTATTAGTCAGCCTTTCCTAATAAGACTGATTTTTTTGCTTATATCACTTTTGGTCTCGATGAGCTACTCATTTGCCTTTGCTGCTATGCAGTTAATCATGCTCTGCTTAAATAGTTTGTTAAGTCCCCTTCTTTTCTGAGAGCAAGATGATTATGTTTATGAATTGCTAATATCACCCTCCTGAGTAATTCCCTTTGGAGCACTTTCAATTTTGACAATTTAGGAAAGAGGTATTGTCTTTTTGGTTTACCTGAATTAAATGCAGGTGTAGGCATCAGGGGATTTGAAAAGAGCAGTAAAAGAGAAGCACATTCTGGACTGGCTGGGAGGGGAGGGGTGAGGCGAAGCCAGGCGAGGCGCCCCTCCATGTGAGTGACACTGAGTTGGCCATGACCACCAAGCCATGCCCACCATCACATGACCAAGCCACATCCACAAATTAGGCCACCCCCCATATAACCGGTTGTTAAGAAATTTGAATCCCACCCCTGCTTCTCAGGGAAAATCAGAAGGACCTCCCTTTTTCTGTCATTTCCTGACATCCTTTGACTGGGAGTGGGCATGCTTTATAAAAATGTGCAGGTGAATAATTAAAATAATAGCAAATTTGGCCAAAAAATAAAAAAATAAAGGATTATTACTGGCCAATTTACATTTTGCCCAATATTAAAATAAAATACTTTTGGATGTCCTGTAGTAATACTGTGGGCTCAGTACCACTAAGATATTCAGAGTGTAGTATCAAACCTCACCCCAAAATAAGACTAATCCCAGCCACCACCAGAACTAGCTTCAAATAACTTTTCAATACAGAAGGAGAAAAGCCCTTTACTATTTCATCACAATAGAATCATTTGCAAACCAAATAAAATATGACTCCAAGATACTTTTATTAAATTATTTTTTATTAGGCATACATGTCATGATTCATCAAGCCAAGCCTGTGTACATAATCCCTCTCAGCATTAAAAGAAGACAAGCTTTCCCTGTATATTTGAGAGGCAAGAATCCATACATGCCCACAGCCCAATTTAAGGTGCAGAAAGTTTTCTTGGGACTAGATTCATCTCTACTCCACTATATCTCTTCCAAAGAAGTCAGCAGAAAGAGGGGAGGGGAATAGAAGGGAGGGCAACCTATGAGCTCTCTGTAATGATCCATCCTGTAGAAAGGAATTAGAGGAATTGCAGTTTGGGCATTCGCTGCAGGTAGACCCTCCTCCCCATAAGGTGGATTGTGCCCTTTGGAAGAATTACTTCTCTGCTCCATATATAAACATTTGGTAGAAATCTGAATTTAGATCATTTTATTTCTGATGTAAAGAAAGAAAATATATGACAATGTTTCTACGGGGTTTTTTTTCCACATAGCTTTAATCGAGAAGCAAAGGAAGTTCTCTATTCTATTTTTATTATGATGTATATAAATGGCATCAAGTTCATTTAAATGTATAGAAAATATATAGAAAATATAAAAGATTATATGTATATAAAGCAATATCTCAAATACAATATTTAAATTCACTCCTAAACATGTGCATTTCTGAAGTTTCTGAAACCGTCCTTATTGCTTTAAAAATACTGCTTCAAAGCAGCAGCACATAATGAGTGTTAAGAAGAAATCTTTGTACCATTTATGTATTCAGAGTCACAGATAAACCAGCCAACTTCTAACCTCAACTTGTTTCTAATAACTTTTACACAAAGGAGGATACAAATTGTGCAAAGTGTCATCCACAGTTCTTCTGCCAGTCTTTCCTACACTTTGGACATAGCCTTTTTTTTTTGTTTAAAAAACACCTCATGTAATTTGCATTTGAATAATTTACAGATAATCCTTTTCTTGGTGTATATTACTATATATTGATATAAAAATGAGATGTGCCCTTTATTACTTCAAATGATTAGCAATTACAAAAACCTTTATCGTTCATCTTGTTTATTACACTTCTTGCTAGGAGAGTAAAGTTTGGCATCTGACACACAAAGAATTACGTGAAGAGGACTTTTCAGCTTACAAAACAAATGGAATATAAATTTTCATCCACTAATCAGCTTGATTCTTTCAACAAGAGGATGGATTTGCCTAACTTCTAATATTGATTTCAATATTTAGGCAAATAATATCAATTACATATTGTTCGTGCATCAAAACTGTGCAGTTTCGGTAAATCTGACTGAACAGAGCAAGGATAGTCTTTATTTTAGGCTAAGAGTCCAATTTACTGGGAGAAAATTTCTTGTGCAAACTTTGTTCAAATAAATAAGAGCTGTGTAAGCATCCTTGTTACTTGTTACACTTACTTGTCCCAGCTTCTGCCAACCTAGCAGATTAACAGAGTTGGAAGAGAACTTTATTTAGTCCAATCCCCCATCCAAGAAGGAGACCCTACACCATTTCTGACAAATGGCAGTCCAAATCTCTTCTTGAAAGTCTCAAGTGATGAAGCTCCCACAACTTCCAAAGGCTAGCTGTACCATTGGTTGATTGTTCTCACTGTCAGAAAATTTCTCCTTATTTCCAAGTTAAATCTCTCCTTGTTCAAAAGCATGTAAAAATACAAGTAGAAAAACAGGGATCACTAGCTTGGGAGTGGGTGTGTATTTGTTATGTATAGCATATATTTGTTCCATGATTCTTTTACGACTTGCATTTTATGAGTAGTGATATATTTATCATACAAATATATTGACAAATGTAAAATTCAGTGTCAAATACTTATCTTAGATCTATTTAAGCACTGCTTATTTTGTGATTTTGCACTGTAATAAAAAATAATTTCTGCTTCACACAAGGTTAGGGATTTCAAAAATTAATTCAGGTAAATTAAATACAGAATTTCAATAACTTTAAAACAGAAAATGAAAGGAGTATCTATTCTCTATGGAGCTGATTTAGAGAGACACTCCTTCATTGGCCTCTTTAAACTATTTTCCCCTTTTTGCAATGGAACAGGAATATATCACAGAATAACAGAGTTGGAAGGGACTTTGAGGCCTTCTAGTCCAACCCTTGCTTGAACAGAAGACCCTGCCTGTACCATTTCAGACAAATGTCTGTCTAGTCTCTTTTTGAAAGCCTCTAGTGATGGAGTACCCACAACTTTTGAAGGCAAGCCATTCCATTGATCGATCACTCTCACTATTCGAAAATTTCTCCTTAGTTCTAGGATACTTCTCTCCTTCGTTAGTTCCCATCCATTGCTTCTTGTCTTGCCTTTGACTCCCTCGTCTGCATGGGAGCCCCTCAAATATTGGAACATTGCTATCGTGTCTCCCCTAATCCTTCTTTTTTCTAAGACTAGACATACCCAATTCCTGCAACTGGTCTTCATATGTTTTTGCCTCTACTCCATAATATCCTTGTTGCTCTTCTCTGCACTTCTTCCATAGTCTCTTATTTATATTGTGGTGATCAGAATTGGATGCAGTACTCCAAGTATGGTCTTATTAAGACTGTAAAGTGGTACTAGAACTTCATGAGATCTTTATTCTATCCCTCTATTAATGCAGCCTAGGATTGCATTGACTGTTTTGGCCGCTGCTGCACACTTCAGATTCCTAGATGAAGAGAAGCAAAGGAAGTTCATACAGAGACATAGATCTGAAGTCTGCTGGGTCCCACTACAACAACGGAATGGAAACAAACTAATCAAGTTCTTGGCAACTTTTTATTGGTGCCTCAATTTGGATCTATTTCCTACTCAGCTTTGGTTAATCTCGGTTGCTGTAATGCTGATTTTTCCCTTTTGGAGCACCAATGCTTTCTGATGGACATGATGATTTCCCCCCCTGAATCAAAGAACACCTCTCACTATTTACCTGCCATCACATTGTGCTCAGAAACTAAATTTCACAGGTCTTTCAAGGCTTTGCAGTTCCCCTCATAGCAAACTGTCATTTTGGTGGGGAAATCACCTGAGGAATGCACAGAAGAAGTAAAAACATGAAGATGTGGGCGCTGATTAAATAGTTTTTGCATCTTCTTATTGATAATTAGAAGGAAGTATGGAGAAGTTTGAATTTAGCAGTGAGGCCAATGCCTGTGGACCTCAGGCAAACTATTTTTGAATGTTTGGGGAGGGGAACTGCAATTGTTCCTTTTGGCCTCCTTTTATGCCCTGCAATGTCTCTTGCTTCTTGAATAATTGAGATAAAAAAGATAAGACACATTAGTTTTGATGAAGCAGAAAAGCCATAGCAACATCCAGAGACCTTAAACTTCCAATCTTCCCTTTGGCTCACTATTTGACATAACTGCATCTCATCAAGCATAGCTGAATACATGGCCACAGTGTCGAAATGACGCTCACAAAGTCCGTTATCCTGGAAGGTCCACTTCTCTTCCCTCTGAGCAGAGTAGATGGTGAGATTTCAGCTGATGAAGGCAGTGAGAGAAGCTAAGGACAGGAAGCATTTCTAGGGTATACTATTGTATACATTGGCAATGTTTATGGTTTTGTAGATATATATTTCCTTCATCGAGACTGCCAAATTTTCAAGCAGAAGTAAGAAAACTTTGGGATAACAATATCATCTTACTTTGGGTTACAGAGTATCACTGAATATTGTATCAGCATTTTCAGGCTTCAACTGCTCCAAGGTATTCTGAAAAAAAGTACTTCATTATTGCTTCTTAATGAAAGACCCCCAGTTTTCCAGCCTCATTTTAGCATATTATTTTTAATCAACCTTTCCCTTATCTGACAACAGCTACACAAACCCAACAATCCATGTTAATACATATGTACAGATCTCCTGCTCACTTACCACTCCATGTTGAGCCTAGCTGCCATTTGGGGTGGATTATAATTATACTCAAACTGAAGATTGGAATATGGGAAAACAGAGTGATAAACAACTTGCCCTGAGGGTATATGGCAAAATGGATTAAATAAGATCTTAGAATTCTCTTGATCAGTTGCAGGTGCCCAACCTCCCATGTCACTTCACTAAAAATTGTTGGTAATTGTCAGGTAACCAGATTCTCCCCTGATTTTCACCAAAACAGGATATGCTAAACTCTCCAAAATGGAAAAAAAAATCTGATCCATCTTCTTAGTGATGTCATAGCATCACAGCTATGATTCTTACAGTTCTCAAACATCAACAAACTTATTTTTTTAAAAAACTGAATCCACAGAAAACTTATCTGTCCTCTGTTATTATCACCAAATGCATGTCAGCCTCCCCCAGGGACTCTGAATCATGTTGTTCCTGTTCTGCCTTGGTTGTGTTTATATTGCAAACATTAATATTTCATTAATACCACATTAGAGCCACCTAAAAAAAAAAATTCTTCCTTTCAATCATGTCCCATTCTGTGTGGACGTGTCCCTGCAAATTACTTGGCAAGAGTTTTCAGAAGTGATTTGCCATTGCCTCCTTCCAAGGGCTGAGAGAAAGTGATTGGTCCAAGGTCACCCAGCAGACTTTGTGATCAAGATTCATGGTCTTCCAGTTTCTAGCTTGATGCGTTAAGACTACACCAAATTACAATCAGATTACTAGAATAATTTCTTAGTCGTTTATTCTGCCTGAAACCTGTTTTTCTCTAGAACTATATGACTGTTATCTTTGGGGTTAAAAAGGCTGTAGACCAAATGAAAGATGACATCACCAACTATGGTTATAATTGTCAGGAAAAATAGTTCTATGAGCAAAGCTTAAGGAAACTCATTACCTCAGAGAAAAATTCACTCTTTCTAGCACTATCACATAGAAGAGGGCAAAAACTTTTCTTTCCTTGGCTGAGAAAGCATGTTCTAATGGGCTTCAATTATAAGATACAAATTTTCGTTGAAAACTAGGAAGAAGAGAAGAACCCATTCCCTCCAACCTTTGACAGAGATTCTTAAAGAAAAACTGGATAGCCATCTAGTGGGAATGCTCTTCCTTGAAGTTTCCTGGATTTTAAGAGAAAATAGCTTACAAGTAATTTTATGACAAATGCTTTTACAATTATAGGAAGCAACTCACCAGTGATATAGCTTTGGCAAAGTTCAAGCGAGCATACAGCATGATAGCAATGTCATTCTGACCTGCTTCTAGTGCAATGGAGAGAGCTGTGCTGCCATCCTACAGAAGAAGGTAAGAAGATACACATATGGCTGCAGTGATGGTGGGGCTTATGGGGGGGTGTCACTGTTTTTGTAAGGAGGAATTGTCATCATTTTGGTTGCCCTCCCACTTCCTGGAATTCCAGGAAATGCTATCTGGGACTGAGTCATACAGTTCTTTGAACATTAATACAGGGTAGTAGTTCAGGTATGGTATTAGACTTGCATCAGAGAGACGAGGTTCTTTACCATAGTTGGTTGACTCCAAGCCAATCATTTCCACTCACTCACTCTACTTTACAAGATTATGATTATGGAAGTAAAATTAGGAAATACCCCTTATGTATGCCATCTTGAGTGCCCTGACAAAATAGTATTAATGCAATAAATAAAACAAATTACTATTCTCCAACAGTGCTTACTGGAACATTGATTGATTGATCAATTAATCAATCGACTGATTGATCAATTGATTTGATTTATTGATGCCCATCTTATTCTTAATGTTCACCCCAAAGCCAAGAGAATCATCCCCTCCACCACCTATATGTAATAGCAAACAACTGTCTGATTTATTTTTCTTGGAAAGAGAATGTTTGGCAATGTGCACAATTCTCATTTTCCAATCACACACTTAGATAATAGTAAAATTATGGTAAATTATGGTAGAAGGCTCACCCAAACATAGGACCAAGGAGGTTGGTGTGTGTGTGGGATGTTAGGGTAGTATTACTTGAATTTAATAATCAAATGTGGAAGAATTTGATGATTTTATTCCCAATATGCCCTGCTTCCTTCTCTCTTTCTTTCCTAAGATTGAGCTGCAGTTATTCAATTATGAGAAAAAATTACTACGTGTTTCAAATAGTCCAGTACTAAACCTTGGCACTGAGTAAGACTTCTAATTTGCCTTGGCAACTGAATGAAATCTATTGTGCAGAGTTTTTCCTATGGGCTCTGAGATGGATGACAACCCAACAAACTCAGCAGCAGCAGCATAAGTCTAAGCAGGACTTACATTGTCTGTCTGGGCAACATCACACTCAGGGGTAGCCAATAGCAGGCGGACAATCTCAGCATGGCCATGTTCACAGGCACACATCAGTGCAGTAGAGCCATCATCATCTTGCAAGTTGACATCTGCGGCACTTGCTAACAAGGCACGTACCATCTCAAGACGCCCATGACTGACAGCTAACATCAATGCAGTCTGCCCAGCCTGTAGGAGTTGGGAGAAAAACCAAAAGAGTTAAGGGGCTGCCAAATGCAGGGTAGGGAAAAGCCTGTTGCAATGCCTAGCTCTTAAAAACCATGTGTATTAAGAACAATCTAAAATATTGAAGATGCACAAATTCTATTCAGATTTTGTATATCTATTGAAGCCAGTTAACAGCATTTTAAAAGATTTTGAAAAATTTCCATGTACTCATGTGAGAGTATGATTACTACTTTCTGGTTGTCACTATCATCCTCATTATTATCCTTCCAATTTTGCAAGAATCTATTGGTAAAGTTAGTACCTGGTTGGCTTTGGCATTCACATTGCCCTTTTTCAGCAGCTGCTTAATAGTCTCCATGTCACTCTCTGTCTGAGAGGCAGCCAGTGCTGTGAGCATGATGGCTGTATAGCCAGCTTTGTTCTGTTGGTCCACATGACACAAACCTACAATAACAAGACTGTATTAGAAAACTTCATCCTTCTGGAAATAAATATTTGAATATTGTGGGTTCCACAATTTCAAATGAGCTCTGGGAAGCAGTGGTAAAATTTGTTTATAATGTCTCTAAGAAAAGAGATATCATAAATGGAAGTTACTGGAGAGAGTCCACTATTATCTATCTTTCTTTGGTCAAAAATCTATGAAACCTCTATTTTAAACCCCAACATGGTAAACATCTTTTAAGGAAGATCCAATATGATAGTACATTTCACATATATACCAAATAGTTGGTAACATCAGAGAAATATGCAAAGTGTATGGAAAGGTGTTGGGTTATGTCAGGAGGCACTATGCAGGGAATAGTACCCTCCTGACACAACCATACATCTTTCCTCTGGGTTTCCCAAATAGTTGGCCTTATGACCATCTCCTATATATCAATCAATCAGAATAGAGCTGGAAGGATCTTGGAGGTCTTCTAGTTCAGCCCCCTGCTCAAGCAGGAGACCCTATACAATTTCAGACAGGTGGCTGTCCAGCCTCCTCTTAAAAACCTCCAGTGATGAAGCACCTATTTGTACTGTTTTTGGAAAAATCCTCACCCCTTGCATTAGACCTAACCATTTCCTGCCAAAGTTCCAGCCCTCCAGGTTCTCCCTAATAGACTGCTGTGCTGCTGTGACCAGAGCATTGATCTGTGAATTGGGACATTCAGCTTTAAACATTTGCATTGAGTGGTCTTGATGAGTCTCTTTCCCTTCAGCCTCTTTTACTTTATAGGGTGATTGTCAGTGCAAAGTTCAAATCTAAATTCCATGGAGGACTTCCGGTTTGAGCTTCTTCAGCGACAGACCGAAACCTCATCTCTGCGAGGCTTCGATCCGTGCTCACCGCTGGAGCGCCCCGAGCCGGCTGGTTTTGGGGCTAAGCCACTCCGTAGAGGTGGTGAAGAAGGGGGAAACTGCCCGCAGGGTTGAGGAGAGCCGCATCTCTCCTCCCCAGCTGGCCATTACTCCCTTTCTCGAAGGCGGTTGTAGCTGTGGTCAGAAATGGCCCCCAGAAAGAAGAACTCGACCGGAAAAGAATGTGCAGAAGGAAGATAAGAAGAGAAAGTTTTGGTTGACCGGGTCAAACAGCAAAAACAACAAATAAGGTACCCTGGAATTGAAACTATTAAAAAAAAAACAATAACATTGTTCCCTAAGAAGATTTTTAAGCTGCGAAGGAGAGAGAAAAAGGAAAAGATTTGGTTTTATTTCTCCTTTTCCTATACTGACAGCTAAGAGACTTAAGCAAGAAATTGGAAAAAAATCCACTTTGATATTAATAGGCATTTAATGCTGAAAATAAAAAGTCAAAGGGATAATAAAGATTTCTGGATAATCAAAAGCTTTTGAAAACTGGAAAGGAGAGAAAAAGAATAAAAGGGCAGGATATGGAAGGGACGAGACTGCCTGGAATTAAAAAGAATTTACAGCAAAATCTTAACAAGACTTCCAAAAGGATACATTTTAACTGAAATATCGCAACAAAAACCCCAGGAAGAGAAAGTCGAAAAAGAAATAAGAAGAAATAACTTGGGACTGTTTGGATTACTTGATGATTTCTGCATTTTTGATTATTGTATTTGAATGACTAAAATCAATCGGGTGGTTGTTTAAAACTGTTTAAAATGGCTCCACTTTTAGAAGAACTGAAAATGAAACTTAAAAAGTACAAAGAAGATGCACAAGAAGCAAGAGGTTCTTTTGGCTTCGTATTTCAGTTTTTAGAAATGGAGATTTGGAAATGAGAAACAACAAGAAATGCCTGCAGAACAAGAAGATTGCGACAAAGAAGAAGCCATCTTTAATGAACAAGTAATCTTAGGTGGGGGGAAAAAAGGAAAGTGGGGAAAGAGAATGGAAAGTTTAAGATTGGGAAAAACAACTCCCCCCCCGTCCCCCCAAATAGAGTGAAAAATAAGTACAAAATCAGAAAGCAACAGAAGAGGGAAATGCAGAAGAGAGAATTAGAAGTAGGGAGACAAAGGGGTAAAAAGGGGAGGGAGAAGATGAGAAGGAAGAAAGAAAGGAAAAGAAGATATAAAGGACAGAAACAAAATATAGAGAAACAGGGCCTATTTAGAGATAATGGGCGAAAATTTAATGGAAAGGGGGATTCTGCAAAGGTACATAAGATAGTGTTGTTATATTAGAAACAGAAATAATTTTAGAAAATATGAAACAATGTATGATTAAAATGTTTGATAAAATAGCTATTGTAATTCAGTGGAATGCTTGTTAATAAATAAATGTAACAAAATGAATATTTAATAATTTACAAAACATATGTGAAGAGAAATAAGGGAAAATTAATTATGGAGATTATATGTGTCTTTAAGGAAGTATGATATTTAATTGAAGTGTTAAAGATGTTAAGATTTTAATGATAGAACTGAATTGGAATGGAATGAGGGTTTATAATCTTTTTTTTTTTAAGAATATAGTGCGTATTATAAGAATGTACCAAACAGAATTTGATTGGAAGTTATGTATTATGTATTATATTGAAGGTCATAACCTTAAGGTATATATTGAAGTTTAAATAAGAGTTGAATGGATGTAATTAAAATATATAAAGGTGTCATACTCCAATTAGTAACTACAGAACATTTGTTTAATGAGAAAAGATAATATGAAATTGAAACAGAACAGACAAAAGTATAAATACAATGATTTGAATTGAGATGATATAATCAAAATAAAATTGAGAAAATTAAAAGAGGGGAAAAACTATATAGAAAATGTAGAATAATATAAGATATGGAATAGAACACAAAAAGGAGCATGAAATTGAATTTTGTGTCTGTATAAAGAAGTTCAACCCGGGACCATGCTATTTTCAAAAAAGACGTTTTACTTGTATTTTGTATGTGTGAAAACCCAAATAAAATTTTATTGAAAAAGAAAAATCTAAATTCCATGGAGGATGGAAGTATGTTGAATGTAAATAAATCCAAGCAGAATTAATGCGAAACCAGTACATGCCACAGGGTGCCTACAGAAGGTTCCTTGGTTCATAACAGGTTTTCTGCATCATTTAATTTTTAAAAGAAGATTCTCCTAGTTTAAAACAGGAACAGAAAAGCAAATACATGGTAAGGCAAAATGCCAACCAATTGCTTCATATTTATTTCATAAATATCTAAGACTGCTCTATAGCCTTTTCAGAAAACAAAAGTTAGAGAGGCTGAAATGCAGGGATTGGTTGGAAATCTGCCAAATCTATCCTGGTTGGGGATGGGGGTCAAAGTTAAATTAGGAGAGGGAAGAAGGCGGAGCCTCCTCGCTGACGGACCATAGATCACGACTCTCTGCGGCTATGGTCTGTGCTCTTTTGTTGGAGAGCCCCAATCATTATGATTAGGGGCTGAAGCTGCCTTGGAGGGGCGGTGGAGTAAGGGGAAGCCATAAGCCAGGTTGAGGGGAGCCACATCTCCCCTCCTGGGCTTGGTCTTTTTCCCCCCGAAGACGACTGCAGCGGTGGTTTAAAATGGCCACCCCGAAGAGGAGGACTCAGCTGGACTACGATTTGTGCAGGAGGGAAGAAAGAGGTGGATAACATCTGAACCAGGACAACTGGGTGACACAACTAAACAAAAGTACCCCGGGATTAAGGTAACATGGAATTTTTAAGAAAAGAAAAGTGAGCGGCAAAATTACAAAGGGACAGGAAAAAAAATAAGAAAATATTTTTGACAGCTAAGCGGGGCTTCGAACTGGGAAAGGAAGAAGCTGGAACTAAAGATTTAACTAAATTGGACTCAAATATTTTGGGGATATAAACAGACATAAAATAAAGCTGGACTTAAGATTGTCAAAAAATAATAATAATAAAGTTTACAAATTGGAGACTGGACTGTGCTGGAATACTGAGGCTCGAAAAACCCTAAATAAAGAAATAGGGGAAAAAGGTGAAGACTTTGTATAATGGAGAGTGCCACCTTTTGACAAAAACTTGAGCTCAAACAAAACGGAAAGCATCCTGTTTCTGAATGAACTTGTGTGGATATAACATTAAAGTAATATTGAAACAAAGTAAGAATTTTAGAAAGTGAAAGCAGAACCAGAATAAAGGAAAAAGCAAGGAAAGACTGACTGTGGGATTGATTGATGTTTTTGGTATAAACCCTGGGCTGGAATAACTGAGAACTTTAGAAAATTGAAAGAAGAAAGAAGGAAAGTAAAAGTGGGTTTTTTGTGTGGACTTTAACAATCATAAAATATAAGAGTGTATAATGATGACATTTCTTCGGGAATTAAAAATGGAACTTAAAAATATGACAGAATTACTACAGGAAAGAGGCAAATCACTTTGCTCTGTGTTAGAAAAAATGGAAATGGCGACTGAAGAACAAGAAGAAAGAGCTTCAGAGGAGGAGGAGTCGATTCAAGGAGAAGACATTTTAAATAGACAATTAACACAAAGAACACTACAAAGAAGTGGGGAAAGAAGGAAGGTTAAAAAGTTGAGATTTAAGAAGGCAATCAAAAGGGGGAATACCTGTGAAGTCAGGAAGGGCAGAAAGACCCAGCAGAAAAGGGGAAAGGAAGATATTAAGAAAGAGAGGGATATAAACTGGAATGAGAAGAGGGGGAGGAGAAGCAGTAAGAAACAGGTGCATGAAATAAAGAAATACGGAAATAGTAAAATGTTGAAAATAAATTGTTTTTTCAGAGATAATGGTTGATGAATTAAAAAGGGGATTCTGCAGGGTGACAAGGGGTAATAAGAATATTTCTGCAATTAAAAATATTTAGAAAATAGGATAATATAGATACTGATAACTCTTATTAAAAATCAAGGGGGGGAAATATGCTGCGGAATCCAAATGAAAAGATGTAATGATGATTATTGTAACTTCTTAAAAATAATGGTTTATTGGGAATCAAGATGAGGGAATAAAGGTATATTTTAATTATTGAGGTGTCACATTCAAAGCAGTAAAAGGGGGGAAACCTATACGTTTTTTTTTTTAGTGTTAAAATTTGTATTAATCTAGAATTTATAAAAAGAATGTGTAATGGAAAGGGAATATGACAGACTAAAGAACCAACTAAATTAATAAGTTAACATAGACTATTAAAAGCAAGGAGAGATATTGGTAACTTTATTATTATTACTAATTATTATTATTATTATTAGGCAAACACATATTGTTTATCTTTATTTTTAAAATAAATATTAAAGGATTATATTTGAAATAATTGAAATGAAACAAAAAGATGTTTCGATTGAGATTAATGAAAGAGGCTAGAATTAATGTGTTTGTTTCTCTCCTTACTGAAAATTTGGAATGGAAAAGGTAATAATAGAATTAAGTATGCATATATGAATGTATAAATGCTGTCATATTTGTATGTAAAGGTGATGACCCAGAAATATGCTGTCCACTAAAAAGAGATTTTTGTTTTTAAAAACTGAATAAAATTTGTTTAAAAAAAAAAGTTAAATTAGGAGAGGAGAAACCTTCCTGGGGGGTTAAAAACAGCATCAGGCAGCAATCTCTGCAAATTATGTCAATGTGGCAATTCTGTCAAATAATCTATAGGAATTATTTTTTAAGTTGGCAAATCATTTTGTTCATGACAGCAACCCAACACATTCTCAGAATTCAAACTGTCCTCACCAGCCTAAAGTGGATCCTGGCTCCCCTGGCTTGAAAGTCATCCTAGGCTCTAGAGCCCCAAGTGCCCTGGGAAATTGACTGCTATTGCTGTTCATTTAGATGGGCTATTCTGACAAAGGCTCCCTCCCTTTCTTCTGTCCCCACCTACCAGTTTCAATTAGTTTTGCAACAAGGGGGAAGTTGGAATGCGAGACTGAATAATGCAGGGCCGTGTTGCCATTGGCATCCGCCATATTGATGATGAATTCTAGCAACTGCGGGGAAACAGCCCGGAAATCTGTCAAGTGCAGCGAGATCAAATCTGGATCGGCTTCTTTGTGGCAGGAAAGCTTGAGCCAATAGTGGAGCATTGAGGTATAGGCTAATTTCTGCCAGGGTACATATAAGAAAAAGAAATAACAGGAGAGGTAGGTAAGAAATTGTTAGGGCCCATTTTTGCATGCTGTCTTCATGGCTGAATGTTCTGTGCTTTTTCAGTATTTCCATTGCTTATTATATTCTGGCAAATGGGCAGGGTATCAGAGACATTATTTTAAATACCCACCCCAACTTTAGAAATAAATATATATCCAGATAAGCTAACACTTATAATTAAGGAAAATGAAGAAACTGAATATTTTTTGACTTGGGACTTATTTTGTCAATGGTTAGCTGACAAAAAAAGGAGTTAGAAACAGGGAAATATATGAAAGGATTAATGATTTACAGAAGATATGTTAACTTGGTTAAAAAATAGTATGATTATTATGATTATTAACATTAGTATAATTGACATTAATGCAATGAATGTTATTATAAATACTGTGATTATTATTTCCTAAAATGATTTGTACCCAGACAACTGAAATTGGAATTTTTGTATGTTATAAAATAAAATAAAAACTTATTACAAAAATAAAAGAAATAAATGTATACCGTCTCTTCATCCATTTGTGGATTCGAACTCTCTAAGTATTTCTGAAGAACTGCACAAGCTGAAAGCAACTCCTTGCTGAGACCCAACCTGGTAATTGAAAAAAAGTGAAAAAAGAGGGACATTTTAGCCCCTGTCTGTTTTTATATATATTACTAATGCTAGTATTTAGTATTATGTGCGGAAAACTGGGTTTTTGTTCTCTCCTCACTTTTCCTTTTTCATGGCTATAAGGAAGAGTTAAGCAGGATTCATTTTCAGTTCTCATAATTTTGTGTTGTTTTTTAACTTTGAACAAGATCCTGTATTTTGAAAAAATATATACTTATTTTAGAGAGCCAGTTTGGAGTAGTACTGTATTAAGGTTCCAGAATAGAAACCAGGAGACTGATTTCTAATCCTGTCTTTGGCATGAAGCTACCTTGGGCCAGTCACTCTCTCAGCTCTAGAAAAGGGGGAATGGCAAACCACCTCTGAAAAACCTTGCCAAGAAAACTGCAGGGATTGACTGATCTGAAAATCAGATACAATTGAAGAAGAAAAATGTTTATTTTAAAACCAGTCAGCATTCTAATTCAGTTTGTGGTCAGCTTGTTTATTAATTCATTGGAAGTGTGCTTATAAATCAAGTGGAAGGGGGAGGAAAAAGAGGGAATATATCAACTAAGTTTTTGATCAAGATTACATAGAGCAATAATCCTAAATTGTGGTTTAGCATTAAATTAGGAAGTTTCTCTGAGAGGGAAAATTAATACAGAGCATTTACAGTGAATTGTTCTGTTTTGTGCTAATTCAGGGTTATAATTCAATGACAGTTGTGCAACAACTGTTACAGCCCTTACAATACAACATATAGAGAGTTATTTTACTCAAGAAGAAAAGAACTCTGAAACTGTTTCCAGGACAGCATTGGGTAAAACAGGGGTGGGTAAAACATTTTGTGATGCTCACATATCCTATTATCAAATAACAATAGTGCAATTTCAGCGGGGTTTTGTGGGGTTGGGAAGTTTGGGGTCAGAAGAATAGCCTGTTAATCTGAATGTATGATGATAGATGCAGGTCAACTTTAAATTGCTTTTAAAGAGTTGAGGGGTGGAATTAATGGCTATGTAAAGCATACAGTGCATAGTGCAGACTCTCAAGAGCTCTGAAGATGTCCAAACTAGTGATTACCCAGTTTTGTCTGCTGGTTCCTTGCTGGGACCTTCTGCTGTGGTCATTTTCCCCACCTCAACAGGTACTCCAGGATGTAATATATCTGTGGTTATTCCAGAAAGCTTTGGAGCTTCAGCTACAATTCCTTGCCCAGCAGGAAGGCCCTCACTTGCCTCATGGTATTCACTCTCAGTACTTTCATTGTCTGAGATGTTCTCAGCTGTGCTGGAGTCCTCAGAAGAGGTAGACTCATACCTGGAACAACACAGCCAAAAAAAGTCTGAGAAAGTTCTCCAGATTCTCTTCAGAACAGAAAGACACTATTGCAAACCCTGGCTGTGTGCTACCACTGCATTTCAAGAATGAAGAACTTCAGAGATGCCAGGTGACTTGGGATCTTGCAGGTCACAATGGGACAATGGAAACCTGTCTTGGTACAAATGGCAACTTACAATAAAAGCAGCAAGGATAAGTAGAGCTCTCACCCAATGATAGATTATGATAGGACTTCTAAGCAAACTCTGATAAAATTGTTCAGTTGTTGTGTTTCTTTGAGGTGAAGATGGCATATTGCTTCTTTGAACTCCAAATTAAAGATTACAGAAGGAAACAAGTCCTGTATGCCTTGTTTCCTCAATTAAGGAATTGAGGAATGAACTGGGGAATTGAGGAATGAAGTGGGAGCTTCCCATTTTCTTTATAATTCTGAAACTGAGATTTACCCTCCATTGACACCCACAAACTGGAGGCTCTTCTTGCTAGTCACTATTTCTGTAGGTTCTTCCTTCTTCTTCATAATTGACCGGATCCCTGCAGTAGATGAAGCTATGGAGAAAAAAATGAAGGTAGTAATATCAACTTGTCAGAGGATTCCATGGCACCTTTCACCACCACCACCCCTTCTTACCTTGATCCTCCTTCTGAACATCCAGTTTAGGTTCTTGAGAGAGGCAAGGAACCACTTGGAGGGAGTCAAGAAGGGAATCTTCAGTTTTCTCTAGTGATTCTTTGGGCTCTGAAACAGGAGAGTGGCAACAGATTGCTGCCCCTTGGATGTCTTTTTGATTATGTAGTATCAATATTGCTGTTTTGTGGTTTCACATTAAGGAATGCAATATTGCTCCATGTATGTAATACATGGCTTGATTACAACCTGGCCAAGTGCCATATAATAATTTAACATTCCAAGCCTGGAAAACAGGGAACAATATATACAGGTAGTTCTCAATGTACAACCATCACTGAGCCCAACATTTCTGTTACTAAGCAAGACAGTTGTTAAATGAGTTTTACCCCACTTTAACAACCTTTATTGCCACAGTTGTTAAGTGAATCTGGCTTCCCCATTGACGTTGCTTGTCAGCAGGTCGCAAAAGGTGATTACACAGCCTGGGACACTGCAACTGTCATAAATACATGCTAGTTGGCAAGAGTCTGAAGTTTGATTATGTGACCATGTGAATACTGCAATGGATGTAAGTGTGAAAAATGGTGATAAGTCATTTTTTCAGTGCTGTTGTAACTTCAAATGGTTACTAAACAAATGGTTATAAATTGAGAACTACCTTTATGGAACTTTTTTTATACACAAGGAATATTCCCTCCTTGTATTAAGCTATGATGTTTTTTTACCAACATTCATAAATTCACAACATCATAATAATTTGTAAAAAATGTAGAGATGTATTGATATTGAAAGAAATAGCATAAGACAAAGAATTATGTGTTCTGCAAATGAATAGTAAAGTTATATGGAAAAAAGAATAAAAGAAACTTGTAGTCAAGTATCTTTCAGGCTATGCCCAATATATGGGCTTATCTTGGCTCCTCTGTGAAGATTGGTTCTTCATCTAGTTTCCAGAAGAGCACCCTTGTGATTAAATTGGAGATTATGCCTCTAGTTTAACAGATGCTCACCCACTATTAGAGTAGCTAATATAATTTTCCTATTTTGGGGATGGTAGCACATTTGGAGTTCTGTAAATAATAACTTCTGCATTTTTACCGATGGCTGCTGAGAAGCTTGCACATTCACATTATGGGGTCAGCAGAATCAAGCTGCTTAACATCCCACCCACATCCCCTCTGCCATGAGATACTCCCTGTTATTGTCTTTTTTTCAATACATTTCCAAACTGAAGTTGACTGCAGCCACAAAAAAGATTATAAAGCCCACTAGAGGCCAAAAAATGAAAATCAATCCAGGCGATTGGAGTTTTGCTTAAAGATAGGGCAGTTCTGCTTCCTTTAAAAAAATAATTTGGTAATATAAACAGTCATTTCAACTGTATCATGGGGGATATAAAGAAAATATTCATGGACACATGCAATCAAGCATTATGTTGGAGCCTGGATGCAATGCTACTTAAATATATAGAGATTGTTTTATTTACTGTATTTTACTTACTCGTTCAGTCAAATTCTTGGCCAGCTTCCTCTCTTAAAAACCATTTTCTAAATGCATAGGTTTGCTGCATAATTTATTATATGAAAGTTATCCCTTAAATTTAATCAAACTTCTATTATGAATATAAGCTGTTAGTTTTGCCATTGCTACGTAATCTCCAAGTTTAAGTTTCCAAATTGATATAGTCAATAACAGATCTGTTTTCCAATAGTCTGCTAGGTTTATCCTCCCCATTATAAACATGTATCTTCATAAACTATAACATTTTTGTTAAAATTTCTTGGAATTACATCTAGTAAAAGCAAAATGTGGTTTCAATTTTAAAAAATCTAAAATTTCTTTCCAGTATTTTTTTTAACTTTGTACAAGTCCATCACATATGATAAAATGTTCCTTCTGTATCATTACATTTCTAGTATTTTTTACTATATTATGGGTTTATCTTGGCAAATACCAGTTTTCTCTTAAGTTGTAACTTGGGATGAATTCTATAGATTTGCATTTAGTCATACCAGGCATTGGCTGTTTTAAAAGAAGCAATGGTTCTAGCTGGAATGATACAGAGAAACTAAACTAACAGTTAAGTATAATAACAGTTTGTCTCTTTGTGACATTAGGGACAGAGAGTTGAAAGATATTAGGAGAATAGATAAATAAACAATTAAACATGTCACTCAGCAGGTGACAACACGTAGACAATTTTAGCTGATTTTGAAAAAAGGCACCTCAAAAGATCACTAGGAAATCCCATAGCTGAATGCAAGATTGGGAAATTGAAAGCAACATCCTTAAAGACGACAATGGTAAATCACTTCTGTATTGTTTTCAAGCAACTAGATATATTTGTCCAAACAGCCACCAGAAATCAAACTTGACTTGAGGGAGTCTTTAGTTTTAATTAGACATCTCAGGAAAATAATATGTTCACCAGTGTTTGCTGGTTTAATCAAGGCTATCATCTCCTTGCCTTTGTCTACAATTTCCATTCAGCAACCACCGGAAGAAACTTACGTCAAGTCATGAGTTATTTTAAGGAATTGTTTTCTTTTAGTCCTGCTACCCCACAACAAAGCAGGGATTACAGGAGTGGGATGAACATTTTTTCTATCATCCTGCAGACCACCCCTTGCAATAGACCCCAAGCAATGCAGTTATTCCACAAGCAACACTCACTGCTCTGAAAACAAAAGTCCCTTTCTGCAATCAACTGTACAACTGCAGCAGGAAGATGATCAGACAAATAAGATCTTAGGGAAACCCTAAAGACACATTGATCCACAGAGGCTCAGTTGGCTTTCATGTTGCAACTTTGCAACAGCTGGAAAAGCTCCCAATGTTTATCCAGGTCCTGATGCCAAGAATGTAGGCTGCTCATCCCAAGGGAGTTCTACCTCATGTTGGAGATTCTGCTGTGATTTCCACATGCAGAGTTAAGAATACACCAAGTACCAGCAGAGAGCTAAGAAAAGAATTGTGAGGCAGAGTTGTATCCTCCAGAGATTTGTAGCTTAGTCTAATTCTGAGCCTAAGGAAGCATTTCTGGCCCACCTCATAGGTCTATTGGACAAAGGTAACTTTAGCTTATCTTCATCATAACTTCAGCTTCCAATAATCTTTTTGCTCAAGAATATTTGACCTCCCCACTGGAAATTCCACAGACTATTTTAAAACTGCCTTTTTGTTTTGCTCCTACTATAAATTGTGGCCAAAAAGCCAATTCCTTCTATGAATGCTTCTTTTAAGATTAAAGTTGTGTGAGAAAACAGTTGAATTTTGCAATAAATTTGCAGGCCCGGCTTTAACATTTTTCTCCTGACTTTGACAAAGGGATTCTGCCAGAATTTTTTATCTCTCTAAAGACTATGGAAATCAGTCTTTTGTCCTGACTATTTTTAATAGGTCCAGATATAAACTGATATAGTGCTGTGTGTCATTTTAAACATTATGTGCATGAACTGAACTTTTTATAAGGTAATATTCCAGTTAAAGGAAAATACATAAGCAAAATATCAACCCTGGCCCCAGAAACGAGACAGGCTACCACTTTCCTAGTCTTTCAGAAGAGTTTGAAGACCTGACTCTGCTGACTTGCTTGCGCCTGACTTGGAGTGGAGTAGCAACCTTAGGGTTGGCAAACTGTCTTGAAGGGCCCCCCACTTTTAACTTTAATTTATTCCTGTTTTGCCTGTCTGTTATTGATCTATGATATTTACATGGTTTTTATGTTTTTAATTGTACATTGTCCAGAGTCGCTCTGTGAATGGATAACCAGTCTCTAAATTTGATAAATAAAAGAATAAAATAAAACATTGTAATGCAACCTTGCTTAAGAAAGAGAAAGATGCATTACGTCATGGCAAAATCTTGTTTCTAGTTGCAGCTTATGGCTGGGACATGGGCTGTTGGCAAATGAAACAAGGACATGGCTATGTATATTTAAACACTGGCTAAAGATTAATTTTTAACTACAAGGTTTGATTTCTCTTATTTTATTGAGTCTATCTGTTCAATATACTGTATCTACCAAATTGAAGGTAAAATTCATAAATAGGGCTTTACACAGATGTACCATTCACACTGGGACACTAACAGGCCACAGCAATTCTTAGGCAAAGAATCCTTGACATGGAATTGCAAAGTGAATACAGTAGAAAAACAGCTGGAAGAAAATGGGGCCACATCTGTAGCAAAGTTTACATTGAATTTTTAATGTCAAATTAACTTGGCTGTTAACTTTGGCTGTTGAGGTAGTCCTCCAGTTACAACCACAATTGAGCCAAAAATTTATGTTGCTAAGTGAAACATTTATTCAGTGAATTTTGCCCCATTTACAACTTTTCTTGCCACAGCTGTTAAGTGAATCATTGCATTTGTTAAATTAATGAAATGGTTGTTAAGTGAATCTGGCTTCCCCATTGACTTTGCTTGTCAGAAGTTCTCAAAATCTAATCTTATGACCCCAGGACACTGCAACCATCATAAATATGAACTAGTTGCCAAGCATCTGAATTTTGATCACGTGACTGTGGGAATGCTGCAATGGTCCTAAGTGTGAAAAATGGTCATAAGTCACTTTTTCAATGCCATTGTAATTTCAAACTGACACTAAATGAACTGTTGTAAGTTGAGGACTACCTGTACCCATAGTAATAGAATTATATCATTTTTATTTTATTTTATTGTTTGGTTATTCTTCTTTACTCTTCTTTACTTTTTCACTTCTCTGTCTTATTGTCTTTCTATGTACAGCATAACTGCAACTGGTATTAAAGTAACCAAAGAAACTGAACTGAGTAATCTTGTCTGGATAAATGGGTTCTGCTCCCCTAAACTAAATCAAGGCTAGATTACTTCCTTTGTTCCTTACCTCTTTCTTTCTTTCCATCCCCATCCTCTTCTGTGTTGACAATGCTGATCTTTTTCACAGAGTGAAAGGTGGTGGCTGTGTTTGCTGCTCCAGCATGAATTGGGAAAGTGGTTTCCATCACCTCACTGCTGTGGTATGTGGCACAAAGTGGCACCTGAACTTTCTCAGAGACTGAATCTTTGCCTGCTGAAAGCCTGAGGCTGGCACAGGGCTCCTTGCTCTCCAGGACCTGTGCCCTCTGAGGACCGGTAGCTATGCTGGCTGCAATCTCTGGCTCCCTTTCCACTTGGACAACTTTGACTGTATCAACCCGAATGGAGGCATCCCATTGCTGAGCATCTTTTCCTCTTGCTTCCCATTCTGTTAGGCCCTCATCTCTTGTCGAAGTTTCTTTGTCTTTCTTCTCCCTGCCCTGATGCTCCAGTTTCTGATGGGCAGCTTGGAGATCTTGAAGTGCTCTCTTCAGTTGTGTTTCTAACATAGCAATTTTGGTGGATAGGGTCTGAATAGCTTGACATTGTTGTTCCACTTCTGGGGAAGGTAACCCCAACTCCTCCTCCTTGACTGCTACCCCTATGTCACATCTTGCCATGTCCACGTTCACTTCTCCATCTTCAACTGTCCTTCCCACACCCACTGACCTCACTTCCTTCTTATCCAATCTACCCTTCATGTCAGGTCTGGTACTGCTATCCTCTGTATTTCCACCTGCCCCTTCTTCAGGGATGTCTATGTAGAGCTCCCCTCGTGATTTTCCCTTGCCAAATCCTCCTGGGTGCCCCAAAAATTTCTGGCTTTTAAGCTGAACACTTAGCTGCCTTTTTTCTTCCTGTAACACTGAGATCTTCACCTGAAGGACTGGGATCATCTTGACCTGTTCTTCCAATTGGCGCAACTTCTTCAAAGCCACAGCCATCTGCTCACGAACATACTGAAGATGTCCTGGAGTTGGTGAGACTGGAGTGGACAACCCAGAACCAATTGGTGTGAATTGTCCAGAAGCACCTTGCTGTGAGCCATTGTAAGAAGTTTGATGGGAAATACTCTGGCTTCCAACCAAAGAATTTGTTGACCCAGATACACTGCTATGGAGACTTCCTAGTCTACTTGCTGTGGGGGTTTCTAGGTCTGCCTGGTCTTCTAACTTCTTTCTAGCATCCAGCAAAGTTTTCTCCACACGGGCATTGAAACTGCTGTGAATTGCATTAGTGTATTGTGGGTAGAAGCTACGGCCACAATAAGAATAGGAGGAATGGCGACTGTCCATACTGGCATTGGAACAGAGGGACTCTGTTGATGTCCACCAGGAACCAGTGTAGCCATAGCCCCGGGGCAATGAGCTGTAGCGTGGTCGACGATGAACTGGAATTCGCTTAATAGTGTGGCCTTTCTCAATGTCATCCACATATTTGAGAAAGTCCAGATCAAGACGGTAGCCATAAGGAGTCTCCACTGAGTAAGTTACGTCTTGCTCCTTCCCATGGAAGATTGTAGTAGAGGCTGTATTGACCTTTCCTACAAAACACAAAAGAGAAAGTTCAGCTTAGAACACTTTTCTGTCAGGGTTGAGGATGTGCATGAAAGGACTGACCACAGAAAGTCTGGGATCATCATGACCTAGTTGAATAATGAGTGTTTGCGTATCATGGCATGTATTGGCTGATCTCAACATAGATAGCCATGGTAAATTGTCTCTTACTTCCATTCTATGAGAAAGAAAAATTATCTTAGAATCAATTGTATTTTTTAAATCTGCCAATTGCATCAAAACAGCTCTCCTCAAGCAAGGTGGGGACTAGTTTAAATCAAATAACAGAATAACAGAGTTGTAAGGGACTTTGTAGGTATCTAGTCCAACCTCCCACCCAAGCAGGAGACCATAACCATTTCTGACAGATGGTTGTCCAGTCTCTTCTTGAAAGCTTTAAGTGATGAAGCTCCTACAACTTCTAAATGAAATAGAGTACTTGTAACTAGTAAATAGGAATTCTACATTTTCCCCAATTTTGCATTATTTGGATCTCACTGCCAAACCAATAAGCCTCATTGATTGATAGATTGACTGGCTGATTGCAAAACTACATCTTAAAAAAGTTTAATCTGAATCTTTATTCTGTAGCCTGATATCAAGTGTCACAGCATCTCATCCAACCTCAGTACTGACATCACATAAGACAATATAGCTTGCATGTATAACAATTCTTAGTTCACAGGCAACTCTATACCATTCTTTGTGGACCACAGATCTTTCGGCAGCCCTGAAAACTTTCTTCCATAGTCCCAATGATTAGCCCTGAGGGCAGTGATGGGGTGGGGTGGGGTGGGGTGGGGAGATTGTTCTGTTCATTGTTGTTTGTTCCAAAAGGTATTCAAATACTATATGCTAATTTTTTTAAGTGTTCTTCATGCGCACATAAAGTGTTTCAGAGGAATACAAAAAGTGTTCCAGAGTCAGTATATTTCTAAAATGCTGGATCGAAACAGGGAATGGATATTATTAGCTTGCTCTTGTTGTAAACTGACCTTAGATACACTTCTTAAGTTGTTGTATTTGGGCATTTAGCTGGTTACAGAAGTGTAGATAGGATTTGGTTTGTTCTAATAAGAAAATTTTATTTTTTTAACTGAGACTTTCTCCCAATACTTTTTCTCTAATCCATAGATGAAACAGATAGCAGTAGCAATAGCATTTAATTTTATGTACAGCCCCATAGCGCTCTACAGCATTTCTTGGGTGGTTTGCAATGCAGAAGTATTATTTGCATATTGCCCCCAACAATCTGAGTCCTCATTTTACTGATTTTGGAAGGATGGAAGGCTGAATCAACAATGAGCCTCAGTAGGATCGAACTCCAGGCTGCAGGCTGAGTTAGCCTGCAATACTGCACTTTAACCACTCTGCCACAAAATCTATGTAGCATTTAGGGAATCATAGAATGGGGTTTTAATTGTCTATGAAATCTTATTTTAGTGGTCTAGCCAGAATTATTTCCACTTGTGACCCTCTCCTATTTTCGCTTTTCATCAGAAAGCACTTTGATTCCTAACTTATATTCTGAGACTACTAAATATACAGGTAGTTCTCATTTAACAATTTAGCAACTGTTCAGTTAGGATGATGTTGAAAAGTAACTCTGTGAGTAACTCTTGCATTTTCGGGTCTGTAAGGCAAAGGAAAACTGAAATAAGATCATAAGCAGAGTAAAAGTTTCACTTAATTGAGTTAGCAGCCCCAATTGTGGTTGCTACAATTATAGCCATCAAGTTGAAATATATTTGCATACACAAGAAAAAGAACTGTATCCCACTGAATCCTTCCCATCAGTGGTGAGATTCGAAAAATTTTACTACTAGTTCTATGGATGTGGCTTGGTGGGCATGGCAGGGGAGGGATACTGTAAAATCTCCAGTCAGAGGTGGTATTTTCTGGTTCTCCGAACTACTCAAAATTTCCGCTACCAGTTCTCCAGAACTGTTTAGAATCTGCTGAATACCACCTCTGCTTCCGAGGCTATGAAATAAAAGAACTTTCAGTTCGAGAATACTTCTGAGATTGAATGTGGCAATGTGATCTAAGATTACTATCTGCATTGGCACAAGAATGCCCAGTGCCATCTGTTGATGCTCCCTGTTCAAAAGTAGTCTTCATACAGACCTACCTGGGAAAGCAGTCCCCATATGCAGAACCTGGGCCATTCCTTCCACTTGATCAATACGCACGTTCAAAACAGCCCAGAAGCCTTCTCACAGCTCATAGGAAACCCACTTTGCCTGAAAACAGAAATAAATGCCATCTTAATCCACATATTCCTAAAACAATCAGCCTACACTAAGGGACTCTGTTTCTGTTTGATGCTTCAAATGTTTGTGAGAATGACTGATAGGAATTTGACAGTACTTTCTGAAAGCAGGACACTGCCCTCTGGGATAATTACTTCCAATAACACTTTTGAGTGAGTAATCACCACCAATCTTGTGTTAGGTAGATGTCACATTGAGCTTCAAAGTGGCATAACAGTTCCTGATTAGAGTGTTTACAATTCCCAACAGGGTTATTGCCACTATAATTATCTTCAAGTTACAGAGAACAAAAGTAGAAATAAATGTATGTTTTAAAAACTATGCAGTAAAAATGTGCAAAACTGAATGTAGTTCAAAAGATTAATAGCTTACCCATAAAAATGCATCCTATCTAAAACTGTTTGTAAGATGCTTGCTTGCTAATAAGAAGAAATATTAAAACACAACTTTCACATCATTCCACCCTTCATCTTCAATAATATTCCCTTTGTTATTTAAAGGACTATTTCTCCTCTTACTTATATGATGGAAATTGTTTTAAATGTTTAAAGTATAGATCACCACCATTGGGGCCTAACTGGCTTAAAGGGCAATGCAGAAAGTTTTAATAAACTTGTACTTTTCAGGATCTGTAATTTGCATGTCTCTCTCTATATTATTTCCCTTTTTGCCATTCAGAGTCTTGCTTGTATATCTGAAAGCTAAAAAGAGTCTCTTTCCTTCTTAATACTGTAATCTTGTTTATCTCTCAAGGGAAGGGAAATGATTCTGCTAGTCACATGCCTTGCCAATATCCAACCAGGAGGTGGCACTATATAATGTATTTGATTCCCCCCCCCCCCACAGACCTTTTTTTCTTATTTGCCAGAAAACGGGGTATAGAAGCCTCTCACAGACACACCTACACATTCAGGTTAGGGGGAGGACAGCGAGTAAGGTGTTTCCTAGACGATAATTAATGACAGCAATAATTCACAGGCTGCACACACCAAGACCAGGAATAGAGTTAAGCTATAGGTTTGAGGGTTTCTTGAAGAGACAAGTTGAAACCACCAACTTTTCATCCTAAGGTTCAGTTCTGCATCTACTACAGTATAGTTACAAAATAAAAATTCTAAATACAAAATTAAACAATTGGGAATTGTTTGGAATACAGCAAATGTATGCTATAACATATTATAAGCCTCACTGACTTTTTGAAAAATTATTCACCTGAGTCCACATAAGTTAAAAAATGCAAGTCTAAATCTTGGTCATATTGACATGGTTGTGATTTTACTTATAATTAACACTTCCCAAATTAGATCATAAAGCTTTATTGATTAGTCTCTAGGCCATATCAAAATACAAAGTTCAAACACGTATTACCAATAAAGTCCAAAAGAAACAATTTAAAATACGAATAGGGTAAAATATGCTGATCTCAGTCAGACCATTTTAGTCATAAACTCTGCTGTATTAAATGTTGTTTTCAAATTCTGGCCACATATGAGGTATGTTGTTTTAATAGCGGCCTCCCACTGGGCCATACGTTTAATGTATAGATCAAGGCAGTGGTGGGATTCAAAATTTTTTACTACCGGTTCTGTGGGCTTGGCTAGGTGGGCATGGCCATGTGATTGGGTGGGCATGACTTTTTTTGCAGCACCCCCCCCCACCTCCCCTCACCCCCACCCCATTTGGGGGGCCTTCCTGGCCTCAGAGGAGCCTCTGGGGGTGGCATTTTTGTTCCCAGAAGGCTCCCCTGGGGCTCAGGAAGAAAAAAACAGAGCATAGGAGGGGCACACAGGACCCCTCCACGCTCCGTTTTGGGGCCTTCCTGGCCTCAGAGGTGCCTCTGGGTGGGGCGTTTTTGCTCCAGAAGGCTCCCCTGGGGCCCAGGAAGGCAAAAAATGGAGGGGGGCGGTGTCCCCTCCCTCCATTTTTTACCTTCCTGGGCCTCAGGGAAGCCTCCAAGGTGAAGCAATAAGAATCGAGGGGAATCCTGGCACAGCTGTTGGTAGGAACAGCTGATTGTCGGAAGGTTAAAAAAAAAAAGAAATACCTTGTCTTATCTTTATTTATTTTCAAACCAGCCACCTTTCCATATGTCTCTATCTTTTCTATGAATTTTGATGCTGTTTCTAGAGGGTCTTCTAAGATGAAAACCAGATCATCCGCAAATGCTTGCAGCTTAAATTCTTCCTTTTTGATTTTCATTCCTTTTATATTTTTTTCATCTCTAATATTTCTGTTTAGCACTTCCAAAGTTAACACAAACAACAAAGGTGATAGTGAGCACCTTTGTCTTGTTCCTTTTCTTATATTGATAGAGTCTGTCAGCTCTCCCTCTATCATTACCTTTGCCGTTTGCTTATGATATATAGCTTCTATTGTTTGAATAAATTTTCTAGCAAAACCCATCTGTTCCAACAGTAATAACATGAATCGCCAATTCACATTATCAAAATGCCTTCTGTGCATTGAGAAATATCAGAGCCATTTGTTTTTCAGGATGTGCCTCGTAGTATTCCAAGGTGTCCAAGATTACTCCCATATTGTCTTTAATTTGTCTCTTTGGCAGAAATCCATTTTGATCAGGATTAATAAAATTATTTAAATATTTTTAAGTCTTTCTGCCAATATTGAAGCTTTTATAATCTGCATTTAGTAGAGAAATGGGTCTATAGTTCTTAATTTGTAATGGATCGGCCTCCTCTTTTGGAATAAGTGTAATATAGGCTTCTGACCATGATTTAGGTATCCTCTTCTTTAACATAACTTCATTCATAACTTCTAGCAATGGAAGATTCAACGATTCTTGTAATGTTTTTTTAAATTCTGCCGGAAGTCCATCTGGGCCTGATGCCTTTCCATTATTTTACTTCTTGAGTGCTTCAGTTAACTCCATCATCATTATATTGCTCTTTAACGTTGTTTCAGTCTCTTTAGGTATCTGAGGTAAATTAGCATTCTGTAAGTACTGTTTAATTCTTTCCTCATCAATATTCTCTTGCATATATAATTTCCCATAGAAGTCTCGAATGATTTCCTTCTTCTCTTTACTACCATAGCAAACTTGGCCTTGGTCATCTATTAATTGCAATATTTTCCTTGATTTTTTCTCCTTTCTCAATTTGTATGCTAACCATCTACCTAGTTTATTTGTGTCTTCAAAATAGTTCTATTTAGCACCTCTAATTTTCTATGCTAATTCTTCTTTTTCTATTTGACCCATTTAAGTTTAATTATATCCATTTTTAGCTTGATGTCCTTTTTCTGTGGCATATTCTGTAGCCCTTTTTCAAATCTTTTATACTCATCCTCTAAGGCCTTAGAGGCTAATCTTTTCATATTATTTCTTTTCCTTGTATAGCGTATTATCAAGCCTCTAACATATGCCTTCATTGTATCCCATACATTCTGAATTGATGTATCTTCTTTTTTGTTTTCTCTAAAGAAAAAAGCCAATTCTTTCTCCATCCACTGTGTGAAGTCTTTTTCCTTTAAAATAGTATTATTTAACGTCCATCTAGATCTTTTTTGTCCTTTCCATTTAATTGTCATTGGATTGTGATCTGCCCAAGTACTTGTTTCAATATTTATTTCTTGAATATGAGTTATTAATTCTGTTGACATCCATATCATATCTATTCTGGACCATGATAAGTGTCTATTTGAATAGAAGGTGTATTGTTTAGTTTTAGCATTTCTTTCTCTCCATGTATCTTTTAAGTTTATTTCATCTACCATTTTAAAAAAAGATTTAGGGAGAGTCTTTCTATTTTGCTTTATTGTTTTCTGTGCTGTATAGTCCAATTTATTGTCTACAATTCCATTAAAATCTCCCATCATAATTATATTAGCATAGTCCAGTTCAATTATTTTCATATGTAATTTTTTGTAGAATTCTTCTTGTTTGTCATTCGGAGCACAGATTGCAATCAGGAGTGTTTTCGTATTATAGTCCATTATTTCCACCATTAATATTCTTCTGTCGTCATCAGTATAAATCAATTTTGCTGGGGTGGTCTCTTTAATATATAAAACCACTCCTCTTTTTTTTACATTGTGTAAAGGAAGTAAATATTTTCCCTAATTTTGGCTGTATCAACAATTGTTCATATTGTTTTTTAATATGTACTTCTTGTAGACAAATTATATCAAATTTTAATTTCTCTAATTTATGAAAGGTTTTCCTTCTTTGAGTTAAGTCCATTTATATTAATGGTAATCAATTTTTTCTCTTCCATGGTTATATTTTGTAGTTAAGTTTAGCAGCTCTCATAGATCTTAGTTCATGTTGTTCTTTGGCTTCCACCTTTCCACCTACTGCACCTTCTTCTTTTTCAGTCGCCATTTGGCAGTCCTCTTGGAATTCAATTAATGAGATCTCTTTTTCTGCCTCTTCCTCTTTCCTTCCAAATAATTCTGTACAAAATAATTCCGCTTTCTCAATTGAGTCAATTCTATGTCTCTGTTCTTGCCATGTGGACATTAAACCTTCTGGAATCAGCCATCTATAATTCACCTCTTTTTTAAGTAGCACTTTAGTCAGGAATTGGTATTCTCTTCTCATCTCTCTCACTCTTCTGGGTATTTGTTTCAAGACCACAATCTCCTTGTCTTTATATTTCAAATGTTTTCTCTTTTGCCACTTGCAATATTTGCATTTTAATGGCTTTCTTTGTAAATCTAATGTGAACTTCTCTTGGTAAGCTATTTCTCATCGCATATCTTGTGAAAACTCGATAAACCTCATCTATTCCATCCATCATCTTCTCTTGAGTTATTTCCAAAGCTTCAGCCAGTATTCCTATCATTATCTCAGCTAAGTTTTGTCCTTTTTCTTCCTCTACATTTTGGAATCTAAGATAGAATTCTGATCTCCCATCTCAACATACCACTTTTATCTTGTTCAACCACCGTTAATTTATTATCAATATCTCCAATCCTCTTGTCTCTTTGTTTATCTTCTTCTTCAATTTTTTGGAATCTCTCATCATAGTTCAACATCATTTGTTGGAGGTTCTCCACTTTTTCATTGGTTTTCCCTGTTCTTTTTTCAATGTTCTCTGTTCTTTGTTCAATGTTCTCTGTTCTTTGTTCAATGTTCTCTATTCTCTTTCCAATATTTTCTGATCTTGCTTGAATATTTTGAATTTCTTGCATAATCATCTGCAGAGTCACTTTTTCTTGTTCTTTTTCTTGCTTTAACATTGTCTGTATTGAACGTTGTCCTCCAGATGGTGGAGAGGAAGAAGTAGAAGTTAAAGAACCAGGACCTGTAAATTTCCTACTCATTTTAAGCAATTCAAAATCTTTGGGTTCTTCTAAACGTTAATCCAATTGTAAAGTAACCAATTATAGTTCAAAATAAAAATAGTAGAAAAAAGAAGCCCAATAATAATGATAAAAAACAAGAAAAAAAGGGAGGACAAAATTTCTTCAGGTTCTTGTATACCTTAATCCAATCAGTAGTTAGATGAAGAAAAAGGCTTGAAAAAAAAAGAAAAAAAAAGGAAAAGGAAAAATTCTACAGGTTCTTCAACACCTTAATCCAATTGAAAAGTCTCAAATAGAAAAGAGTGCATAAGAATAAACCAGAAAAGTAGATGAAAAAACAAAAATACCAGGAAAGGAAAAGAAAAGGCTATTCCCTTAAAAAAACATTAATACTAAAGCTTTCCCTTTAAAATAAAAAGCAAACGCAGAGGTTGGACTTCCAAAGAAAAAAAGAAAAATAAAGACAAGCTCCAACAAAGCCAAAAACCCAAATAGTTATTACAAGAAAAAAAAAGATAAAATGAAATACAATAAAGCTGGTGAGGAGGGATAGCACAATTTAGAAAAAGTAAAAAGAGCACACTGCACTTTGTTTAATTATCCAAGGCTCTTATTATAGCTCTCTTCTCCAAAATCTTATCACCTTTTTTTCCCCTAGGTTTCAACACCAGACTCCAGCTGTTGATAGAAACCCAGAAGAGCACCTGCAATAATACTCTCCCATGCTCTTCCCTCTATCTTATCAACTAGCAATGTCCTTGAAAAAGAGTCTCAGTTCTTTCTTTCTCAGCTTTGTCTGGTCACAGGGAAATAGAATATTTTCAAGCCTCTAGTTGGCAGTGTTACAAAGTTTCTTTGCTCTCACTTTCCCCCTCCTTTTCCAAGCAAGATATAATAAGAATTAATAAAAAAAGAAAAAGATATTTTAAAAAAAGAAATAACTAAAAGGGAGCCTCTAGTCTAAAATATTACAAAATCAAAAAGGAGAAAAAAAATAGATGTAAAAGAAAAAATCAGTCCAGTTTCAAAATATAAGATCGTGTATAGAAAATCCAGCAATGAGAGAAAAAAACATTACTTTGACATTCCTGTTTAAAATTGCCGCTTAATCACTTCTGTCAAAACTTTTACAGATTCTTTCTTTTCCTTAGGGTGTCCTTTCAGATCTTAGAATAAAGAAAAAGTTCTCACCAAACCGGCACATTCTCTCTTTCTGTTCTCTTCCGTTTCGGAGCTGTCCCAACTTCAGCAGCTTTAATGGCTGTCTCTTTGCCGCTGGCAAGAAGAGCTTCTCCTGGGAGAAGTGATATAGACTTTGCGGTATCCCTGGGATCGACAGGATGCGCTCTTCACTTTCACCGTCTCTTTGGGACGGTTTAGATCTGATAGGACCGTCCAGGAGCAAAGATATCGGCAGCGATCTCAGACCTCCAAGATTGCATGCCTTATCATTGCGATGCCAGCTCCGCCCTCTCCCTGTGTTAGTTATTTTTCAGAGGTTGAAGGATTCCCTGGGGGTTCTCTTGTAGCAACATGGCTCCTAGAGCCATATCACTAGTGTCCACTTGAATCGTAAAGGGAGCATCTGGGTTTGGGTATCTTAGCACAGGTTCCACTACAAACAGCCATTTAAGTTTCTTGAATACTACCTGGCATTCCATGGTCCACTTTAAGGGTTGGCTAGGTTTGGGTTTTCCTTCCCCTTTCATCTTTAGTAGCTTCATAATCGGTAGGGCGATTTGCACAAAAGGGAATGAATTGCCGGTAAAAGTTTACAAGACAAAGATCTTGACAAAGAATATGCTATTAAGACAAAAGGAAGAACTGGCAGACCTATTGAAAATTCAGGTCACGAATAAGATCAAGTACTTGGGGATATATTTGACAGCAAGATGTAGTACATTAAAAGAGAATAATTATATCAAACTTAAACAGCAGATAGCGCTAGATCTGGCAAAATGGGAAAATTTACAACTGTCGCTAATAGGGAGAATTTCAACAATCAAGATGAATATATTACCCAGAATTTTATATTTGTTTCAAACAATTCCAATTAGGCTTGGAAAAGATTACTTTGAAGATTTAAATAAAATTGTGTTGAAATATATATGGCAAGGTAAGAAAGCGAGAATAAAGTTAAAACTTTTGCAAGATGCTAGAATTAGAGGAGGATTTGGTTTGCCTAATTGGGAATTGTACTATCAAGCTACAAATCTGATGTGGGTTAAGGAATGGATAACACTAAGAAATACTAGATTGTTGACATTAGAAGGACATGATTTGTTGTTGGGGTGGCATGCTTTTTTTATGGTATAAAGGAACTAAAACACAGGGGTATTTTAGAAGACATTATATACGGGAATCTCTGTGGTTAAACTGGGAGAAGATTAAAAGACAATGTTATTTGAAAATTCCAGTCTGGTTATTGACTATTGAAGCATTTTCTTATCCTATAATATACAAAAAGGAACAAACAGTTAGATATGGTGAAATATTGAATGAAAAGGGTGAACTCAAATCTATACAAAAACTAGAGGAACAAGGTATAAAGATGAATTGGTTTTTATGGCGCAAATACATTCAAAGTATGATAAAGATTCTAAAATGGAAGGTTTCTATGATAAATTGATTTAGATAAGATTTTGACAGGTACTGATGAAAAGGTGATTAAAAAACTGTATGGATATTTATTAGAAATTAAATTAGAAGAACAAGTTAAAGAAACTATGATTGATTGGGAGAAGAATTTTGGATATGGGATCGATTTAGAGAAATGGCAAAAATTGTGGTCTCAAAATTATAAAATGACAATGTCTACAGCTTATAAAGAAAACTTGTATAAGATGTTTTACAGGTGGCATTTTCCCTCAACAAGGATAGCAAGAATGTTTAAGAATAAATCCGAAAAATGTTGGAAATGTCATCAGACACCTGGCTAATATTACCATATGTGGTGGACTTGTGCGGATGCTAAAAAATACTGGACTAAAATCCACATGTGGTTGGAAAAAATGACAAAAAAATATATAGACTTGAAACCAGAGATATTTTTATTGGGAATTTTACCTGAAATATATAGTAAGACTTGAAATACCTGATTGTAGATGTATTAATAGCGGCTAGGATTGTATTTGCTAAAAACTGGAAAAATGAGAAAATACTATCACAGGAGGAAATCATTAATAAAATATTGGAATGTGCTGAAATGAGTAGATTGACATTTGAAATTAGAAAACAAGAGGATAAACAATTTTATAAAATTTGGGATCTTTCCTATCAATGGTTAGACAATAAAATACAGTAATGAAATATGTAGACTTTTAGAAAATAATAAATATATAAAGATGTACTTCTTTCTTATTATATCTACAAAATGATTTTAGGATAGATTTGGGATGACAATATGAACTGTTGTAAAATAAACTAAGTAAATTATGTTTATCTTGTAAAACATGAATGAATAAAAGTATAGTCAAATGATTGATTAATAATGATACTAAGGTATTTAATTTTTGATTGAAAATATGAGATTATATGCAATGTAATTGTAATTGAAGATGACAAAATGGAAGCACAAAACAATTTGTAAACCAACTGGCACACTGTATGTACACATATGGAAGATAGCTTGATGTTTTAATGTTTTGTTTGTTTATGTTTGTTTTTAAAAACCAATAAAAATTAAAAAAAAGAAATTCCTTAAAGAATGACTGGGCGGGCGAGCATCGGGTGGGTAGAGTGAGTGAACATTGGGCATTGGGTGGGCAGGGCAAGAGAGTGAGTGGCGACTGGATGACCGGGTTGGGGGGCGTGGCCAGGCAGAAGTTACTACCAGTTCGGCAACCCATGCCCACACCCAAAATACATCTCAGGTGTTGAGACTGTTTGTTCTAAAACTGTAATAGAGTGTAAACCCCCTCATCTCCATATAGAAGCATGGGGATTACTTTAGCTTTATATACTTTGATTAGTCATACTACAGAGCCTGGGTAAATGTGATTCTTTAATTTAATAGATCCAAACAAGCTTTTGCTCTAAGTGTACTCCGTTGGTGATGACAAACCCAAGATCCAGTCTTTGGAAAAGTTATGCCTAAATAAACAAAAGTGCTAACCTGTTCAATTGGTTCCCCATCTAGTTGCTATCTATGTGTCTGGTTATGTTTACCAAATACCATAATTTTTATTTGGATTTGCTAATAATTAGAGAGTTATCCTGGCAGTAGTAACTAAATCTCCTTAGTAGCCTACACAATCCTACTTGTGAGTACAATAATAAGATCACATCATCAGCATAGAGCAAGGTGCTACAATTTCTATTTAGGATCATTGGCATGTGAATCATAGGATCCTTCATTAAACCTGGCAATCATTAATATATAAATTAAATTGTAATATATAAGTTAAATAGTAATGGGGCTAAGACACACCCTTGCTTTATCTCTTTGTTGTATGAATCCTGTTAGTCAGAGTTCCATTAACCCCATACTGCACTTTCAAACAAGTATTTATATATAGGGCTTTAATCAGGATTAGTAGTCTATGTTCTATTTTAAGAACTGTCAGTTTACTCTCTGCTTACCATATCAAATACAGCTGTGAGATCTATAAAGGCTGAATATAGGGGCCTCCTCTTGGCAATTAGGTAGTTCAGGATAACGCAATTGTCAATGGTAGATCAACTTTGTCTAAAGCCTGCTTGTTCTTCTACGAGAATATGATTTTCTATATTTTTTCTACAATATTTATCAGACTAGTGTGTCTATAATTACTAGGATCCTTTTTATTCCATTTTTTGTATATGGGGGACCAAAATTAGGTCAATATGCAAGGCCTTTTTATACTTTCTCAAATACACTATCTGTATCTTGGCTGTCTTTGACAATACAATCTCTTGTAATTGCTGAAACAAGATAAGGGTCTAGATCAGGGGGGTGAAACTCGTGTTGTCACAGCATCAGCACGTGACATATTGCAACTTCCCCCCTTCGCTAAACCAGCTGTGGGCATGGCCAGTGCATGACGCATCTGCCCGTGGGCTGCAAGTTTGACAGTCCTGGTCTAGGTAATGAAAGAGTAGTTAAAAGTAGATAATTATGCATTCCTTTAGACTAGAGTATGGTCTTCATATTGTTTAACAACTATTTAAACCAAATGCATAGAACACTTTTCTCGGTAAAATTAAATGTTTATTATGTTTTTAATTTACCAAATACAGTGGGTAATTGGGTGGATTATTCAGTCAATAAAAGAATAATCTTTTATGGGATTGGGTGTGGGTTTATTATGCAGTAGACTTTTTAAAGTGTTGTAAACTGTCCAGAGCCACCTCAATGTGGTTTTGATAACTATCTAAATTTTATAAACAAATAAATTTACTTAACTAGGATTCCTATCAGGACCTAGAATGGTTTTTAAAAAATGTTTCTTCTACACAGTGGAAGCGGATAGAATTGATGATCAGGAGGGCTACATATTCAGCCCCAACAACTCAACCAATTTACCTAAATTTGATCATATAGCATATTTGCTACTATTAGCACATTAGGGAGAAATAGCAGCTGGGGGCAACATTGGGGAATTGACATCCAAGAATTGATTAGGAGTTTCCACAGAAGGAAACTCCCTAGACATGTAACATGTCTCTTTTCACCCCAAATCATATATCAAAATGGCTCAGGCAAGTTTTTAGGGAAGCCAGAGTTTGGACTGGGGAGAAACATTCTCCATCACATCCAGATGCAACAAGCTTGGTTTGGAGAGGCAGAAGCTGAGAGAACACACTTCTCTCTTCTCCAGGAGAGCCAAATAGCTCAGTCAAGAAGAACAGGACAGCTGTTGCTACTCTTTCACTCTTCCCACCCCTCCCTAAGGCTCAACCTGAGCCTGTTGACTCCAGCTGCCTGTCAGGCTAGCCCACAGCTTCAGCCCTTGTCACAATGGATTACCTTTAAAATGCCACATTTAGAGCCTGCTTAACAATCTAGAGACCATGATAGAAACAGATGCTGAATCCTGCTGAGCAGATGTTGAGAATGGAGACTATCTGGGTTTCCATCTATCAGAGAGCCTGAATGCTGGACAAGAACAGCAGAGGAACTGAATGGGACTTTGTTTTCCATGGAGCAGCATCTCTCAAATTTATGGGGAAATTGTGGCAAAACCATAAACATTCCTGTCTCCTTATCCATTTTCTCATTGAGGGTTTCACATTCTTTGGCTGCAAAGTAGAGTCACGAGGAAAATCAGAAGGGAAGAACATTTCCTCCTTGCTCGTTGACTCTCCCCCCTCAACCCACTTCAAATTCCCCAGTGCTGGGTCAGCAGATACTCTGGATTTTCTCTGTCCAAAGCCTCAATCCTCTAGACAAGGCTGCTGCCTCAGTCTGCTCCCAATACCACACTCCCTCAACAACTGCAGTCAAGGCCTGGCAGCAGCAGGCTTGCAAAAGCCCTTTCAAGAAGAATGCCTGGGCCAGAGTAGAGGAGTGGTGCAAAATAAATACAAGGAATGTGAAGCATAGTGACACCCTCTGCAAGGAACTGGCCAGGGATGAATTTGCTGGCCTTGGGTCTGCCTTGCAATTCATACACACACGGCTCCAGAAAAGCTAATTGAACCAGGAGGATGCTGGAGAGACAAAATGCCCTCTGTATATATTCAAGAACCCTTCTTCATAATTTTGCTTTTTTTAAAGAGTGGTTCTAGGCACAAGGGACAAGTTCTTAGGTTAAAGCCTGGAGAGGAATTTCTTGGTGAGAGGAGTTTGCTTTTGGAGGACTCCGGCTGGGAAAAGCTGAGTTAGACAAGTCACCACTACAGATGACCCGAAATGGCCTTTCCAGAGGATGTGATAAATGAGGATGGGTCTGTCAGCAGCAGCTGGTCTTCACTTCTCTGAAGTAGTTTCTTCATTTTCCCCCATGTGGGCTTCCCCCTTGCAATCTTCCATGTGAAAGAACACAGGTGTGAAAGAACATAAAGTAGACCTATGGTCTACATGAAGTTAAGCTCATATGCAGTAAGTTTCTGTAAAGCAAGCAGTGTTTTAACTTCCTGAAGATTTTTCCTTCACCTGCACATATAGGTAGACAAGATTGCTAACTCTAGAGAACTTCCTTTTCACCCTTGTTTTAAAATGTTCAGGGTCAAAAAAAAAAGTTATATGGAAGGTCCTGCTGTAGAGTTCCAAATATCAGTTGCTGTTGCCTTCCTGCCCTGAGTTGGATCTCTTTAGGGTGTCTGTGGAAAACAGGATGCTGCAACCAGCAGCATTCAGATGGATTTTTCCTGTTGTTGTTGTTTTTTGTGCACAGGTGGTACCAGCATTTATACCAAAGCAAATTATAGTACTTTAGGTTTTTTTTTTCATGTATAAGCCATAAAGATAAAGGTTCCCCTCACACATATATGCTAGTTCTTCCCAACTCTAAGGGGTGGTGCTCATCTCCGTTTCAAAACCGAAGAGCCAGCGCTGCTCGAAGACGTATCCTTGGTCATGTGGCCGGCATGACTAAATGCCAAAGGTGCACGGAACGCTGTTACCTTCCCATGAAAGGTGGTCCCTATTTTTCTACTTGCATTTTTTACATGCTTTCGAACTGCTAGGTTGGCAGAAGCTGGGACAAGTAACAGGAGCTCACCCTGTTACGTGGCGCTAGGGATTTGAACCGCTGAACTGCGGATCTTTCGATCGACAAGTTCAGCGTCTTAGCCACTGAGCCACTATGTCCCTTTTGTATAAGCCACTGGTACCACCAATTAATGCTTGGGGCAGTTAGATATCAATACAAAAATCCTTTCAATGTTACTCAATAGAATAGAATCTGATTTTCTATCTGGAAGAGAAAGGAGGAGAAGGTTGCTTTGAAGGAAAATATGCTGGGGTAGAAGAAAATAAAAGTTTATTTCAAATGCCAGTGAAAGACTTCGGGGTGGGTGGTGGGTGGGAGGAATGGTGTTGCTCCATGAAAGCAGATTAATGCTTGCTAGTGACTAAGATATTCAGGATTGGATTGAGACAAGCGTCCCTGTCAATGGGGAAAACCACCTTGGAAATGAACAATCTTTCTGCAATTCTAGAAGTATTGCATCTGAGCCAGAAATAAATCAGCAGAGTGGCTAAGAGCAGAATGGGAGATCCACCCCACAGGTGCAGAACTATTTTTGAAATGGCAAAAAAATTGTGTGGACCTAACCTTAATTAAGCTCTACTTATGGAAGAAAGACAGATATATAGTTGTTTACAAACCAAAATCTTCATTTCCTTCTTTAACCTCATTTCCATAGCTGGTGGTTGGCATGGGTTTTAAAATCCAACAAGTCAAGTAATCATTAAATTGTAGTCATTTTTACAATTCAGAAAATCATGTTAAAGACATAACTTGGGATTCAACCTGACAGTTCAAATGTAATGGTGATAGAACTCTGGACTTAGCAAAAGCCAGTATTAGCAAACACGCCAATGATTATTTTCAGCCATGTTGCCATGGTCACTGGCTAACAGGTACAGAAACTTGCATGCATCATAACTCTTGATAGCAATGTGCACTTTTTAAGGTGCTTGAGCCCACATGCTCTAACATGAACTTTGCTGTTGCTACAAAGCTGAAAAGAGGCATATCATGAAAAAGAAAATAATTCTCAATGGGCTCTCTGTTTCGATTCAACAGCTTTTCTTTGCAAGAAACATCTGGTTCACTTCATTAGCACTGCAATGAAAACAGCTGCCACTAAGTTCACTACTGACACCAGAAAGAAGCCAGATCCCAGAGTCAATTATCCTGGGAATTGAAGGAAAGAACACTGCTATGCTGGGGCTACAATCTAAGGATCTGGTTGGAATGACTTTGCTGGGACAAGCAAGATCATTTTTTTAAAAGAAACTATGATCCTTTTAATTTGCCCTTCTGGGGTTGGCAGAAATATTCTCAGGCTCTTCAGAATGAGGTTAGCTTTAATGAAAAAATGATTTGTGAAGCTGCCAGCTTCATACAATAATTGTTTGCAAGCAAGGAGATGGCCCAGCTCAGGAAAGGACTAAACTGATATGAGACATTTTCTGAAAACTTTCTGCCTCACCTTCCATCTTTGAGAAGATACTCTTTTGTCAAATTATGTGTATACAAAGAGGAGCATTTTTAAAGCCTTATTCTAAGTAATGGATAATTGGAAAAGAAAACTACAATGTCATGCTGCACTTCTCAAGACAAGGTAAAGATCCAGGAATGCTGGATTTACTATTGTCTTGATCCTGACACATCCATTGCCTTTCCAGATATTACCTTTTCTACCCGATCAGATTCTGAGGGGGTTCCCAGACTAAGATAAAGTCCCAGTTTTAGCTTGATGTGGGCCCTTTGGTCCACCAAGGAGTGTGTCACACATCATTGTGTCCCCATTCTTTCTGTGGATATGGTTCTTCTATTCCTTGGAAACTGACAAACTGTGACAAAACAAGACCCAAGCATCCTAGCATTTTACACTCATCCCCTTTTCTAGCAAGAGGGACTTCAATTATTTTATTATTTATTGGTTGATTGATTTGATTTGTCAATCGCTTACAAGGTAATAGATATAAGTATAAACATGAGTAAGAATACAGGAAATAGATATGAATAAATAGGGGACAATAGGACAGGGACGGGAGGCACAATTGTGCACTTATAAATGCCCCTTATTGACCTCTTAGGAATGGGGTGAGGTCAATAGATAGTTTGAGGTTAAAGGAGTGGGGGTTAGAGGATGTAACAACAGAGTCAGGTAGTGCATTCCAGGCATTGACCACTCTGTTGCTGAAGTCGTACTTTCTGCAATCAAGTTTGGAGTGGTTTACATTGAGTTTGTATCTGTTTTGTGCTCTTGTATTGTTGCGACTGAAGCTGTAGTAATTGTTGACTGGTAAGGACATTGTAGCAGATAATTTTGTGTACTATGTTTAAGTCCAACCGTAGGCAGCATAGTTCAAGGTTGTCCAAGCCCAAAATTTCAAGCCTGGTGATATAGGGTATTCTGTTGTATTATTGGGGAACTATCACCATAATTTAAACAACATAAAATGGGTCATAAATAAACCTCAATCCACAAAGGAGCGGACTGCCCAGAGCAGCGACTAAGAGCATTGCGATCGACCAGCACAGCTGAAAGCAGTGCAACAGACCAGCTGCAGCTGAGAGCAGTGCAGCGGACCAGCTAAGCGGAGCATAGCATCCAAATCAGCATATTGTACCTGAAAACCCGAGAGTTGCCAGGCAACCAAAAGGCAAGAAAAAAGATAAGTACAAAACACTTGTGGACAGAAAGGAAAGATCCCTTTCAAGGCAGGAAGTAGAGCGTTAAGAGCAAAGCATCACCTAGAAAACAGGATGAGATTTCTAACAAAAGAAGTGCCAAGAACTTTTAGTCTAAAATTTTTAAAGTCTAAAATTTTTAAAAACTGATTTTTTTAAAAAACATTTCTAATTTTTCATTTTTTTTCAGTTTTTTTATTCTTTTTTTCAAATTTTAATCTTTTTTCAACTCTTAAATGCCAGTATAATTTTTAATTTTAAATTCTTTTTTAAGTTTTTAATTTTTTTCAGTTAAATTGAAAAAAGTTTACATTGTATTCAGAAAGTATTCAGGTCCCCTTCATCTTTGTCAATTTTGTTCTACTGCAACCTGATTCTATAGTTGTTGAAATTCAGTTTTTCTCATTAATCAGTACCCCATAACAACAAAGTAAAAACAGAATTTTAGAAATGTCTGTAAATTTATTAAACAGAAAAAAACTGAAATATCACATTGGCATAACTATTCAGACCCTTCATTCAGTACTTGTTGAAGCAATTACAGTGTCGAGTCTTTTTAGGTATGACGCGACAAGCTTTGCACACCTGGATTGAAGGATTTTCTACCATTCTTCTTTGCAAATCCTCACAAGCTCAGTCAGATTGGATGGCGACCATCGGCGGACAGCCATTTTCAGGTCGCTCCGGAGATGTTCAATAGAGCTCAAGACAGGGCTTTTGCTGGGACATTCACAGAGTTGTCCTTAAGCCATTCCTTTGTTGTTGTGGCTGTGTTGTGTGTTGTGGCTTAGAATTATTGTCATGTTGGAAAGTGAACCTTCGGCCCAGTCTGAGGTCTTGAGTGCTGTGGAACAGGTTTTCATTAAGGATATCCCTGTACTTTACTCCCATTCAGCGGATTTCCCTCAACCCTCACCAATCTTCCTGCTGCTGAAAAACAGCCACACAGCATGCTGCTGCCGCCTCCATGCTTCAGAGTAACAAAATTGACATAAGTGAAGGGGTCTGAATACTTTCTGAATGCACTGTATCTTAATTCTTTAGAAAAATTTAAATTCTTAATGATCTAAGATGAAAAATAATAAAACATGAAAAAAAAAAGTCAGGCCCTTCAAAACGGAATATAGTGATGACTTTTTCAAGACAGAGAACAAAAGTCCAAGAACTCTTGTAAACTATCATAAACTGATGTTTCACAACAGGGAAAATATTTGATTTTTAGAAATTTTAATTTTTTATCGAACAAAGCCATGGAAATAAAGACTGATACTATCATGACTTGCAAAATGTGTCATAAATTTCAGCTTATGCTCACAGAAGACCCAAAGTATGTATCAAATGTAAACTACAGGAATTACTAGAAGAAAAAGTAAAGGGTCTAGAGGCAACTCTAGCCACTCTGAAACTCAATGAACAAAGCAAGGAATCCAAAGCTGAACATGAAGACTATACCAAAATGAACAATGAATCTGAAAACAATAACAAGAGATTACAAACAGCTAGCAAAGAAAATTAAAGAATTAGGAACATAAGTGGTGTTTTCATCTATACTTCCAACAAAAGGCCAACATCCAATGAGGGAGCAAAGGATTTTAGAAATGAACCACTGGTTTAAAAATTGGTGTTGTCAAGAGAACTTCAGTTTCCTAGACAATAGTCTGCATCAGCCATGGCGGCACAGTGGTTAGAATCCAATATTGCAGGCTACTTCTCCTGACTGGCTGCTGCCAACAGTTCAGCAGTTTGATTCTCTCAGGCTCAAGGTTGACTCATCCTTCCATCCTTCGAGGTTGGTAAAATGAGGAACCAGATTGTTGGGGGCAATATGCTGACTCTGTAAACTGCTTAGACAGGGCTGTAAAGCACTATGAAGTGGTATATAAGTAAGTGTTATTGCTATTACCTACATGAAGGGCAAGGGATGGAGTTCACAAGAACTCGAAAGGATATATTTGGAAAATGACTGGCTCATCTTATCAAAAAGGCTTTAAACTAAAATTGAAGGGGCAGAGGAGCAATCTTTAAGACCTTTAAATTCCAAGCAAAAAAATAACTAGATAAGCAATTATATAAAGAAGTAGCGAGTAAAGAGAAAGAAGAGGAGGAAAAAAGGAAAAACACTGATGGAAAGGATGGAAAACCCAGATACAAAGTAGGAGATATAAGAAATATACTTAAGGACTCAAATGCTTATACAAGAATGCTCGAAGTTTAGGGAACAAACAGGGTTAACTTGATGTACTAATGCATGAAGGTAAATATGATATAGTTGCTGTTGTTGAAACACAGTGGGATGAAACTCATTAGTGGAATGTACTAATGGAAGCTTACAAATTATTCAAAAGAAACAGGAGGATTATATATAAAAGATCACTATATACCTACATTAATGCACAAAACCAAGGATATCTATATGGGTCACTATAAGAAGGAAAAAAGAATGGCATTGCTATAGACCAGTGATGGATAACCTTTTTGGTACCGTGTGCCAAAACGGAGCGTGGGTGGGAGCACGCACGTTCCTATGTGCTGGAAACCGAAAAAATACATGATCTTCCGGTTTCCAGTGTGCCTGGTCTTCTGGTTTCTGGTGCGCATGCACAGGCCAGCTGGCCGGTGTGCATGCACTAGATCCACTTGGCATTTTGGGGATCCTTGTGCCTCCCTGCCCGCCCCCCCCATCCCTGTTGGTATGGCAGGACATCCCTACCGACAACCCGGTTCCACAGCCCTGGACAGGGAAAGAAAGTTGGGTGGGGAATGCCACCTCCCTCCACTGGAAAGCTGGAGCCCCTTCCTGGCCTTGAAGGGAAGGGGTGTCAGTGTTCATAGGGTTTGGGTAGTGGAGCCAGAAGGTGGGAGAACTTTGCCCCAACTCTGCCCAGGATGAAGTGCCCCTCTCCAGCCTGCCACTGAGAACAAGCCAGCAGAAACACACACCCCCCACTTCTGCCAAGGGAGCATGACTGCTTCCCAGCCAGCGCACCTCTTCTCCTGGCATTCCTACAGTGAGCATTTGCTGGCTGAGTGGTCAACTGCTCCATGCCGGCGAGCCATGCAGACAGCTCCTCCTCCAGCATCCCACTTGGAAGAGGCAGTGCAAAAGCCAGAAGAGGGGCAGAGCTGTGGGCCAGGATGGTCAGGCCAGGATTTCCCTTTCTCTCTGCCTGAATGGGGTTGTTGCGCGGCTCCAGCCCATGGCACATCCATGCTCCAGAGCACCTGGCCATTTTGGGTGCCCCAGAAGAGCCAGCTGCCCCTTCACAGCCCCCCTTCCCATCTGCCTCGTCCCCTCCCCTCCCCTCAGTGGCCCCCCCCCGCAGCCTCTGGAGATGTGCCCCAATGGGAAGGAAGCGGTGTCGACTTGGCTGCCAACTGGGAGGAAGCTCCTCAGCACTTGGCCTGGTTTTCCTAGAGGGGCTCTGGAGAAGCCTGGCAGGGCAAAGCAGAGGGCGGGAGCTCCGAGGAGATGAAGACACCGTCAAGGGAAAGGACATCATCAAGTCCATACAAAGGAAGTGTCAAGGGAGCAAAAGAGAAAAGAGGGAGGGGAGAGGATCTTGGTCTCCCACCCTCACTTAAGCAGCTTCCAAGGCTGCCCTGCCTTTCCCACAGGGGGCACCCTCCCCATCAGCTGAAACATTTACCTCCCAGCTCCCTCCACTGACCCCCAAATGATTCCACAGTCCCGGAGACCCTCCTGGCCCCCCATCCTTTGGACTCAGCTGAGCCCTTTGTGGAGGCAGCCGGGCAGAGATGGAGGGCCAGAAGGAGCCTGGGGACCAACCATTGCGCCCTTCCAAGAGCTCCGTCCTCCCTGGATCCTCTTCCTTCCTCCCATCCAGCCTCTCTGAGAAGCTCTCCTGCTGGATCCCTTTTCTCTCCAATGGGGGCAGGGACTCTGTTGGATCCTGCTGGGGCTTCTGGGCAGCACCTGGGTCTTTTGGGAGGGTGGTTGAGGGAGCCTGGCTCAGCTATGGAAGGAGCGTGTAAGGGAGCATCACAAATGTGCTCCAGATTGTTTGTGGCAGTGAATCTAGGAGGAAAACTCTGATGAAGGGAGAGATGGGAGGGTGGGGGGAGGGTAAGGGAGGGTCCACAGATGCCCCGAAGCAAAGGCCACTGTTGAAGAAGGCAGAATTCTGATGGGTTTGAGTGCTGAATATTTGAGTATGTCAGGCTGATTCAGTTATTTGTAGCTACAAAACAATCCAAAGAGAAGGAGTGGGGGGCTTTTTCCCTCCCCATTCAAGGCAGGGGACCCAGATGGAATGCAAATTCCTCCTTCCTTGGGATCACCTGGATTTTGTCCCCAGACAGGAAATCACCCAGAAGCAACGCCTTCTCTTTATTTATTGCGGAGACTGATGTGGACACCCACCTCATGCACAACAGCCGCTGCTGCTGCCAGGGGTGAGAGGGCAGCAGAGGCATGGATGAGCAGGCCAGAGCTTCCCTTCCACCACCCTCAAACATGTTTTTTGCACGGCCCAATCCTCCAGCCCGCAGCACTGACATGCATCTGTGCTCTGGAGTGCCTGGCCTGCTCGGGTGCACAGGGCAGCATTTGCTGGTTGGGTGGACGGCTGCCTCATGCCTGAGCTGGCAGCGCTCTGGAACCCGGAAGAGCAAGGGGAGCAAGCTGCCAGCCAGGATGGCTGGGGCCGTTCAAGAAGGGAGGGAAGCCCCAGCTCTCCTGTCCTCACTCCCGCTGCACCCTCGCCTCCGGTGATAGTGACTGTTGCGGTACCGCTTCCAGGTGGGATGCTGGAGGAGTTTCTGGTGGGGAGGCAAACTACCCAAATGGAGACACCACTGAGGGACTGATCACTGGCGTGCTGAGCCGGGTGGGAGGAACCCTGGGGACAGAAGTGATTGTGCCTCCTTGGCAAAAGTGGTGGGAAGGAGGGCCAACTCTTCTGGGGAGCCCAAGCCGGCCAGGTGCTCCATAACACAAATGCATGTCAGTGCCACAGGCTGGAGGTTTGGGGCCATGGAAGAATCATGCTCGGGGGGGAGGAAGGGAAGCCATGGCCTGCCCGTCCATGCCTCTGCTGCCCCCTCGCCCCTGGCAACAACAGTGGCTGTTGGGCTGCTGCTTTCAGGAGGAATGCTAGAGGAGGAGCTTCTAGCAGGGTGGCAAGCTGCCTGAATGAAGATGCCGCTGAAGGCCTGATCGCCAGTGTGCTAAGTTGGATGGGAGAAATGCCAGGGACAGAAACAGTTGTGCCTCCTTGGCAAAAGTGGTGGGAAGGGAGACTGTGTGGGGCCGGGTGGCTCTTCTGGGGCACCCAAGCTGGCCAGGTGCTCCAGAACATAGATGTGCCATGGTCTGGAGCCACACAACAACCCCACTCAGGCAGAGAGGGAGAGAAGCCCCAGCTCGCGCATCCTGCTCCTCAGCGGGTCTTTTGGCATGTGCGCCCAATACTCTTCCCTTTGCTGGTCTTTGCACCTGCATGCGCACCAGAAACCAGACCAATTGGCCAATGCACATGCACACATTGGAAACAAGATCATCGTTCTGGAGCGTGCATGTGCACCAGGTGGCTGCTCTTCTGGTTTTTGGTGCACATGCGCATGTGAAGTCCAGCTCGCTGGTGCACTGGAACGTGGAAGAGCAACAGGTGAGGCTCTGCATGCATGGAGAAATGGCTCTGTGTGCCACTTCCGGCACACATGCCATAGGTTCACCATCATGGCTATAGACATATACTACAGGCCAACTAACCAAGCAGAAGAAGTAGATGCTAATCAATTAACAAATATATGTAGGAAACATACCACCATAGTAATGGGAGACTTTAACTATCCTGATATCAACCGTGAGACAAACTCTCCAGCAAGTGGGAAATCAAATAGATTCCTAACCAACTTAACTGACAATTTTGTCACCTAAAGGATAGAGAAGGGAACTAAAGGAAAAGCTATACTGAACCTAATTCTTACTAATAGAGAAGAATTGATACAGAGAGTTGAAGTTTTGGAACCTTGGGTAAGAGTGATCACATCATATTAGAATTCAATATAATGCAAATACAAGCAGTATTATATAACCCAACCAGAGTCTTAAACTTTAAAAGAGTTGATTTTAACAAACTCAGAGAGAGCCTTAAAAATTCCATGAATTAAAATCCTAAAGGAGAAACCAATTCAAGAAGTGTGGGAAACTCTGAAAATATGATCATAAAAGCCCAGTCCATCACAATATCACTGAAAAGATAAACAAGAAATTCAAGAAGAAACCAGCATGGTTGCACAAATATCTCTCTGATAAACTGAAAGAGAAAAGGGATAAGTACAAAAAGTGGAAACTAAGACTGATTATCAGCAGATAGCCAGAATCTGCAAAGATGAAGTCAGGAAAGCAAAGGCTCAGAATGAACAAAGACTTGCAACAAAAGTCAAAGATAATAAAAAAAATTATTTCAATATATAAACAACAAGAAAAAAGTCAGTCCACTAAACAGAGAAAATAGCAAGGAAGTGATGATAGGCAGTAGAGAGAAAGCAAAGGTGCCTAACTCATTCTTTGCATTGTTCTTCATGGAAAAAGAAACTATAGCCCAACTTACCAAAAACATAACTGTAAAAGAAAGACTAGAAGTAAAAATTAAAATAAGCAAGAAAATAGTAAGAAACACCTATCTGATCTTAATGAATATAAACCATCAGGACCTAATGGATTACATCCAGTGTTCTGAAGGAGTTGGCAGATGTTATCTCAGAACCATTGTACCATATCTTTTTTAAAAAATCCCAGAGTTCCCGGGAACTACTAGAAGATTAGAAAAGAGCTGTTGTGGTCCCAACTGCAAAACGGGGTGGGTGGGGGTGGGTGGGAAACAGACCCAAGAAGCTACACCACCAATCAGCCTAACATCAATACTTTGGACAATAATAGAAAATAATAATTAAAAAACAGATCTGTGAACATCTATAAACAAATAAAGTTATAACTAGAAGCCGGCATGGGGTTTGTTAAAAACAGATTCTGTCATGCCAATCTTATTTAATTCTTTGACAAAATGACTAAATTAGAAGATCAGTGAAATACTGTGGATTTAGTATACTTAGTATAGAGCAAGGAATTTGACAAAGTAGACCACAACCTACTTCATGTTAAACTAAAAAAAATGAGGGCTAAACAGCATCACCACTATATGGATTTGTAACTGGCTGACAAACTGTACTTAATGAGCAGTCCTTAATGGTGCTACATCTACATGGAGGGAAGTAAGTAGTGAAGTACCACAAGGTTCCATCTTAGCTGCAATATCTTCATAAATGACTTAGATGAGGAAATAGAAGGGGAAGTCATCACATTTGCAGAGGGGCACTAAGCTGGCAGGAACAGCCAACACCCAGAAGACAAGATCTTGACAGAGTTGAACAATGGACCCTATCGACAACATGAAATTTAATATGAAAAAAAGCATGTTTTTACACCTAGGCAGCAAAATCACGTGAAGTATTAGTATCGCTTTATAAATTAACAGTAAGACAACATCTGGAATAATGCATCCAGTTTTGGTCAGCACATTACAAAAAGTATCTTGAGACTTTGGAAAAAGTGCAAAGAGCAACTAAGATGGTTAAGGAGACATGAAAAACAGTTGTGGGAATAGGGTAAGGTCAGTCTTGAGAAAAGAAGGACTAGGGGTAGCAGTACTCCATTATTTGAGGGGCTGCCACAATGAAGAGGAAGAGGTAAGTCAACCTATTTTCCAAACCACTAGAAGGTAAGACAAACAACGGATGGAAACTAATCAAGGAGAGAAACAACCTGGAATTAATGAGAAACTGCCAAACAGCAAGGACAATTACCCAGTGGAACAGCCAGGGGTGGGATTCTACCAGTTCGCACCTATTCACTAGAACCAGTTGTTAACATTCTAAGCAGTTCAGAGAACTGGTTGTTAGAAGAAATTACTGGCCTAATCCTGTAAGGAAGGCAGGAAGGAAACATTCTGGTGTTGCTTACAGAAACTGCCTCTCCGTTAACCCTTATTAACGTTCTTGGCAGGACTAGACTTCCTGTCTCTGGAACATCTCTGGAGTTTTTTTCCCCACCTTTGCTGGTACTTTGCTTGTGTGGAGTGACCATTCAAAGTTACAATGGCACTGAAAAAAGTGACTTATGACCATTTTTCACACTTACGACTGTTGCAGCATCCCCACAGTCATGAGAGGCCAGGCAAGGAAATGCATGCCTCGATGTGAGTGATATTGAGTTGGCCACGCCCATCCAATAACATGACTATCAAGCCATGTCCAGCCAGTCACATGATCACCAAGCCATGCCCACCACCTAAGCCACGCCCACAGAACCGGTTGTTAAAAAATTTGAATTCCACCCCTGGGAACAGCTTGCCTTCAGAAGTTGTTAAGTGCTTCCGTGGTGGGATTCAAATAATTCAACAACCGGTTCTCTGCCCTAATGACCAGCTGGGTGGGCGTGGCTGGGTGGGCATGGCCATGGGGGAGGGGGGTGTTACAGCACTCAGCCTCCTGCAGCACTCTGCCAGCCAAAATGGGGCACGGGGGTTAATTACAAAATGTGGGCTTTGCTTTGTGACATCCAGATCCAGCGAGCTGTGTGGATCACACTTTTGTGTGATTATGAAGAAATATTCTCAAACTCAGATGTACATTAAATGTAGACTGACTTTTAACTACACAACTTTCCAGTAAACAGCAAATTTTGAAGTTCCTGATTCATTTTAAGATGAGTAACCACAGTTTGCATGTTGGAAGTTCCTAAAGGAATACTGGGAAACTCTGTATTTTAAAGAACATTTGAGGGAGGGGTGAAGAATAGCCCTTCTCTGCCTGAGGCTGTAGAGACCTGGCACCAATCAAAATACTGTTTGTGAAGCAACTGATCAACACTGACAGGTTAAGCCACTGGTATATGAAAATAACTCCACTCCCTCCTAGTACTGATGATATTACCTAGTTTGGTAATGAAACATCTGCAAGAAAATCACCAAACTCAGAGAACATCAAGGACCCCACAGTTCAAATCTGAGCTACAAATATTCTTTTCTATTGATAAACACTTTTTGGTTAGAGGGACTCAGAGCCTGTCTTATGTGAGATGGCTCCCAGTAGATTTCATTCGAAATTTTGGTATGATTTCTGTAAATAAGGAATGTAGAATTATAATGGCTGAGTATTTGATCCTTCATACATCAAAAAAATACAAAGCCTAGGGATAAACAAATAAAAAACAGATTCAAAAAAAGAAAAAGTTCAGGAAAGAAAAAGAGTGAAACTGTAAGAATGAGGAAAAGAAGGAAAACTGAAAAAGAATGATGTCCAACTTTCTTTGGTACAGATGTAAGTAAAAAATATACCAAACTCTTACTATAAGATTAACATTTGTCTACATTACTTCCATAATCCCATCTCTAGTCATCAAAGCCCAGATCAACTTTTTATTTCAGTTTCTCACAAAAACTCCAGTAATGGTTCATATTTTTTTAATCACTATTTGTTAAGGAAACCACAACTGATTTATTTAATTGCACCAAACTCTAAATAAAACAGGAATAGAAAATCCTAAACTCTAGTGTAGACCAGTGGTGAGATTCAACTTTTTTTTAATCACCGGTTCTGTGGGCATAGCTTGATGGGTGCGACTTGCACAGGCACCAAACACACACTTCGCACTTGCACAGAGAGTTTGATACTGACCTTCTCCTGCAATCCTGCACTCTCACTGTGTGTTCAACAGCTGATGCTAGGCAATCTGTTGTGCCGCGCAAAGCAGCTGAGCATAAAAACCAGAAAATGTTAGTATAGAGCCGGGGTGGGTGGATGGGCCCAACAGCTGATTGTTGGAGTAAATCGGTTTGCTCACAGATGTTCCTCGGAGCTACAGTTCAGCTGAACTGGGCTGAACCAGTATAATACCACCCCATGCTTCTCAACTTTGGATACTTTAAGGTGCATGGACTTCAATTCCCAGAATTCCCAAGGCAGCATGAAATTTGCTCATCTTAAACTTGCCAAGACTGTTTCTTACTTATAGTATAAGCAATTATAATGCAAAATCCTCACTTCCACCCCATTCCAGAGCAACCACCATTCCCTCACTAACATGCTTTCCAGCTCCGTTCTCCTGTGGTGCAGGGCAACAAAAGAAGACCATGTGACTACCAGTTTAAAAAAGGTTCAATCAGATCTTCCAACCACTGATGGGATTCAAATAATTTAACAACCGGTTCTCTGCCCTAATGAGTTCTTCCAACAACCCGTTTGCCAAACTGCTCAGAATGTTAACAACCAGTTCTCCCAAAGTAGTGTGAACTGGCTGAATCTCACCACTGCTTCCAACTAAGTAAGGCATGATATGCAAAACATTGGCTCAAGAAAGAACAGAGGCATGTTTTCAAATGGGCTAGACTGAAATCAAGTACATCCCTCCCCTTCCCCCTGGATAATAGCATTAACAACAGCACTTAGACTATGCTTCACAGTACTTTATAACCCTTGCTAAGTGGTTTACAGTGTCAGCCTATTTCCCCCAACAATTTGGGTCCTCATTTTATGACCTCCGGAGGGTGGAAGGCTGAGTCAACCTTAAGCCATTGAGAATTGAACTGCTGAATTGCTAGCAGCCGGCAGTCAGCAGAAGTAGTCTACAGTACTGCATTCTAACCACTGCACCACTATGACTCTTATACTGCTTAATCTCATAAAGTGTTTGGTTTAGAATTCTTTACAATTCTGCAGTAGACAGGGCCATTTACGGACTGTGTACTACTGCCTGCATGCTCTTCAAGCTTGCAAAGGCTTCAGGGGCATAGTTCTTCAATGAAGCTATAATTTTTACTGTCATCCTGAAAGGTATTCTAGATTGCTTGGGCAGCCTGGCCATGACATTGTTGTTAATTAGTGCAGAATAAACTGCTGGTCAGGACAACAGGCATTGGAAGAAGATAGGAAAGAAAGGGTGAGAATGAGCAGAACCACATTAAAGACATTAAAAGACATATTAAAGACACACATTAAAGTGCAAAGTTTTTTAGGCAAGAGAAAACAAATGAACAGGGATAGAATTGATGGTACCTAGCTCAACAGCAATAACTGCAAGAGGAATTTAGGAGTCCCAGTAGACAAACACTTTAATATCAGCCAGCAGTGTGCTGCAGCTACTCAAAAATCCAATGCTATCCTAAGCTGCATTAATAGAAGGAGAGAATCAAGATCACATGAAGTGTTAGTACTGCTTTATAATGTCTTGGTAAGGCCACACTTGGAATATTGCATCCAGTTTTGGTCGCCACAATATAAAAATATGCTGAGAGTCTAGAAAGAGTGCAGAGAAGAGCAACTAAGATGAGGCAGAGGCTAAAGCAGATGAGGAACAGGATTGCAGGAATTGGATATGTTTAGTCTAGTAAAAATAAGGACTGGGGGTGACATGATAGCAGAGTTTCAATATTTGAGGAGCTGCCACAAGGAAAAGGAGGTTAACTTATTTTCCAAAGCACCAGAAGATAGGACAAAAAGTAATGGATCTAATAGAGGAGAGAAGCAACCTAGAACTAAGGAGAACTTTCCTGACAGAACAATCAATCAACAGCTTGCCTTCAGAAATTGTGGCTGCTCCATCACTGGAGGTTTTTAAGAACAGACTGGACAGCCATTTATCTGAAATGATATAGGGCAGTGGTGGGATTCAACTAATTTAACAACTGGTTGATCAGGGTCAGGTTGGTGGTTGTGGGAGGCGTGTCCCATCACTGTCGTACGGGATGAGCTTCCCGCAACAGCCAACCTGACCCTGGGCAAACTGGTTGTTAAATTACACCCCCCCATCAAAGTGGATTCTGGGTGCTGTGCTGTGCTGCAATGGAGAAACAGACACCAGAGTGGCCAATATAAGGGAAGGAGGAAGAGCAGGGAGAAGAAAGAGGGAAAGTGACTTCCTCCTTCCCTCATGCCGGCAGCTCCATTGTCTGTTTCTCCATTGCAGTGCAGTGCAGTACCCAGGATCTACTTTGGTAAGGGTGGGGGGGAGTTAACAACTGCTTCATTTGAACCTGTGTGAACCAGCTGAATTCCAACACTCATGTAGGGTCTCCTACTTGTGCAGGGATCGGATTACAAGACCTCCAAGATCCCTTCTGACCCTATTATTCTGCTAAAGACAATGGAAAGAGAGAAACAAGGGAACATTAGAGATGACATGAGGATTTTAGAGGATTTAATAGACTGAATCAAATATAATTCATGTATCTGCTTATGTAAGATATAAAACTAATACATTCTTGGAGAGATATGACTAACATTAATAACAACAATAATACATTGGTTTTCAATGAAATCTTCAGAATGGACTAAAAATAATGTAGTTGGAAAAAAAACTAGTAGTAGTTATCAGAGTATAAATTAGTAAATAGATAAGTTCACAGAAACAGAATGTACAGTCAAATATTGCCAACCCCACACCTACCAGGGGAAATAAAAACATTTTGCCTAGCTCCAAAAGATTTTGAGGATTTGCTCCTGGTGAGGACATTTCAAAAGAGAGGTGGCACAATTAAAAAGCTTTTCAAGTAATGACTTATTTAATCCAATTTAATTTCTCTAAACATGACAACAAAGATGAAAGCAGGCTTAGTATGGAAAACACAATCCATAAGGCAGCAAAATTCAGCCATTCAGGTTGTAAAATAAGAATCAGTGCTATCGATTGGACTTGGAAATGGGTAGAAAATCAGGAAAGCATTTCTGAATCTTGACTAATCCCAAAGCTGTATTGTGGACTAAGTTTGGTTTCTTAGCATCTTCAAAGATAATTACATGTGCACTCTAAAGTTACCCAAAATTGCATGTGCTCTACAGTTACACATTTACAAGAATAACAGCCATAGACTAATGACATAGTAAATTCAAGAGCTGCTGACAAAGGACAAGAGGAAATTGAACATTTTAGCTCAGGGTAGGTGCTCTATGTGCAAACAGCAGGATGAGAGAATTCTTCAAGAGACAGAACACAGTGCTGGCCTTTTCCCCCTATATGGAAGTAATTTTCTCCAAAAATAAACAGTTTTGTAGGCTGTTACATGAGAACTTCCTCTTACCCACAGAGAGATCTTCACAATGATGAGGGAAGAGTAGAAACTAAAACACCAAACTAATGGGATAGCAAGAATCAAGAATTTTGGCAGCCAGGATTTTCCTGAAGCAGGAAGTGGTGAGGAGAACAAAGGGTTTGCAGTTGGAATATAACTGAGGCAGCAACAACCAATTTAGGAAAGTGGAAACTAATGTCCTTTCCACAGGTCAGTAGGATAGAGAACATGATGGCAAATTGCAGGCTTATTGGATCCTTGCAACGATTGAGGATATATAGTAGGTCAATCAGAACCTTCAGGAATCACTTTGCTGTCCAAGGTGAAAATATGCTCTGTCCTTGTAAGTCAAATTACCAGATACCCAAAAGAAGCTACATTACTTTGGCTTCTGAAAATCTGAGGGGGTTCTTTGAGAGCTTGAACCTACTATTCTTTCATGACCTCACAAATCAATTGTTTAAGTCTTTGCCTCAGGATATCCAACATCTATCACTTTTTTTCAGAATATTCCATTCCACTTGGCCCATCCTGAGGTCAAAGTGCTGAGGAAGGTTCTTCCTGATAAGTTTTCAGAAGGAGCTACAGTAAGTTTAATGTGATTTTAGAACTTATTCATACACATAGTTGTTTTTTAAAATGTTATTTTGTACTTTGTGTGCTGCCCAGGTAGGGGCAGCATGTACAGTAATTGGAAAACAAATACATTCACTTTCTCCCTCTCCCATTTCCAAGAGTCTGGGACATTCTCTACTCAGTAAGCAAACTCTGAAGGTCTTCGCATTACCTGTTTTTTAAATCTCTCCCCATAATGCCTGATGTTATACTTCTGCAAACCTGCTTCCTATCCAGATGATTGCACATGGTTGCACATGGGTCATCTGTGCTTTAATCAAGTTGACTATCACTTTGGCAACATGTAAGCTCAATGTTCATATACCCCTTGTGTCTTTTTGCCCTGGAATTAACTCTAGGGGAGAGGAGGGATTTTTGAATCAGTAAGGAAAACAAATGGGAATTTGTTTATTCCAATAATTTAATTCTAACAAGATTTGGTGTCCAAGGAAGAATGGCTAGGTTAGGCACTGCAAGGAAGTTCACAGGTAATAAGTATCTGTGCTTGTAGGATACACATAATGCATATATGACTTCCTCAGCATGATCGTATAATTGCTGCCCAAAGAATGATATTCTTGAGCAATAGTTCTAAAGGAGAATCCAAACTAGATAAGAAGAAACATCAGTTCAAATAGCTTCATGGGATAAATATAAAGAAATAAAGCAGTAAGTGTCCTCATACACCTTCAAATGAAAACTGATTTTTACCACTCTATTATCCACCTTAATGTCTCCAGAATACAGGTAGTCCTTGTTTAGCAACCACAGTTGGGACCAGCAATTTAGTCAATAGGCAAAGCAGTTGTCAAGTAAAATGTGACAGTGCTCATGATTTTATTTCAGCTTTCCTTTGTTTTACAAACCTGCAAAGATCATAATTGCAAGACTTGGTTGCAAAGTTACTTTTTGTCACCATTGTAACTGCAAATGGTCACTAAATAATGAGGCAGTCACTAAACAAGGACTACCTGTATTGAATCATGAAACTGTTTCTCCCATTCTACCTCTCAGAAACTCACAGGATGTTAACAGGATCATCTCCATATTCAATCCCATTCAAAAAGCATCTTCCGGGGAGAGGGGAGGAGCTGGCGCCGTGACGATACGGCTTGCAATCGAGCTCTACGACTGCAGCCGATATCTTCGCTCCTGGCCGGTCCAAACGGACCTAAACCATTCCGTAGGGACAGCTATCATGAAGGGTATACCCTGTGGATCCCAGGGACACCGCAAAGTCCCTGGAGGACCCAGGTGAAGTCCCTTTTGCTGGCAGCGGAGAGGCAGCCCCCAAGCTGCTGAAGTCGGGGCAGCTCCGGAAAGGAAGAGGCTGAAAGAGAAAATGTGTCGGCTGGGTGAGAAACTTTTTTTTTTCAATTTTCTGAGGCTTGAAAGGACACTTTGATTGCTATAGAAGAAATCTGTGTGATTTTTGACAAAAACTGATCAAGCGGCGTTTTTTTAAGGGAGACGTCAAAGCGAGGCTTTATTTTTATTTTTTTTCCTATCAGACTTCATTGTTACTTACTAGATAACCAGACTGTTCTTTTATATATATATATATTTTCTATTCTCCCTTTGGATTTTTTAATTTTTTTTTTCCTTAGGCTAGAGGCTCCCTTTGGTTATTTCTTTCTTTGTATATATATATGTATATACTTTTTGTGTTTTTACTTCAATTATGCTGTTCTGAGAGGAGGAGAAAAAGTGAGAACTAAGAAACTTTGTAACACTGCCAACTAGAGGCTTGAAAATATTCTACTTGAAGTGGAGAGAGATGTGAAAGACTCCTTCTCAAGAACATTTCTTGATAAGATAGAGGGAAGAGCGCAGTAGAATATTATTACAGGTGCTCTTCTGGATTTCTATCAACAATTAAATATCTATGGCTTGGCTTTGAAGCTTGTGGGAAAGGGAAGAGAGTCATAACAAGAGCCTTGGACAACTAAACAAAGTGCAGTGTGTTGTTTTTCTTTTCTCTTTCTAATCTTTTTTTAGTTTCGCTACCCCCCACCCCCCATCAGCATTATTGTAAATTTTTATTCTAGTAAGGTCTCTATTTTTACTTTTTATTTTCAAGGGGAAGCCTTAGAATTTTTCATTTTTATTTTATTTTGATTTTTTTCCTTTCTTCATTGGGATTTTTCCTTTTTCTATTTATGCTTTTGGGTTATTTTGGTCTTCTTTTTTCTTTTTTGTTTCCAATTGAGATTTTTTGGCTGGATTAAGGTGTGAAGAATCTGAAGAAATCTTTTTTTTCTTTTTTGCTTTGGCCTTGTTTATTGGGTCTTCTTTTTTTTATTATTTTTATTTTTTATTGTGGACTATTTTATAATTGGACTAGGGTCAGGAAGAACCTGAAGAATTTTTTCTCTTTTCTTTTTTCTTTTCTCTCCTATATTATTGGGCTTTTTACTATTGGACTTTCCCATTCTGGATTATAATTGGCTACTTTCCTAATTGGATTAAAATTTGAAAGAACTTGAAGATTTTGAACCATTTAAAATGAGTAGGAAACTTATACCTCCGGGTGCCTCTGTGTCTACTTCCGCCTCCCCACCATGTGGAGGACAACGTTCAATTCAGGCAATGTTAAAGCAAGATAAAGAACAAGAAAAAGTAACCTTACAGATGATTATGCAAGGAATCCAAGACCTTAAGATAAAAACAGACACCATTGAACAAAGAACAGGGAGGACTGAGGAAAAAGTGGAAAATATTCAACAGATGATGGTGAAGTATGATGAGAGACTCCAAAAAGTTGAAGAAGAGGGTAAATGAAGAGAGAAGAAGATTGGAAATATTGATAGCAGACTAACAGTGGTTGAACAAGAAAAAAGTGGGATGCTGAAGTGGGAGATGGAGAGGTCAGAATTTTATCTTAGATTTCAAAATATAGAGAAAGAAAAAGGGCAAAATTTGGCTGCGATAATGATAGAAATCTTGGCAGACGCTTTGGAAATGACAGAGGAAAAGATGATGGATGGAGTAGATGAGATATACTGAGTTTTTACAAGATATGCGATGAGAAATAATTTACCCAGAGAAGTCCATATTAGATTTACTAAAAAATCCATCAAGACACAAATTTTACAAGCGGCAAGACGTTGAAATACAAAGGCAAAGAAATCTTGGTCTTAAAACAAATACCCAGAAGAGTGAGAGAGATGAGAAGAGAATATTGATTTCTGACCAAAATGCTATTGAAAAAGGAGGTGAATTACAGATGGCTAATTCCAGAAGGATTGATGTTTACATGGCAAGAACAGAGACACAGAATTGATTCAATTGAGAAAGCAGAACTTTTTTACGCAGAATTTTTTGGAAAGAGAGAAGAAGAGGCAGAAAAAGAGATTTCATTAATTGAATTCCAAGAGGAACAAATGGAGATTGAAAAAGAAGAAGGCGCAGTAGGTGGACAGGTGGATATTAAAGATCAACGTGAACCAAGATCTACGAGAGCGGTCAAACCTAAATATAAAATATAACCATGGAAGAGAAAAAACTGATCACAATGAATATAAATGGACTGAATTCAGCTGCTAAAAGAAGGAAGATCTTTCATAAATTAGGGAAATTAAAATTTGACATAATTTGTTTACAAGAAGTACACATTAAAAAGCAACATGAACAATTGTTAGCACAACCAAAATTAGGGAAATTATTTACTTCTTTGACTCAATGTAAGAAAAGAGGAGTGGTTTTATATATTAAAGAGGCCACCCCAGCAAAATTTATCTACGCCGATGAAGATGGGAGTTTATTAATGGTGGAAATAATGGATAATAATATAAAGATACTTTTGACTGCAATTTACGCTCCGAATGATAAATAAGAAGAATTTTATAAAAAATTACATATGAAAATGACTGGACTGGACTATGCTAATATAATTATGATGGGAGATTTTAATGGAATTGTGGACAACAAACTGGACTATATAGCAACAACAGCAAAGCACAATAGAAAGATTCTTCCTAAATCCTTTCTTAAAATGACAGATGAACTAATTTTAAAAGATTTATGGAGAGAAAGAAATGCTAAAATTAAACAATATACTTTCTATTCAAATAGACATTTATCATGGTCCAGATTAGATATGATTTGGATTTCAACAGAATTAATATCTAGCGTCCAAGAAATAAACATTGAAACAAGTACTTGGGCAGACCATAATCCATTGACAATTAAATGGAAGGGACAAAAAAAAAAGATTGAGATGGACGTTAAATAATACTATTTTAAAGGAGAAGGATTTTATACAATGGATGGAGAAAGAACTGGCCTTTTTCTTTAAAGAAAATAGAAAAGAAGATACTTCAATACAGAATGTTTGGGATACAATGAAGGCATATGCTAGAGGCTTGATAATAGACTACAGAAGAAAAAAGAACATTAGGAAAAGGCAAGCTACTAAAGCCTTGGAGGATGAGTATAAAAGACTTGAAAAAGAATTACAGAAAATGCCACAGAAAAAAGATATCAAACTGAAACTGGACATAACTAAACATAAAATGGACTTAATAGAGAAAGAAGAACTGGCACAGAAAATCAGGAATGCTAAACAGAATTATTCTGAAGATGCAAATAAGCCAGGTAGATGGCTAGCATATAAGCTGAGAAAGGAGAAAGAGTCGAGGAAAATATCGCAGCTAATAGATGAGCAAGGTCAAGTTTGTTATGGCAACAAAGAGAAAAAAGAAATTATTTGAGATTTCTATGGACAACTATACAAGAAAGAGAATATTGATGAGGAGAAAGTTAAACAGTACTTGCAGAATGCAAATTTACCTAAGATATCCAAAGAGACTGAAGAAATGTTAGAAAGTAATATAACAATGATGGAATTAAGTCAAGCACTTAAGAAACAAAATAATGGGAAAGCACCAGGTCCAGATGGGTTCCCTGCAGAATTCTATAAAATATTACAAGAATCACTGAGCATTCCACTGTTAGAAGTTATGAATGAAGCTATGTCAAAGAAGATGATACCTAAAACATGGTCAGAGGCCTATATTACACTTATTCCAAAAGAGGAGGCTGATCCACTGCAAATCAAAAATTATAGACCGATTTCTCTATTAAATGCAGACTATAAAATCTTTGCTTCGATATTAGCAGAAAGGCTTAAAAACTATTTGAATAATTTTATCCATCCAGACCAAAATGGATTTTTGCCAAAGAGGCAAATTAGAGACAATGTGAGAGTAATTCTGGACACTTTGGAATATTATGAGGCGCATCCTGAAAAGCAAATGGCTCTGATATTCTTAGACGCCCAAAAGGCATTTGATAATGTGAATTGGAGATTTCTGTTACTCTTATTGGAACAGATGGGTTTTGCTAGAAGATTTATTCAAGCAATAGAAGCAATTTACCATGAACAAACAGCAAAGGTAATGATGGAGGGAGAATTTACAGACTCTATTAACATAAGAAAAGGCACAAGACCGGGATGTCCCCTTTCTCCTTTGCTATTTGTATTGACTCTGGAAGTGTTGAATAGAAACATTAGAGAAGATAAAACTATAAAAGGAATGAAAATTAAAAAGGAAGAATTTAAATTACAAGGCTTCGCGGATGACTTAGTCTTTATTTTGGAAGACCCTGTAGAAACGGCTTCGAAGCTATTGGAAAAGATAGAGACATATGGTGAAGTGGCCGGTTTGAAAATAAATAAAGATAAAACAAAGATTTTGTCAAAGAATATGCTACTAAGACAAAGAGAAGAATTGGCAGATTTGTTGAAAATTCAAGTTACGAATAAGGTTAAGTATTTGGGGATATATCTGACATCAAGATGTAGTACATTAAAAGAGAATAATTATACTAAACTTAAACAACAGATAGCCTTAGATTTGAAGAAATGGGAAAATCTACAACTGTCATTAATAGGGAGGATTTCAACAATCAAGATGAATATTTTACCCAGAATCTTATTTTTGTTTCAAACAGTACCAATTAGGCTCGGGAAAGACTATTTTGAGGATTTAAATAAAATTGTGTTGAAGTATATATGGCAAGGCAAGAAAGCGAGGATAAAGCTAAAACTTTTGCAAGATGCTAGAATTAGAGGAGGTTTTGGCCTGCCTAATTGGGAGTTGTACTACCAAGCTGCAAACTTGATGTGGGTTAAGGAATGGATAACATTAAGGAAGACTAGATTGTTGACATTAGGTCATGATCTGTTGTTGTGTTGGCATGCTTTTTTATGGTATAAGGGAACTAAGACACAGGGCTATTTTCGAAGACATTATATACGGGAGTCTTTGTGGTTAAATTGGGAGAAGATAAAAAAACAATCTTAGTTGAAAATTCTGGTTTGGTTATCAACGATAGAAGCATTTTCTTATCCTATAATTTATAAGAAGGAACAAACAGTTAGATATGGGGAATTATTAGATGAAAAGGGTGAACTTAAATTGATACAAAATCTAGAGGAACAAGGTATAAAGATGAATTGGTTTTCATATGTGCAAATACACTCAAGGTATGATGAGGATTCCAAAACAGAGGGATTTTATGATAAACAGACTGATTTAGATAAGATCTTGATGGGTACTGATGAAAAGGTGATTAAAAAATTATATGCTTATTTATTGGAAATTAAGCTAGAGGAAGAGCAAGTTAAAGAAACTATGATTGCTTGGGGGAGGAATTTTGGATATGGGATTGATCTAGAGAAATGGCAGAAATTATGGTCGCAAAATTATAAAATGACAATGTCTACAGCTTATAAAGAAAACTTGTATAAGATGTTTTACAGGTGGCATTTTCCCTCAACAAGGATAGCAAGAATGTTTAAGAATAAATCTGAAAAATGTTGGAAATGTCATCAGATACCTGGCTCATATTACCATATGTGATGGACTTGTGAGGATGCTAGAAAATACTGGACTAAAATCCGCATGTGGTTGGAAAAAATGACAAAGAAACACATAGATTTGAAACCAGAGCTTTTTTTATTGGGAATCCTACCAGATGTATACAGTAAAGATTTGAAATATCTGATTGTAAATGTATTAACTGCGGCTAGAATTGTATTTGTTAAAAATTGGAAAAATGAGAAAATTCCATTGCAGGAAGAAATTATTAAGAAAATATTGGAATGTGCTGAGATGAGTAGATTGACATTTGAAATTAGAGAGCAAGAAGATAAACAATTTTATAAAATTTGGGACCTTTTCTATCAATGGTTAGATGATGAAATACGACAATAGAATACCTAGAATTTTAGATAATAAGGAATATCCTTGTTTTTTCTTTTTCTTTTGCTATTACTATATTTATAAAGTGTTTTTTTTTAGGATAGAATTGGCATGATTATATGATTTGTTATAGAATAAATTACTTAAATTATAGTTATCTCATAAAGTATGAATGAATAAAAGTATAGTCAAACGATTTTTTTAACAATGATATGAGGATATATAAGTGAGGATTGATAATAAGAGTTATTATGTAACATAACCGTAATTGAGACTACGAAATGGATGCACAAAACTGATGAACCAACCGACACACTGTTTGTATATAAGTATGGAAGAGAGCTGATGCTTTTATGTTTTGTTTGTTTTTGTCTGTTTGTTAAAAAAACCAATAAAACTGTTTTCAAAAAAAGAAAAGCATCTTCCCACTGGCTTGCAGGAAATTATCTTTCCCAGCTTTCCTTACAGTTAGCCCTTGTTCTGTCTGCAATTTCATCTAGTCCCTTTTAGATTGGATTCTTGGATAATCATGGCCATGAATTCTTGATTTTGAAGCCATTAATTCCCCAGTGCTTCTCTCTTCCTGTTCTGAGGCTGTTTTCAAATGTTTGTTTCTGCTTTCATTTGTCTGATTAGAGAGCAATGAATATTAATTCATTCTCAGTAAATGATTATTGAGAAGCTATGACACAGTTGCCTGATACTCCAACCAGAGCATGATATAATTCTGCATTCCCTCAGAAACTGCCCTTGGAAGAAGTCAGTCTTTGCCTTAAAGCCCCCCTTTTATCAATTTAAAGAGACCATGTTCTGAACTTCAGATGTTGAATCACACTGTGTTCCAGCTCCATCACTGAATGGCCAAATCTTGTGTTGTGCAACAGTCCTAAACCTGTCACAATGAAATGAGATTTAATAAGCCAGGTCGTATTCCCTGAGCTAGCCATCTCTGAATAACTCTCTTAGAGTATTACTATAACATTACAGCTCCTTCATGGATCCTGCCTTGCCATGGCGAAGGGTCTTGTGTAGCGCAATGAAGCTATGAGCTATGCCATGCAGGGCCACCCAACATGTCATAGCAGAGAGCTCTGACAAAATTTGATCCACTGGAGAAAGAAATGGCAACCTACTCCAGTATCTTAGCCATGAAAACCCCATGGACAGTACCAAAAGGCAAAAAGATATGACACTGGAAGATGAGCTCCTCAGGATGGAAGATGTCCAATATGCTACTGGGGAAGAGCAGAGGGCTAGTACTAGTAGTGTCAGAAAGAATGAAGCGACCAGGTCAAAGCCAAAAGGATGCTCAGCTGTGGATGTATCTGGTGGTGAAAGGAAAGTCCAATGCTGTAAAGAACTATACTCCATAGGAACCTGGAATGTAAGATCCATGAATCAAGGGAAGTTGGATGTGGTCAAACAAGAGATGACAAGAGTGAACATTGACATCTTAGGAATCAGCAAACTAAAATGGTTAGGAATGGGTGAGTTTAATTCAGATGACCATCAGGTATACTACTACGGGCAAGAATCCCTCTGAAGGAGTAGCCTTCATAGTCAATAAAAGAGTAGGAAAAGCAGTACTGGGATAAAATTCCGAAAATGACAGAAGATCTCAGTTCAAATCCAAGGCAAACCATTCAACACCACAATAGTCCAAGTCTATGCCCCAACCACTGGTGCTGAAGATGAAGAAGTTGACCAGTTCTATGAAGCCCTACAATATCTTCTACCAAAAATGATGTCTTTATCATCATGGGGGATTGGAATGCTAAAGTAGGAAGCCAAAAGATAACTGGAATAACAGGCAAATTTGACCTTGGAGTACAAAATGAAACAGGGCACAGGCTGATAGAATTTTTTCAAGAGAATATGATGGTCATAGCAAACACTCTTTTCCAACAACCCAAGAGGTGGCTCTACACATGGACATCACCAGATGGTCAACACAGAAATCAGATTGACTATGTGCTCTTCAGCCAAAGATGGAGAAAGTCAGTACAGTCAATAAAAACAAGACCAGGAGCTGACTGGGGCTCAGATCATGAGCTTCTCATTGCAAAATTTAGGCTTAAATTGAAGAAAGTAGAGAAAAGCACTAGGCCACTCAGGTACGAATTAATCATATTCCTGATGAATATACAGATCTGATAGAGTGCCTGAAGAACTATGGATGGAGGTTCGCAACATTGCATAAGAGGTAGCAACTAAAACCATCCCAAAGAAAAAGAAATGCAAGAAAGCAAAATGGCTGTCTGAGGAAGCTTTACATATAGCTGAGGAAAGAAGGAAAGCGAAAGGCAAGGGAAAAAAGAGAAAGATACACCCAACTGAATGCAGAATTCCAGAGAATAACTAGAAAAGATAAGAATGCCTTCTTAAATGAACAGTGCAAAGAAATAGAAGAAAATAATAGGGAGGACCAGAGATCTCTTCAAGAAAATTGGAGATATGAAGTGAAGGTTTCATGCAAAGATGGGTATGATAAAGGACCAAATGGCAGGGACCTAACAGGCAGAAGAGATTAAGAAGTGGTGGCAAAATTACATAGAAGAACGAGCTTAATGTCCCTGATAATCATGATGGGGTGGGTCATTGACCCTGAGCCAGACATCCTAGAATGTGAAGTGAAATGGGCTTTAGGAAAACTGAGCAACAACAAAGCTAGTGGAGGTGACAGTATTCCAGCTGAGCTATTCAAAATCTTAAAAGACAATGCAGTAAAAGTGCTACACTCAATATGCCAGCAAATTTGGAAACTCAACAGTGGCCACAGGAGTAGAAAAGGTCAGTTTACATTCCAATTCCAAAGAAGGGCAATGACAAAGAATATACCATACCGCACCATTGCACTCATTTCACATGCTAGCAAAGTTATGCTCAAGATCCTACAAGCTAGGCTCCAGCAGTATGTGGACTGAGAACTTACAGAAGTACAGGTAGGATTTTGAAGAGGCAGAGGAACTAGAGATCAAATTGCCAACATACAGTAGATCACAGAGAAAGCTGGAATTCCAGAAAAACATCTACTTCTTGACTATACTAAAGCCTTTGATTGTGTGGATCACAACAAATTGTGGCAAGTTCTTAAAGAGATGGGAGTATCAGAGCATCTTATTTGTCTCTTGAGAAACCTATATGATGGTCAAGAAGCAATAGTGAGAACTGGACATGGAACCACTGATTGGTTTAAAATTGGGAAAGGAGTCTGGCAAGACTGTATACTGTTGCCCTGTCTTTTTAACTTGTATGCAGGGCACATCATGAGAAAGGTAGGGGTAGATGAATCAAAAGTTGGAATAAGATTGTCGGGAGAAATATCAACAACCTCAGATATGCAGATGATACTACTCTAATGGCAGAAAGTGAAGAGGAGCTCTTGATGCAGGTGAAGAAGAAGAGTGCAAAGGTTGGGGACTGCAGCCAAGAAATTAAAAGATGCTTGCTCCTGGGGAGGAAAGCTATATCAAATCTAGACAGCATACTAAAAAGCAAAGACATCACCCTGCCAACAAAAGTGTGTATGGTTTTCCCAGTTGCAAGGTATGGCTGTGAAAGTTGGACCATAAGGAAGTCTGAGCGTCAAAGAATTGAGGCCTTTGAACTATGGTGCTGGAGAAGACTCCTGGGAGTCCCTTGGACTGCAAGGTGATCAAACTGGTCAGTCCTAAAGGAGATCAACCCTGACTGCTCTTGAGAAGGCCAGATCCTGAAGATGAAACTCAAATACTTTGGCCATCTAATGAGAAGGAAGGACTCACTGGAGAAGAGCCTAATGCTGGGAACGATTAAGGGCAAAAGAAGAAGGGGACGGCAGAGAATGAGATGGCTGGATGGAGTCACTGAAACAGTCGGTGTGAGCTTAAATGGACTCTGGAGGATGGTAGAGGAGAGGAAGGCCTGGAGGAAAGTTGTCCATAGGGTCACAATGGGTTGGACATACCTTCACAACAAACAACAACAAATAACATGGCAGAGAAGGAAATTGTTACCCATCATTTTGTGATCCCTGAAGCAGAAGTATGATTGCTCTCCAACATAAGAATAAGAACTGGGTTTTTAAAAGCACAGCTCCAATTGGCAGCTGGCAATATTTTGCAGGTTTCTTCAAATTCAGGCCTGGGCATGTATTCTATTATACTAATAAAAAAGAAACAATCTTTGAAGACCCCAAAATCAACCCTAATAATTGCCTGAGCAAGAAGGTTTTTCTCACCTGGATCAGACCTACATGCCTATCACTGTTGCCTGGAGAGAGAAGGCTGAATTCACATGCTGGTTTGTCTTTTGTTTTTTCTTCTTTTCTATCCAACAGTCCAACTATGACCCTGCAAAACAAAATTTAAGAGGGCAATGTGATATTCCATTTTCCCACCAAATTTCCATTTTATTGTGCAAAAGGAGATATATACACACATATATACACACACACACATACAGGAATACATGAATTTACCTTAGAATATTCAGATTCAAATCACTAGCAAGCTGTTAGTCATTCAACAAATGCTGCCATGTACAAAATAGTGGGCAGAACAAGAAAATTCCATTCTGAATCACCCCAATTTATTTTATTTATTTATTTATTTATTTGATTTGTCAATCGCTTACAAAATAATAGGTATAAGTATAAACATGAGTAATAATACAGAAAATAGATACAATTAAATGGGACAATAGGACAGGGACGGGAGGCATGATGGTGCACTTATGCACGCCCCTTACAGACCTCTTAGGAATGGGGTGAGGTCAATAGTGGATAGTTTGAGGTTAAAGGAGTGGGGGTTAGAGGATGTAACAACAGAGTCAGGGAGTGCATTCCAGGCATTGACCACTCTGTTGCTGAAGTCGTACTTTCTGCAATCAAGTTTGGAGTGGTTAACATTGAGTTTGTATCTGTTGTGCATTCTTGTATTGTTGCGGTTGAGGCTGAAGTAGTCATTGACTGGTAGGACATTGTAGCAGATAATTTTGTGTACTACGCTTAAGTCCAACCATAGGTGGCGTAGTTCAAGATTGTCCAAGCCCAAAATTTCAAGCCTGGTGATATAGGGTATTCTGTTGTGAGCAGAAGAATGTAGTACTCTTCTCGTGAAATACTTCTGGACTCACTCAATTGTATTAATGTCCAATATACAGTGCGATTCCAGACAGATGAGCTGTATTCGAGTATTGGTCTAGCAAAGATTTTGTATGCCCTAGTTAGCAATTCAATATTTCCAGAGGAGAAGCTTCGTAAGAATTAATGCCTTTTTGGCAATGCTGTTACAGTGAGCTCTGGCGCTTAGGTCATGAGTGAGTACTCCTAGGTCCTTCACAGAGTGAGGGTCATCAACGAGGTCATATCCGCCTAGTTTGTATTTGGTGTACTGATTTTTTTTATCAATGTGTAGGACAGAGCATTTGTTGGTCGAGATTTGGAGCTGCCAATTGTTTGACTATTCAGACACATAATCAAGGTCACTTTGAAGAGCAGTAGCATTGTCGGTGGTGTTGAATAGTTTTACATCATCTGTGGAAGAGGATGCAGTTGCTTATAAGGTGTTCACAAAGGTCATTTATATAGAGTATAAGAGTGTGGGTCCTAGAATGCTGCCTTGGGGGACACTGCTGTTAACTGGAGCAGGGTTTGAGATAGCACTCTCTATTTTTACTATTTGTTTCCTGTTTGACAGGAATGCAGTAATCCACTTATGAAGGGATCTGGAAATGCTGTAAGAGTTTGGTTTTAACAGTAGTTTGTCATGTACCACTGAATCAAAGGCTTTGCAGAAGTCTATGTATGTATTGCTTTTCCCTGGTCAAGTAGAGTAGCCCATATGTGTAGGAGTTGTAGGTTGCAGGGCAATTTTTTCCTGAAACCAAATTGTTTTTGGGAGAGTAGGTTGTTTGACTCTAAGCGGGTGATGAATTGGTTAATAATTGATTCCATGACTTTGCACGTGACACAACACAGTGAGATTGGTCTGTAGTTTTCAACCAGGCTGGAGTCACCTTTTTTGAAGATAGGAATGACCGTAGCTAAGGACCATAGGTTTGGTAAGGAGTTGGTTCTGAATGATATATCATATATAATGCTTAGGGGTTCTGCTATGTCAGAGGAAAGCTTTTTTAAGAAGTATGCACATAATCCATCAGGGCCAATAGATAGGAGTGGTTTTAGATTATGTAATGCCTTTTCTACGTTATCTTCTGTAAAGTCAATATGTAGTAGATCATTGCAGTTAGTTGTGGTATGACTAGGAAATGTGGGGCATGAGCCATTGCTTGTTAACAAAGACTGAGCTGAAGAATGTGTTGAAGAATGCCTTGACAGCTTTGTCGCTGCAATCTTTTCCATTTGGTCCCTTTGATGGTTCTTGAGCATTTAAGTTTGGTGTTTACAAAATTGTAGAAGGCGCGGGTAGATTTTGTACATAGGAGGTTTTCCTCCTGTTTGCAATAATAATTTGTGCATTCTGCCTTTATATATGGTGTTGTATCGGTTTTTAAAGTTTGCTACATAGCTAGTTTTGTTTTTACGCCATAGTGATTTTTTTTTTAATTGGAGTTTGTTATGGGTAATTTTTTGTTTTTGTTTTTAGAGGTTACTAATAGTACATATAGTTTAATGACTCTTTCAAGTTCAAGTAAGAATGCATTATAATGGTCTTCTGTAGTATTACAGTTAGAGAACAGAATGTGCCAATCAAGAGATGATAGGTCGGCATCTATGAGATCAGAGTTGGCTTTTTTGAAATTGTATTTTGGAGATCCATCATTATGATCTTCTTTGTGAGGGTGTAAATTGAGACAAAAGTCAATCATACTGTGGTCACTGTTTAAAAAAAGAACTGGCTTTTTTCTTTAAAGAAAATAAAAAAGAAGACACATCAACGCAGAATGTATGGGATACAATGAAGGCATATGTTAGAGGCTTGATAATAGACTATACAAGGAAAAGAAATACCATGAAAAGACTAGCCTCTAAGACATTAGAGGATGAGTATAAAGAACTTGAAAAAGAGTTATAGAAAATGCCACAGAAAAAGGACATTAAGTTAAAAAATGATATAATTAAACATAAAATGGGATTAATGGAAAAAGAAGAATTAGCACAGAAAACCAGGCAGATGGTTAGCATATAAACTGAGAAAGGAGAAAGAATCAAGGAAAATATTTCAATTAATAGATGATCAAGGCCAAGTTTGCTATGGAAGTAAAGAGAAGAAGGAAATTATACGAGACTATTACAGGAAACTATACACACAAGAAAATATTGATGATGAAAGAGTTAAACAGTACTTACAGAATGCTAACCTACCCCAGATACCTAAAGAGATTGAAATAATGTTAAAAAGCAATATAACGATGATGGAGCTAACAGAAGCACTTAAGAAGCAAAACAATGGAAAGTCACCAGGCCCAGATGGACTTCCGATGGAATTTTACAAAACACTACAAGAATCGTTGAATCTTCCATTGCTAGAAGTTATGAATGAAGTTATGCTAAAGAAGAAGATACCTAAATCATGGTCAGAAGCTTACATTACACTGGTCCCAAAAGAGGAGGCCGACCCATTACAAATCAAAAACTATAGACCTATTTCCCTACTAAACGCAGATTATAAAATTTTTTCTTCAATATTGGCAGAAAGACTTAAAAAATACCTAAATAATTTTATTCACCCTGATCAAAATGGATTTCTGCCAAAGAGACAAATTAAAGACAATGTGAGAGTAATCTTGGACACTTTGGAATACTACGAGGCACACCCTGAAAAACAAATGGCTTTGATATTCTCAGATGCACAGAAGGCATTTAACAATGTGAATTGGCAATTTATGTTGTTACAGCTGGAACAGATGGGTTTTGGTAAAAAATTCATCCAAGCAATAGAAGCTATATATCATAAGCAAACAGCAAAGGTAATGATAGAGGGAGAATTAACGGACTCCATTGATATAAGAAAAGGAACAAGAGAAGGGTGCCCACTGTCACCTTTGTTGTTTGTGTTAACCTTGGAAGTGCTAAACAGAAATATTAGAGAAGAAAAAGACATAAAAGGGATGAAAATTAAAAAGGAAGAATTTAAATTGCAAACAATTGCAGATGATCTGGTTTTCATCTTAGAAGACCCACTAGAAATAGTATTAAAATTTATAGAAAAGATAGAGGTATATGAGAAGGTGGCTGGTTTGAAAATAAATAAAGACAAAAAAAGATTTTGACAAAGAATATGTTATCAAGAGAAAAGGAAGAACTGGCGGATGTATTGAAAATCCATGTCACAAAGAAGATCAAGTACCTGGGGATACATTTGACAGCAAGATGTAGTACACTAAAAGAGAATAACTATATTAAACTTAAGGAGCAGATAGCACTAGATTTGGCTAAATGGGAAAATTTACAACTGTCATTAATAGGGAGAATATCAACTATCAAGATGAATATATTACCCAGAATTTTATATTTGTTCCAAACAATTCCAATTAGGCTTGGAAAAGATTATTTTGAAGATTTAAATAAAATTGTGTTGAAATATATATAAGAAAGCGAGAATAAAATTAAAACTTTTGCAAGATGCTAGAATAAGAGGAGGATTTGATTTGCCTAATTGTGAGTTGTACTACCAAGCTACAAATTTCATGTGGGTTAAGGAATGGATAACATTAAGAAATGCTAGATTGTTGACATTAGAAGGACATGATCTGTTGTTGGGGTGGCATGCTTTTTTATGGTACAAAGGAACTAAAACACAGGGGTATTTTAGAAGACATTATATATGGGAGTTTCTGTGGTTAAATTGGGAGAAGACTAAAAGGCAATGTTATTTGAAAATTCCAGTTTGGCTATCGACTGTTGAAGCATTTTCTTATCCTATAATATACGAAAAGGAACAAACAGATATGGTGAAATATTGAATGAAAAGGGTGAACTTAAACTATGTAAAAACTAGAGGAACAAGGTATAAAGATGAATTAGTTTTCATATGCGCAAATACACTGCTCAAAAAAATAAAGGGAACACAAAAATAAGACATCCTAGATTTGAATGAATGAAATATTCTCATTAAATATTTTGTTCATTACATAGTTGAATGTGCTGACAACAAAATCACACAAAAATTATCAATGGAAATCAGGCTCAGTAATGTGTGTGGCCTCCACTACAACGCCTGGGCATGCTCCTGATGAGGTGGTGGATGGTCTCCTGAGGGATCTCCTCCCACACCTGGACTAAAGCATCCCCCAACTCCTGGACAGTCTGTGGTGCAACCTGGCATTGATGAATGGAACGAGACATGATGTCCCAGATGTGCTCAATTGGATTCAGGTCTGGGGAACCGGCGGGCCAGTCCATAGCATCAATGCCTTCGTCTTGCAGGAACTGCTGACACACTCCAGCCACATGAGGTCTAGCATTGTCTTGCATTAGGAGGAACCCAGGGCCAACCGCACCTGCATATGGTCTCACAAGGGGTCTGAGGATCTCATCTAGGTACCTAATGGCAGTCAGGCTACCTCTGGCGAGCACATGCAGGGCTGTGCGGTCCCTTAAAGAAATGCCACCCCACACCATTACTGACCCACTGGCAAACCGGTCACGCTGGAGGATGTTGCAGGCAGCAGAACATTCTCCATGGCATCTCCAGACTCTGTCACGTCTGTCGCATGTGCTCAGTGTGAACCTGCTTTCATCTGTGAAGAGCACGGTGTTGGGCTGTAAGCACAACCCCCACCTGTAGACCTCGGGCCCTCATACCACACTCATGGAGTCTGTTTCTGACCATTTGAGCAGCCACATGCACGTTTGTGGCCCACTGGAGGTCATTTTGCAGGGCTCTGGCAGTGCTCCTCCTGTCCCTCCTTGCACAAAGGCAGAAGTAGTGGTCCTGATGCTGGGTTTTTTTATGTGGTGGATTTGTGCGGATGCCAAAAAATATTAGACTAAAATCCATACATGGTTGGAAAAAATGACAAAAAAAAGCATACAGACTTGAAACCAGAGATATTTTTATTGGGAATTTTACCTGAAATATATAGTAAAGAATTGAAATATTTGATTGTAAATGTATTAACAGCGGCTAGGGTTGTATTTGCCAAAAACTGGAAAAATGAGAAAATATCAACACAGGAGGAAGCTATTAAGAAAATATTGGAATGTGCTGAAATGAGTAGATTGACATTTGAAATCAGAGAACAAGAAGATAAACAATTTTATAAAATTTGGGATCTATTCTATCAATGGTTAGACAATAAAACATGGTAATGAAATATGCAGATTTTTAGAACATAATGAATATATAAAGATGTATTTTTTATTATATCCACAAAATGATTATAGGATAGATTTGAGATGATAATATGAACTGTCATAAAACAAATGAAGTAAAATATGGATTATCTTGTAAAACGTGAATGAATAATAGTATAGTCAAATGATTAACAATGATATTAATGTATTTGGGAGCATTTGATTGACAATATGAGAACATATACAATGTAATTGTAATTGAAGACTACGAAGTGGAAGCACAAAACAATTTGTAAACCAACCGACACGCTGTATGCACATATATGGAAGATGGTTTGGTGTTTTTATGTTGTGTTCGTTTATGTTTGTCTTAAAAACAATAAAACTTTAAAAGAAAAAAAGAAAAAAGTTCTTGTATTGTAGGCCATAAATTGAGTTTGAGCTGTTGCAGAAGATGAGGTCAAGGCAGTTGAGTCTAGTGTTGTTAGTTGCTAATTGATCCAGTCCCAGTGTAGTGGCATTGTACAGGGTTGCATGTATGGGTTCGGATATACATTCGTTTAGGGTCCAATCTATAGGAGGTAGATTGAGGTCACCAAGGAAAATAAGAGGGTGTGGACAAGAGGCAGCCCACATCAGCAGTGAAGTTAGTTTGTTTGCATGAACTATGTCATAATCAGGGGCTCTGTAGCATGGTAAGAAGTGGATAGTGGTATTTAAGGACAGTTCACAAATGATGGTCTCTGGAAGAGCAAGCTCTTGTGTAATTTGAATCTTTCTTAGATTTAGGGATTTTTTTATAGAAGATAGCAACTCCACCTCCTCTATGGATTTCACGATCTGACCGATAAACATGATATTCTCTGACTGGTAATGGAGTCTGGAAAAGATGCATTCAACCATGTTTCACAGAAATATAATATCGAATGTGGCTGTGCTTAGTAAGATGAGGAATTCATGCATTTTTTTTGTGAGGCTTCTTGCGTTGAGTAGTTTGCATTTTAGATATGTAGTAGTGGATCTAGAGGAAGTAAAGGGGGTGCATGCCTATTGTTGGATGTTGGGGTGATAGTTATTGGGATTTAAGTTGAAGGTCTTGCTTTTGATACATTCTGTGTGGTAGTTAATGTATAGGTTAGTATTTTCTTGTTCTTGTAGTCTTTTGAGTTCAGAGTGTAGTTCACGGGACTGTACACGTTGGTGTAAGGTTAGATCAGGGCGAGAACAGAGATTCTTATGGTTGATGTTGCTCTTGGTAAGTGAGTTTATAGTGTAAATGAATTTTCATTTGCTTAATTCATTTTTGCAAACGACCCTGCAGAAGCATGGGGCCAACGAGCCATCACTGCTTTTGAACTCTGGGCCGATGCAGGGAATGTCGAGTATTTCATGAGGGGAGATTCTTGATGCTTGCTAGCCATTGATGATGTTGTGGACATTTGTGATGTCATCATTGTCATTGTCTTCAAGACCAAATAAAATGGCATTGGGGTGTTTCTGTTTGCGCTCGACGGCTTCTTTGATGAGGATTGGGATATCATTATTTGCTGGATTTGTGGTTTTTTGTGGAATGGGTTCACATAATATTCACATAATATTCTTCCAATGCTTGTACTGTGAAAATTACTATTCCTTGTCTACACAATTTCATCTTGTTCTTGAGTCTCTTGCAAACCTCAGACACTGCATAATACCACCCTATACTTGTTTATATGTTCCTAAATTTATTTCCTTTATTTAGAGAAAGCAACATTCAAACTAAGCCCAATATTTCTGTTTTTCCTTCTAAGTGTATAAGATAACAAAGTAAACAGATAGCAGCAGCCAGTATATCTCTTCTGTTTTAACTTCATCCTTGACTTGTCTATTAATTCATACAACATTCTCAAAATTCATCAGGAGCTCAGAATTCTTGCTGCTACTGCTATCCAGATAGGATCATGTGACTGCAGCAGGATATAGCTTCGTCTTTATTTCATGCCACCCGCAATTAACAGTTCTCAAGATCTAGGTTTCTCTGCTACCTGTCCTTTTGGCTAAGATCAAGCGTAGAAGGCATCAGACAGCATCTTTTTCATTCCTGAATACTATTCACAAATTCTGATTGGAGCAGCAAGAAAGCAAAGTTTTGCCTCTGGGCAAAGTCAGGATTTGAATAGTTGATCAGAACTGGATAACAAAAATACTGACTTCATTGGGGCCAACTGGATTGTTGCCTTCATTTCTTGGAAAGCTCTAATAGTTGCCTCTTGGACTGAACATTTCAAATGCATCTGAAGAAGAACGCCAAGCTTTAGAAAGGCTTGCAAAATAGCCTATCAGCCACTTTAATTTTTACAAATACTGTGCCTTCATAAGGCTTTAAATATCCAGACCTTTGACCAGGGCTAAAGCTAGAGCTGCATTAATATTTTCAAAAATATTTTGCAACTGAGATGTATTTTTAAGGTTAATGGTCTTCCTATTCTACTTGAATTTCTCACAAGGTCCACTGGAGTCCTGGATTATGGCCAGATCAGGAGAGCAAAGAGCAGAGAACCAGAGGTCAAGAACTGGCAGAAAATAAGGTAGAAACTAGCAACAGTCAAATCCATTTCCTTTTTAAGTTCTTGATGTTGCCGTTTCTAAAAGAAACAGATACCAAAACTTGACCAGATGTTGACCATCTCATATATGGGTCATTGGTTAAGAATATCTCATCTTTTTAAAGTATTTTCTCCAAATATCTGTGGGAACAGCAATACCACTTAGACTTATATACCACTTCACAGTGCTTCTAAGCTGTTTACAGAGTCAGCGTATTGCCCCCAACAATCTGGGTCCTTCCAAAGATGCTTTTTCAAGAGGCAACTAGATTTTCTTGTTTTTCTTTGAAGACATTTTGCTTCTCATCCAAGAAGCTTCTTCAGCTCTGAATGGATGGTGGGTGTCAGCCTTCAAGATTTTCTTCCTTTGTTTTGCATCTTTCAGCTGACATAAGTATGGGGGGGAAAGGGGGGACATGGTTATGGGAAGCAAGCTGGAGGTTTTACAAAACAGAACTGTATAAGTTGTGGGGGGGGGGGGAGTTTCTTGCTTAGGTTTCTATCCTATGCTATGCGCAGCCGCAGCTCTTTATCAAAATATGTCAAAGTCAATGGACAGAGGCCTCATCACCACCTGAAGCCCACATGATGTTATACACAACTTTTTATTGGATGGACAAATTGAACTATTGGGGATGGGAATGTTGCCATCACTTTGTATATGTGATTTATGTGCTCATTTTCTCAGATTCAGAATTCTTTTGTTGCTACCACTTGATTTCCAGTAAAATATATCTTTTTTCTAATTAATGTAGTCTAAGCATTTCTTTCTTGGATTTTGAATGGAGCACCATCTGACAGTGGGGCTGGAATGGAGGGATCCAGTCAGAGTTAAAGAAGCTTCCTGGATGAGAAGCAAAAAGTTTTCAAAGAAAAACAAGAAAATCCAATTGCCTCTTGAAAAAGCATCTTTGTGACAACCATAACCTGGATGTCTGAGAATCTCCATAGAGAATCTGGGTCCTCATTTTACCAACAATGTCAACCTTGAGCCAGTGAGGACTGAATTTCTGGCAGGGAGCTGTATTAATCTGCAATGCTGCATTCTAACCACTGTGCCATCTCAGGTCTAGAACCATGCTACTGGTGTAGTTCATTTATTTACCTCCCAGCTCAGTGAGTTCTGAATGATGATACCATAGTTTCAAACAGCCAATAAATAATAAATAAATAAATAAAGGTTCCTTTATTTTATTTTACCAGGATCAAGACCAATTTCTTTGTGCAAGGATTCCTTAACTCAACAGCAGACAGAGCATTGCCCTTTTCCATGAGCAGGACCAGATTGAAGCCATATTTCAGTTCATTCCAGTATATGTTTCTTGGCTGAAGCAATATGATGAATCAACATTAAACTCAGTCTCAGATGTTGGGGTCCTACTCCCTCAAATCACATCGATGTCTTGAATTTTGCAAATATCTGGAGCAGCAAACACTTTGGGCTACTTATGGATACATCTTGGCTTGCATCATGGTACTCCCAAAACAAAGGATAAGCAGCATTCTTTGGTTCAAGATTTGGCACAGAAAAACCATATCTAGAACTATCTCAAACTGACCACTGTTTTCTTCTTGTGAGATGGGATTGTCTCACTACTAGATGGATTTCCAGAAGAGTAACCATACCAACAGGTGCTCCTGAGTGGATCGATCCAACATGGAGGTGATATGCAGTGAGGTATGCCAGAGATCTTTCCTGGGCCTATTCTTCTAACATTTTCCTAAATGACTTACATGAGGAGACAGAAGGGATGTCAACAATGCAAAGGTGTTGGGAATAAGGTGATATTGCTAATACCTCAGAAGACAAGTTCAAGATTTAAACAGGTCTTGGTACACTACATGTAGGGACGAATGACACAAAAAAGGACTTGAAAACAATATTGAGTGATTATGAGCAGCTAAGCAAGAAAGTAAAGGACTAAGATACACAAGTAGTTTTTTCATTATACTGCCAATGAAAGGCAACATCCGGTAAGAGAACAGAGAATTTAGAGGTGAACCACTGGCTAAAGGGTTGGTTTCACCAAAAAAACTGTCGATTCCTGTACCATGATCTGTACTATCTCCATGATGGGCTTCTGGCAAGGGATGGGTTGCATAAAATTGGGAAGAATGTTTTTGGAAAATGACTGGCTCAACTTATCAGGAGGGCTTTAAGCTAAAATTGAGGGGGGTGGGTGACCAAAATTTAGGATCTTCAGGACCTAATTCCAAGCAAAAACCTATAGAAAGCAAGTCAAATAATGAGGTAAGGAGGGATGCAGTGGTGGGATTAAAACATTTTTACTACTGGTTCTGTGGGGGTGGCTTGGTGGGCATGGCAGGGGAAGGATATTGTAAAACCTCCAGTCAGCGGTGGTATTTGCCGGTTCTCCGAACTACTCAAAATTTCCGCTACCAGTTTTTCCAGAACTGGTTAAAACCTGCTGAATACCAACTCTGGAGGGATGGGAAGGAAGACAAACTCAAACACAAAATAGGAGACATAGGAAGCATACCCAGAGTTAGACATAAAGATCTCAAGTGCCTATACACAAATGCACAAAGTCTGGGGAACAAGCAGGGTGAACTTGAACTATTAATAGATGAAGATAGATATGATATAGTTGGAATAACAGAAACTTGGTGGGATGCAACCCATGACTGGAACATACTCATAGAAGGATACAAACCATTAAAAAAAAATAAAAAGAGGAGGTGGAGTTGCACTGTATGTAAAGGACCACTATATTGCTACAGAAATGCATGAAACCAAAGATGAAAACCTCCTAGAATGCATATGGGCCAAAATATAAGAAAAAAGAATTATATGGGCATAGGTATATACTATGCCACCCAATCAAGCAGAAAAAATAGATGTCCTTTTTGCCAACCAACTATATATAGTTGGTTATATATATATATAAGTATATGTAGGAAACACACTACAATAGTAATGGGGGACTTCAATTATACTGATATCAATTGGAAAACTAATTATGCACCAAGTGAGCAATCAAATAGGTTCCTAACCAACCTAGCTGACAACTTTTTTGTCCAAAAGGTAGAGGATGGAATTAGAGGGACAGCCAGACTGGATTTAATTCTTACAAACAGGGATGAAGTGATAGAGGGAATTGAAACTGCAGGAACCTTGGGAGAGAGACCATGTCATACTAGAATTCAACATAACACAAACACAAGCAATAAAACATAATGACACCAGAGTCTTAGATTTTAAAAGAGCTGATTTTAATAAACTCAGAGAGAACTTGGGAAAGATTCCTTGGATAAAAATCCTAAAGGGGAAAACAACTCAGGAATCTTGGGAAACTCTGAAAAGTACGATCATAAAAGCCCAGACCAGCACAATACCACTGAGAAAGAAAAATAAGAAATCCAATAAGAAACCAGCATGTCTGCAGAAAAATCTCTCTGACAAATTGAAAGAGAAAAAGAACAAGTACAAAAATTGGAAAGCGGAACATACAGCTAAGGCAGATTATCAGCAGATAGCCAGAATCTGCAAAGACGAAGCCAGCCACCCGAACCCAGGGATGTTGGGGAGGGCAGCTAGATATGCCCCAGCCAGCGGGATGTGGCGGCGCCAGTGGGGAAGCCAGCCAGCTGGGCCCAGGGATGGGGGGGCAGCTAGGTAGGCTGGGTGAGTCTTGGGGAGCCCCAGGGACAGTGGGGACGGGCTAGCACAACTCGCAGGCTTACCTGTGAGCAGGCAGATCAGTGGAGAGGCTTGTGTCGGCTCCAGGTTGCTTCTCTCATCTGTTCTTGCTGGGAGAGCCTCTACCGGTACAGAGCAAAAAGTTTCCCTTCAGGAAATCGCTCCTGGGCAGCAGCGAGGAACAGGATTTAACCAGGCTGCTTCTCTGCTGCCAAGAAGCCATTTCCCAAAGGGAGGGGGACTTGTAAACCTTTCGCTCTGCCTGAGAGAAAGGCAGGCAGCAATGGCTGGCCTGGCGGGCAAAAGCAGGCTGTAGGCATATCACGCATGCGCACTATGTTGTGCATGTGCAATAGGGACTAACTGGACAGTGAGCAGAGAAACAGGCAGAGAGGGGCGGAGCCAGCCAGGAGTCCATTTTACTGGTTCTCTGAACTACCGGGAACCATAACAACCGGTTCTATAGAATCGGGCCAAACCGGTAGAATCCTACCCCTGATCTTGACTGGGCCCACTGGGCCCTATCTAACAAAATGAAATTTAGTGTAGAGAAAAGTAAAGTCCTACACTTAGGCAAGAAAAAGCAAAAGTACACATATAGACTGGGTGAAACCTAGCAGTAATTGTGAGAAGGGATAATATGAGTATAATATGTTGTTGTTTTGATGCACCTTTTTAACATTCTGGCGTTTTTAACATTGGCCAATAAAGTATTCTATTCTATTCTATTCTATTCTATTCTATTCTATTCTATTCTATTCTATTCTATTCTGGTTGCTTTGTGTCTTGTGTTTTTTTTTCTTTTATGTACTCTTTGATTTTTACTCAGGTTTGTATTTGTTCTGAATAAAATAAAAAATATAGGGGGGAAAGGTTCACAGGAAGTGATAGCACTGCTTTACAAAGTGTAGTTTCACAGCAAAATCCCACCCTGGAAAAACCATGGCTGAAATTATTAAACAGCTTCATTGTGTTTCTCGTAGATACCATTTGTTTTTACTTTTCCCCATGTCCTGCTCCAGATCTTCATTTTGTTACATTCATTGAAAGCCCATTTTTCCCAACAATGGGCTGATTTTCTTTTTGTTGCCAGAGACAGGTTCTTTTTGCAGAAAATTCAGGCCAAAAGCAACCTAATAATGGTATTGTTATGTCTGTGGAACTGGTTGGGTCCCCAACCAGGTCCGCTGTTTGAGCGGGAGCACCAGCAGCTCCCATTGGTTGGCTCCGTTTGACAGCCGGCTATATAAGCCGGCTGTCGAGCAGAGCCAGCCGTTGTCGCCCGCTGGTCTGCAAGTTAGCAAGCAGACGCGACAACCCTTTATTCTTTGCAATAAAGCCTGTTAGTTGTACGCTCTGGTCTCATGTCTCTTCCTTACCATCGCTCTACAACACTGGCGACGAGGATGGGATGGTCGAAGGCTAACCAGACGCGTTTATTCAAAGAGCTGTAAGTCACGGAGAGTGAAGCCACGGGCGCTGTAGCCGCAGCCGCCCCACGCTCGCAAAGAGCGCGAAATTCAAACTGATATTGTTTGAGCTGATTCGCTGAAACGAGCCACAGGTGCCGCAGCCGAGGCCGCCCACGCTCACCAAGAGCGCGATTTTCAAAAAGAGCTACGCAGCCCAGAGAGACAGCCGCAGCCGCGTTCTTTTAAGAGCGCAAATTCAAATAGCGATTGAAGAAGACGAACCTGTTCTTTTCTCCACGATGAGTACTAATTCAGCATTCCCTCCATTCAAACCAAACGAGGAAACATGGGACTCCTACAAAAATCGATTCAGCCATTTTCTTGACGCCATCGGTTTAGCCGACGCTGCGGAGCATAGGAAGAAGTCCTATTTCCTGAGTTACTGCGGAGCCGCCGTCTTCGACACCGCTACAGCGTTAGTCGCACCCCGCACCATCAGAAGTGTCCCATGGGATGAGCTACAGGAAATACTTTCAAATCACTATTCGCCCAAACCGTCCCAAATAGCCAGAAGGTATGCCTTCAGGGTCAGGAAACAGGCAGAGGGGGAGTCGATCAACGAATACATGGCCGCCCTGAGAACAGCCGCTTTACAGTGCGGATTCAAAGAATATTTGGAAGACATGCTGTTGGACCAGATCGTCTGTGGGGTGAGAGACCTGAGACTCCAGAGGCGTTTACTGGCAAAGAAGGACTTGACTCTAGCCTTAGCCATGGAGGAAGCCCTGGCTGCTGAGCTCTCGGCCCAGTCAGCAGCTGAAATTCAGGGCACTCAATCTAAACCCAGCACGCCAACTGTCCATTCTGAAGAAGTAATCAGCGAAGATGACCCCACAGACACATCTGACATTAACCACCTTAAACATCAGAAGCCTTCACAGGTAGGAGTGGGGCAGAGAAACAACTTCACCCCCAAACAACCTCCCATGTGCCTAACCTGTGGAGGCTCCCACCCTAGGGCATCCTGCAGGTTCAGAAACGCCATCTGCCTGAACTGCCAAAAGAAGGGTCACATCGCTAGAGTCTGCCAAGCAGGGCGATCTTTACCTCAAAGGCCTCCACCACCTCCTAACTCCCAAAGGCAAGTGGAGGACTGCTATACCTGCTACCACGCTAACCATACTTCCCAAACCCCTGATAAAATTAAAATTTCTGTTTTCCTAGAAGGTAAACCCTGCAGGATGGAGGTGGACACGGGATCCACGCTCTCAATCATCTCCTGGGATACCCTGAAGAGGATCCAGCCCAGACTGTCAAGGAAACAGCTACAAAGATGCCACTTGACGCTGCGGGACTACCAGGGCAAGAACATTCCTGTCCTCGGGAAAGGCAAGTTCCTTGTTCAATTCCAAGCCTTTAAAGGCCATCTGCCTCTAGTGGTTGTTAATGGTACCCTCCCTAGTCTATTGGGACTTGATTGGTTTCCTTCTCTCGGCCTTAGTGTAACCGGGATCCATGCTGTCTCAACTTCTGATGTAGATACACTATTTTCTGATTTTTCCGATGTATTTAGCAATGAGCTGGGTTGCTATTCGGGCACCCCCATATCATTTTCAGTAGACCCCCAGGCAACCCCTCTTTGTTTAAAACCACGTAGGGTACCTTTTGCCATCCGTCCCAAATTGGACGCAGAACTAGACAAACTACTTAAGCAAGGGGTGCTAGAACCCACTGATTTCGCTAAATGGGAGACCCCCATAGTCACCCCACTTAAGAAAGATGGCAGTTTGAGAATCTGTGCGGATTACAAAACCACGCTCAACTGCTATCTGCAGGTCAGCGCATACCCTGTCCCCGTTATTCAGCATCTGTTACACACTTTCGAACCCGGCACCATTTTCGCCAAGTTAGACATGTCCCATGTTGGCATACCAACAGTTCCCTGTCGATGAGCAGACAGCGGAATTACAAACCATAGTCACGCACAGGGGGGCATTCAAGTGTAGGCGCCTCCAATTCGGGGTGAGTGTGGCCCCAGGCATTTTCCAGTCACTCATGGAGAGGATTCTCCAGGGTCTCCCAGGAGTGGTCCCCTACTTCGATGACATCTTAGTCTCAGCCACGAACCGACCCCAGCTCATTCAGAGAGTCAGGACAGTGCTGGAGAGGTTTAGACAGCATGGCCTTAAACTTAAGAGGGAGAAGTGTGCCATCGCCACTAGGCAGGTGGACTTTCTGGATTATAGAATAGACGCCTCTGGCATCCACCCCGTTGAGTCCAAGGTGAAGGCCATCCATGAGGCACCCACACCCACCAACAAGACTGAACTTCAAGCTTTCCTGGGACTCCTGAACTTTTACGCCTCATTCCTCCCGCACAAGGCATCGGTCGCTGAACCATTACATAGGCTACTAGATAAAGACTCGCCCTGGCACTGGGGACCCAAGGAAACCCATGCTTTCAAGTCAGTCAAATCCTTACTCACATCAGAAGCGGTTCTAGTTCAATTCGATCAACGTCTTCCCCTGGTCCTGGCTGCTGACGCATCCCCTTTTGGCATTGGGGCTGTCCTGAGCCACAGACTCCCCAACGGTTCCGAGGCACCAATTGCTTTCTTTTCTAGGACCCTTTCTCCAACTGAGAGGAACTACAGCCAAATCGATAAAGAGGCCTTGGCTGCAGTGGCTGCAGTTAAGAAGTTCCACGAATTCTTGTTTGGCCACCACTTTGAGTTAGTGACTGACCACAAACCTCTTTTAGGACTTCTGTCTGGAGATAAGCAAACCCCGCAGGTACTTTCACCCAGAATGACCAGATGGACCCTGTTTCTGGCCGCTTACTCATTCAAGTTAGTGCATCGTCCCGGTAAGAACTTGAGCCACGCCGATGCCCTTAGTCGCTGCCCCCTGCCAGTCCCAGTCGAAGACCCAGCGCCTATCCACGCCATTTTTGAGGTCAACGAACTCAAGCTCCCAGTGACAGCCGAGGACATCGCGGCGCACTCAAAGAAGGACAAAATCATCGCCCAGGTTCTGGACTGGGTGGGAAGGGGGTGGCCGGAAACTCAATGTACAACTGATTTTGTCCCCTTTAAAACCCGCCAGCAGGAACTGTCAAAGTTGCAAGGTTGTCTATTGTGGGGAACAAGAGTGATCATCCCAGCCTCCCTTCGAGTGCCCATCCTGAAGGTGCTTCACGAGGGTCATCCGGGCATCGTAAGAATGAAGGCCCTGGCCCGCAGCTACGTCTGGTGGCCCGGCATGGACGCTCAAATCGCCAACTGGGTAAGCTCTTGCCAGCCTTGCCAACAAACCAGGGCTGCCCCTCCAGCTGCCACGCCCACCAGATGGGAGAGTGCAAACGCCCCTTGGTCCCGCTTGCACGTCGACCTGGCTGGGCCTGTACATGGCAGGACCTTCTTTGTGGTCGTGGATTCATACTCCAAGTGGATTGATGTAGCCTTACTTCCTACAACCACCACCCAGGCGATAGTTAAGGCCCTAACCCGTCTATTTGTCACCCACGGGCTTCCTGACACGCTGGTTTCAGACAATGGCCCACAGTTCACATCGTGTGAATTCAGCATGTACACTGCATCAGACACGTCCTTACAGCACCATTCCATCCCGCTAGCAACAGGATGGCAGAGAGAGCAGTTAGGTCAGCCAAGGAGGCACTCGCCAGGTTTGGCCAGGAGGATTGGCACTCTAAACTGTCTTGTTTCCTGCTCAGCCAGCACACAACGCCCTGCACCACCACCAACAAATCTCCTGCCGAACTTCTAATGGGGAGACGCCTTAGAACCACCCTGGACAGGCTACACCCCCACTACTGCCCAGACACCTCCTTAGGGTCCGACAGTCTGGTCAGAGACTTCGCCCCACAAGACCTGGTATACGCCAGGAACTACGCGGGGGATCCGTTGTGGGTGCCAGGACAAGTCGTGTCAGTCACAGGTCCCAGGTCCTACAGGATCCTCCTAGAGGATGGACGTTTGTGGCGGAGACACGTGGATCAACTCAGAAGGCGGCGGAAGGGCGCGACAGATACCAACCCATGCCAACCTGCCAGCGCCAACGACGCCTCACCAGTGCCTGACGCGGATCCCCTGCGGAACCTGGTTTTCCCTGACGAGCGAGAGGACTGGCGGGAGAACCCGAGTTTCCGGCCAGAGTCACCACTCCAACCACCGAGCGACCCAGTTGACCAGCCGGACCTCGAGACTCAGCCGGGCCAACCTGAGCAGGGGTTTTCATCAGCACCACAGGACACTACGCCGGGGCAAACCCACGCCCCGACGACCGCCGAGGCACGTTCCGAAGACCAGGACTTGACACCGGCCGACAGTTCACCCGAACTGCGACGTTCTGGTCGCCAGCGAAGACAACCCTCGTATCTACAGGACTACGCATGTTCCCAGCTGGGGGAAAGGGGTGTTATGTCTGTGGAACTGGTTGGGGTCCCCAACCAGGTCCGCTGTTTGAGCGGGAGCACCAGCAGCTCCCATTGGTTGGCTCCGTTTGACAGCCGGCTATATAAGCCGGCTGTCGAGCAGAGCCAGCCGTTGTCGCCCGCTGGTCTGCAAGTTAGCAAGCAGACGCGACAACCCTTTATTCTTTGCAATAAAGCCTGTTAGTTGTACGCTCTGGTCTCATGCCTCTTCCTTACCATCGCTCTACAACAGGTATAAATTATGTACTAACAATCATAGCATATTACACAGTTCTACTTTCTCAATTGATACTTAGTTTGAAAATCTTACATTTTTGTTTTCTTTTAAATTTTGACCCATCAAACCTGTAATGTGGCTTTCCCCTCAACTGAGCAACATAAGATGTCAACATAATGGACATTATTTTAATATCTTGTTTATTTGGACTTATATGAAGGTCACACAGTTGAATGACATTAGCTACCTGAACTTATCTGACACCTGATCTCAAGAGACTTATTAGGTATACACTTTACTTTTTTAATTAAGTCAGCTAATAAGCTGATTAAATAAATATAGTAAGAAGGTTCTATTCACTAAGTTATCAGGAGCTTAACCTAAAGTAGATTTCATCCTTTATATGAAAATTACCTTCTGAAGCTTGGGAGGTAGCATTTGTAGGGGTGAGGGGAATAGAGGCAAAAAATGATGCAAATATAGTTTGGATGTCATGGCAAACCATCTGTGTAATGCATAATTAATAACTGAAGAAGTATCTCTTTTTGATGTTGTAAATCCATTGGTCTGTCAGCCTACTTTTCTCATATGTCTGAATTCAGTATAGGGAGAATCTATGAAACCACAATCTTACATGATATTTAGAAGACAAGTAAGGAAATCTTCATCTTGTGAACCAAATTATGCTCCTACTTGTTTGTTTAGATCCATTTCCCTAGAAATACATATCACATGAAAATACAGTAAGAGATTCCCCTCTTCCTGCCATGATAAACTAAAAACCATATGTAAAAACACCATCTTTTTCCACTAATGTAAATCTAATAACTCTGTGATTTTGCAGAAAATCTGCTTCTCCATACTCTCCAGTTGATTAAGAGAATTAAAATATCATTTATTGCTCCTTTTTGCACTGTGCAGTGGATAATTCCCACCCTGTGCAGGGTTTAAAATAAGGTCGTGTGTGAGGTCTTTGCTAAAATTGCAGAAATATTTAAGATTATGGGAGTGATTTTTATTTTGGAATAAAAGTCAAGTGCTGTCTATGCCTTCTCTGGCTATGCTTTACTAATTTGCTGTCTTCATTTTACTGCTTCATACAGTACATAAATTCAATTACTTCTTTAATTAATCAGTTCAATGGTGGGTTTCAAATTTTTTTACTACTGGTTCTGTGCGCGTAGCTTGGTGAGCGTGGTGTGGCTTGGTAGGCATGGCCTGGAAAGGATACTGCAGATCCTCCATTCCCACCCCACTCCTGGGAGAAGGTTACTGCAAAATCCCATACCTCCCCATCTCACTAACCTGCTTTCCAGCTCCGTTCTTCTGTGCAGGGCAACAAAAAGAGACCCAGACGATCATCTGGGATTCGAGAGGCAGAGAATAGATGAGGGCGGTGCCAGTCAGAGGTGGTATTTTCTGGTTTTCCAAACTACTCAAAATTTCCACTACTGGTTCTCCAGAACTGGTCAGAACCTGCTGAATACCACATTTGAATTGTTCATGTATTGATATGTTTTTAAATGTATATTCACAGTTTAAGAAATCCTGATTTAGAAAACAATTTAAATATTTTCCCTTTGTACTGATACTATCCTCTTTCTCTACATGGTACTATTATTCATAATTTCTAGAGTAATGTAATTGTTAGATCAATTTGGAATACAGTGATATTTAAAATAGCTGCTTTAATTAAATTCAGAGCAACATCTTACTGATATTAAATGCAGCTCTGCCTATTTGTCTGCTTATTATTAGTCATCATTGTTGTGACTAATAGTATTATTTTAAAAGAGAAAGAGCATCCATCATTTGTTTCCAATCACAGCAGCACAAAAAAATCACGAAAAGCACAAAAAGTGCATCTGTGGAATCTGAGATATTTTATAGCTTGTTTTTTGCAGAAATTTCATTATACAAATAGGAAACATTATCAGTGTGAGATCCATGCACTGATGATCAGAGGTGGGTTTCTACTGGTTCAGCCTGGTTCTATAGAACTGGTTGTTACGATTCTGCACAGTTCACAGAACTGGCAAATTGTTCCCCTGGCCCTTCCCCTCTCCGCCCACCCCTCCCCTCCCCGCTCAGTCAGTCCTTATTGTGCATGCGTGACATCTCATGTATGCCCGACATTGCTGACTGCATTCTCGCCCGCCCAGTCACTCCTTAAGGTATTTCTTTTCTTTTTTTCCTCCTGACGATCAGCTGTGCCAATGATCAGCTGTGCCGGGATCCCTCTCGCTGCCTTACTGCTTCGCCTAGGAGGCTTCCCTGAGGCCCAGGAGGCAAAAAGGTGTGCAGGTGGGTGCTGTGCACACACATACCCGCACTCCATTTTTTGCCTTCCTGGCCTCAGGGAAGCTTTCTGGGAGCAAAAATCCCCCCCAAGAGGCTTCCCTGAGGCTCAGGAGGCCAAAAAGCAGAGCATGGGGGAAAGGTGCTGCAAAAAAAGCCACGCCCACCCAGTCACATGGCCATGCCCACCTAGCCATTCCCACTTAGCCATGCCCACAGAACAGGTAGTAAAAATATTTGCATCTCACCCTGCTGATGATTCTACCTTGTTGGCTAATGAAACTTTTGAAATGCATTATGTGGAAATTTATTATTTATAAAATGTATTGGCCATCCATTTTACCATAGGATACCTCTATGCGGCTTACAGCTACATCTTACTTAAAACAAAATGTTAAAATCAAACCTTAAAACCAAAGACATATGGGGAGAGCAGAGGCAGAATGGGAAGGGGGGAGGTAAGATCTGTTATTACTCAATCAACCACCTGCATTGCGCTGATTCCCTACTGGGACACCAAGCCAACTGGCACAGCCACATCTTCATGCCCTTATGAAAAGATAGGAGGGTTGGGGCCAACATCACATCAGGGGGGCCAAGATGTTCCAGAGGGCAGGAGAAGCAGCAGAGAAGGCCCTCCTCCTGGACCCCACCAGACGGAATAATTGGGCTGATGGAACCCGCAGCATCCCTCTTCTGCTGCCAGAAGTGGGCCAATCCCAGTGGGTGAGATGGTCCCTCAAGTAAACTGGACCCATGCCATGAAGGGCTTTAAAGGTGCACCATCACTTCCAAATTGCATAGTCACATAGCTGGTTTTTATATTTAAGGCAGGAATAGAACTCAGTTTCCTGGTTTCTAATTTGGTATTCTTTGTCTATGGGCATCTTTTCCATAAGCTTTCTGGTTTATTGATCACTATTACTGATTTCAATTGAAGTATCAGTGAAATTATATAGCAGGCATGTAGATGGATGAAAACAGTAGAAATCTTCTGGAGTACCAGATGGCTATTTTTTGCACTTTTCACATATTTATAATATAAATGAGCATTGCAGATAAGAGGAAGGAAGTAATGGTGAGAAGCCACATACAAGTCTTTGCAATCTGGTGCCTTCCAGATGTTTTTGGAATATAACCTCCATGATTGTTGCTACAGTTCTGATGGTACTGATAATTCCTATTTGGAACTGTAGAGGACCCATTGGAAAAATGCATCCTGATTTTTTTAGCTACATCCTTATCCCCTAGAATCTAGATGGAGAAGATGCCTTGACCAGATCCTCAGATACAAGTCTTAAAAGCATTAGTAGCTTCTGCAGCAGGAGGAGCTCAGGGCTATTCTTAGCATCTGGAACTCACTGTGGAATGAAGCCAGCATTTTCAAGTACAAAGGCCTGCTTGTGTGGGGAGGAGGGGATGAAAAGCAGCTTAGAACTTAGGAATGATGGGAGGGAGAAACAGAAGAAAGACCCAGGAAGGAGGGAGAGGATCAAGAAAAACAAATGCTCCACAAGCAGAGATCAAGAGCAGCCTTACTCTAGGGATCCTAACAAAAAGTATCCCTGATCTAGATGCTTCTCTGAGTCATTTCTGGCTTGTTTCTGGAGATGGGGTTTGCCCAGAGGTCTGGGGGTAAAAAAAGAGTAGCACTAAAGCCCTAATTCACCAGGAAAGAGTGAAACAGAATCTGATTCTTGCCCCATCAGAATCCAGTTGCTATTCATGTAAAAAGCTATTACTACATTAAGAATGAAACCTCACAGAATTGCCAAGTGGTCAGTTTCAAGCCACTACCAATCTCTTTCCCTTTCTCCTTCTCCTTTTAATCCTTTTTTAAAGAAACTCCATTCACTCCTAGCAACTTTAAAATTTGAACTTTGTATGGAGAGTTACATATGAAAAACAGCTGCTTTTGCTTTAATATTATTTCTGTTTTGGACAAAGCTGTTCTTGGAGCTTTACAGCCTTGTTTGTGTGGGTAAAGACATAGAACTAATTTGAGCACGTACCCAGAGGGCAGTCAGATTGGGAGAGAAAATTCTATTGGAAACCATATTTAACTTTCAATTTTGTAAACCTGTAGCATGATTATAACTATACAACTACTTTCATGCCTCAACTATATCTTTGAGACTAAGCCTACTTGCTGTTTTGATGTCTCTCAAACAGAATTGGCCTTATTAGGACATCTTATGATTTTGAAAAACATCTCCATTCTTTTCATTGTGTCTTAATACAGCACAATATTAAGGCTAGAGAACTGCAGAGATGCACATTCGTTATTAACAGGTAGAGAGATTAGCATTTTTGTAATTTCCACGCTGTATTTAATGGAGATCTCTAAATGGAAATTCTCTTGACCCAATTTAGAAACAAGACTTGTATACACAACAGCCATGTATATATTTTATGCTGCTGGTCTGGACCTCAGGCAACTTGATGGAAGTCTCCAAGAAAATTCATTCCTATCTGTGGCCATTAGAGCAAAAGTGTAACTAGAGCAACCTTTGTGTTTTTGAAATGTCTGATAACAAGAACTTCCACATCTCCAGATGTTTTGTCCTGTTTCTAAATTGCTTTCCTGGGATGAAAAGCAATAACATTCAGGAAATTCCTTTACACACCTTTCCTAACAATTATACCCTTTGCTATTTTGACAGCTGTTCTCTTTTGCTGTTCAGAAAGACATGCCCATTGCAGAGATAGTCCTTTTGATATTTTACTACTGTTAGCCATCTTTGTATCTAGGAATCTGTAAGTAACTGTCAATGCTCATTTATCTTTCCTGAATAAATACCATGCTGGCTTCTTTATTGTGCTTCTCTACACTGAAGCTATATTATTATAAGTGACAAACATTTTTTAAAATAAAATTAGCATTATAAGAAAAGTAAGCATGAATCAGGCATGTTCTTTATCCTGTACAGATGCAGATAGATAAACTCCACAAAACTTCCATAACAAAGTACTTTTATTGGTTCATCAGGTATCCTCATAACTTACATTTGTGACAAGTTCTTTAATGACCAATCCTTTGCATATCTGTCTTGTAGGTAAAAAGATGGTTTATCTTCTATCCTTTTTCCCTCATTTTGTAGCAGTAGAAATAGAACAATTACCATGAGTCCGTGAGTTCAGCCAAGAGTGAGGATAACTCCTCAAACCCCTCAAGGGTCAATTTAGTGGCCAATCAGGAATACAGATGTGGTCACCTGATATGGACTACATTTCCCAGGTTATCTTAACTACATTTACCATGATGCATTCCCTTAAGGGGACAGCTCACAATTGCTACCCAGCTATCCAATTCCCATACACTGGCTGGACAGCACAAGGCATCTTGGCATCCTCCAAATCCTTGGGACTTTAATATCATGATTCCAAACTATAATAAAAATGTTAAATCTACTCCAGGGATGTCAAACTCAATTCCATTGAGGGCCATATCAGTATTGTGTTTGACCTCAGGGGGCCAGGGTCAGTGTAGCCAGGGTGGGCATGGCCAGCTCAACATCACACATGTTGGGGGCACCTGTGGCAGCCCAAGTTCTCTGCCAGTAAAAACGGAGCTAGGAAGGGCCACCGTTTTCACTGGCAGAGGGTTGCAGGAGGTTGTTGCAGCTGCAAATGGAGCTTAATTATGTACTTCCACATAATTAATTTCAATTCTAAAACATTAGCCTTCATTCAGTTTTTCGTAAAATGTCAACCCTTCCCAGCTTTGGGATATGGAAATAACTTTGTTTCCTCTTCTCCTCCTCCACCTTTGCATGTTGTATACTCTCTTAACAAAAAAGAATATATAGATGTCTAAGCTGGAATCCTAGTTGAATCTGAGCTTGGTTGTTTGCTTGGAGATGTTTCATTAGCCAACAAGGTAAATCAGCAGGGGTGGGATGCAAATATTTTTACTACTGGTTCTGTGGGCGTGGCTAGGTGAGCATGGCTTTTTGCAGTACCCCCCCCCCCGCTCCATTTTTTTGGCTCCTGGGCCTCAGGGAAGCCTCCTGGGGGGCATTTTTGCTCCTAGAAAGTTTTCCTGAGGCCCAGGAAAGCCAAAAACAGAGTGCAAGGGGGGCGCGCAGCACCCCTGTGCCCCTTTTTGCCTTCTGGGCCTCAGGGAAGCTTCCTGGGTAAAACAGTAAGACAGCGAGGGGACTCCTGGCACAGCTGATAGTCGGAACAGCTCATTGGTGGGAGGAGGATAATACCGTAAGGAGTGACTGGGCGGGACAGGTCGGGCGGGGGAGAATGCAGTCAGTGATGCACATGATGTTGTGCATGCGTGATAATGACTGACTGGGAGGTGAGGTGAGGGGCGGGCAGAGAGTGACGAGGCCAGTCAGGAGCATGATTCACCAGTTCTCCGAACTGGGCAGAATTATAACAACTGGTTCTATAGAACTGTTCTGAACCAGTAGAATCCCACCCCTGATTTCATATATTATTATTAATTGATGCTAAGGAGTTCTACTCCCCCTTCCCACCTGCAAAACACAAGCAGAGGAGAGGAGTTTCAGTTTCAGTTTTAGTTTCACAGCAGCAAGCAGTTTTAGTACAAAACAGTTGACTTAAGCCGTGCCCAGGCTCCTTGCTGTCTCCTTCTTGCTCACACAGCAAATACTGTTTCAGTTTCCAAACAGCCCTCAACTCTCTCACACACCGACAGGATGCTATCCAGATGAATACAAGGGATGCTGGTAGGCAGAGGCAGGATTTTTTTCTCCTTATTTCCCTCCCCCCAAACTGAGTCCAATCACATAGTTTCATAGCAAAACACAGGTATCCAGCTATTTATTTATATGTTTGATCTAGTGCTCTAATATATCTCTGCTAGTAGGCTACCCTCATAGGGTTTGTTGCTATGCAACAGTCTCTTTCAATTTGGAAAAACCTCATTTCACACAGCTCATTAGAATACAGATTTTACAAGCTACTGATACTGTGCTATGGTAAACTTTTGAGACTTCTCAAAATATTTGCTATAATTTCAAAATCAAATCTCATGCAACCATCCCCATAGCAACCTATTATTTTCCAAACACAAGACTGTTTGCCTGGCATTTTAATTTATATTTTTTCCTGAAAGAAGGAAAAGGTTAACTTAATGTAATTAATTAAATATTAAATGTAATTCATTAACTAAAATGTAATTTAGAAAGATTTTGAGGGAATACTTCAGCCTCAATCAATTTGAAATAGACAGGGCTATCACCAATTGGCTAATGTTTTCTAAAGTTTGCTATAATGATGCCACTATATCTTTATTTTTCCTTTCCTTCACCAAAGGGACACATGAAAGTTACTAACAACACTTTATATCAGAGAAGTGTACAACATTACTACCATAAAATTACTACCTTCTAATGGATGCTTTTCAGTACAAGTTGGAAGGCAAACTTCAAATCTTTGCTATATAAATCCAGAAAATGAATTTAATTTGAGGGTGATTAAGAAGGACATTTAATTCAGTTTCTCCATAGATCTCATAGCTTCCATGAGACATTCTGAGATAAGCAAGTCATATGAACTTTCATTATATTTATTATACAGGCTTTTAAAAACATGTTTTAATGATTTCTCTCTCCAGGAAAGAGAAAGATAAAAAAGTTAAATAAATAAATCTGCCAAATCAATATATTTATCAACTAGTTCTTTAACAAGTATGCAGAATCACTATATTCCAAGTTTAGTCTTGGAGTGAAGAATTTACAACTCAACAGAATGTAGAATATATTAAGCACTCATAATGTAGCAACTGATTCTGAAAACTTTGATTTTGCATTTTTTATAAACATGCTCAGAATTCAATCATGCAAAGTCCCTATTTGGAACAGAATGTATACTAATCAATGAAGATGAATATTTTTTAAATTATTAAAAACTGCTTCTGTGAAGAGCAGAGCTATCTGAAATAGAGACAAAACGGCTTCCCCCATTAGATATTTGTTTTTTATCCAAATTATCCTTATATGTTGCACTTGCTCTAAAATTGGTACCTAGAATATTGTCAGGTAAGGTTTGTAGTGTGCTTCTACTTAATTATGTGAGTACAGTTAGTCTTATGACTTATGACTACAATTGAGACTGGAACTTCCATTGCTAAGTGAAGTACTTGTTAAGAGAGTCACACCTGATTTTACTACCTTTTTGCCACAGTTGCTAAGTGAATCCAGTGGTGGGCTTCAAACATTTTAGCAAAGGGTTTTCTGCCTGGCTGCTGGGTGGGCATGGCTATGGTGGGTGTGGCCTAGTTGGCCTCCTGCACTACAGTGGGGTGGGCATTTTTGCCCTCTCCCGACTCTGGAGGCTTTCCTCGAGCCTCCAGGAGGGCGAAAATGGCCTCCCCGGGCTCTGGAGGTTCTCTGGAAGCTGGAAATGTACCCATTTCCAGCCTTGCCAAACTCTGGGAGGCCTGTCTTTCGCCCTCCCCGAACCTCCGCACACGCCCTGCACTTACCTGCATCCAAAACGGGCCGCGTGGGGACTCCTCGGTGGGGAGGGGAGGGATGGGTGGGGCCAGCCAGGAGTGGGATTTGGGGGTTCTCCAAACTGTACAGAATCTTAGCTGGGGGCTGTCCCAAACCCCTGCGAACTCCCAGCAACCCACCAGAGTGAATCCCATGATCATTAAGTGAATCCAGCTTCACCTATTGACTTTTCTTATTGGAAGCTATAAATGGCAATTATGTGACCTTAGGATGCTGCAACTATCAAATACATGCCAGTTGCCAAATACCTGAATTATGATCACATGACAATGGAATGCTGCAACAGTCATAAGTCTGAGGACTGGTTGTAACTCACTGTTTTCAATGCTGTTATAACTTTGAACAGTTGCTAAATGGTTGTAAGTCAAGGACTACCTATACAGAAATCCTATGGATTACCCTTCCACATTTTTTTATCATCACATCCCCCCACTTTACTATAAACAAATGTATAGAATTTAAAAATCTAAATGGTTCCACAATGGTAGCAACAGTTCATCTACTAGGAACTCCTAATAGCAGTAGGAAAGCAGCGGAGCAGTTAAATATCTTTCTGTAACTTCCATTCTTTCAATCAATTCATAAATTGTTTCAGAATTAGAGATAATTATAGATGTACTATGTTTGTCCATGAGCAATGCTTAGAAAAGAACAGTGAAGTGTTCCAGAACTATCCCTCCACAACATTCCAAATGTGGTTCAACGTAAGCAGTGATTCAGTGATACCACTGAAGTGATTCAGTGATACCACTGAAGCAAAAAATTTAAAAAATCCAATGTCACATATACTTATACAGTGATAGAAGCTGATCTAGCCATCAAGTCAGAAAACATTCTGTGGTGATGTGCAAAGTTTTGAATGCTTCGTAAAAATATATTGTTGCAGCCAGAAAACATGCTGTATGACTAGCAACTCCCTTACCAGGAAAGATTTCTTTTGGGACCTTTTATTTAGGAAAAAGGACAAGCAAAAGAGAGAAAATACAAAAGTAAAATTTCACTTAGAATGAAGAAAAGGCATGTGGGAAATATTTTCTCTTAATCATAGTAATAGAACCCACAGTCATGTAATAAGACTGAAGAGGACTTGTGCACAGCAGGCAAAAGTGTTTCTTCAAAACACCCCATTGAGAAACTGTGGAATTCATGGCCAGAAGACATAGTAGTAGTTGAAAATTCAGACTTCTTTGAGAGGTTTCTACTCTTGGTGGTTGTATTGGATCAAATATTAAAAACTGGTATGCAGGTATTTATGCACTTATTTCATTAATGCACACATCGTTACTTGATAGCTGCATTTCTGAGTTTCTATATTCAAATCCCACAGGATTCAGTTTTAAAGCCATCCAAATCAATACATTATTCCCAGTCTATGTGAGATGCAATCCATCTAATGCCAGCACTTAATCATCCACATGATAAATCAAAACAGCCTCATCAACACTATATCTCTAACTAGAAATTCACTTTTCACTCTTCTATGGATTAAAAAAATAAGAATACTTCATCCCCCAATTTCTTCAGCTTCCTTCCTAAGTAATCACCTTCTAAGGTGATCACCTTCTTCAAGTGATTACTTGAAGCCAGCAAGGGTTAACAAAACAGATCATGCCTGACAAACCTTATTTCCTTTTTTTGACAAAGTGACTAAATTAGTGGACCTGTAAAATGCTGTGGACATAGTATACTTGGACTTGAATAAGGTGTTTGACAGAATAAACCACAACCTATTTCTTGTAAGATACAAAAAAAAAAGTGAGATAGTTACAGTAGTATCACCACCAGATGGATTCTTAACTGGCTGACCAACTGCACTAAACATGTAATTATCCATGGAAGTGCAACTAGTTATGGTCTATCTCTATCATATCCAGTGGTGGGATTCAATTTTTTTTACTACCGATTCTGTGGGCGTGGCTTGGTGGGCATGGCAGGGGAAGGATACTATAAAATCTCCAGTCAGAGGCGGTATTTGTCGGTTCTCTGAACTACTCAAATTTCTGCTACCAGTTCTCCTGAACTGGTCAGAACCTGCTGAATACCAACTCTAATCATATCCTTGATCTCTGCTTCTGAATGAATTCATTTCTGTTCTAATAAGAACCTACCAACTCTTCTCTTTCTCTTCTGCTCTTCAGAGTTTGTGCCTCTTTTCACCTATTCAGCTAGCCTTTTATCCTTATCTTGATTTCTTCTTTATTATTTATGAATAGTAAGTGCCGAATGTTTTCTGTATCTCTTGTTTCTGCTTGTCATCCTTATCTAGTGGGCCTTGTGGAGAGTTGCTTCTGCGGAGAACTTGTCCCTCCTCTGTTTTAATTAACCTTCACATTCCTTACAATCATAAAGAGCCTAATGAAACAAACTATAGCTCCTGAATGCTTGTATCCTTCAATAAAACTGGTTAGGCTGAAAAGGTGCTACCAGACTCCTGATTTTACCTACCATAGACTAACATGATTCTTCTGTTATGAATATATGAATTATTTGCTACTCCAATGTTCTTCCTTTTCCTTCAGGCACTACTACATAAGCTTGCAACTGGAAGGTTTTGTTTCTTATGACACCATCAAGAGAAAAGGATTGCTTCTTTTTAGTTATTTCCATTTTCTTAATCTGTATATTGTCAATCTAAAGAGGAAAAAACATCATGGGACTTTCCCTTTAACACAGCTGCCAAACTCCAGCTAGTTCTCCCTGTTCTTTTGTTCAATGAAGTTCAAGTTAGAAATTTAACTTTCTAAAGTGTCTAATTCAGTGTTCCTGCACATTTAAATGCTAGATTCCGAAGGAAAAAAATATTTTATACAAGATGTAAAAGAAAAACCATCAATACCTCACCAAACAACTCTGTTTAACAATGCTGCTATTCTGAAATTGCTGCCTCAATAACCAAAAATCCTCCATGGCCTCTTGATTCCATCAGAATGAAAATGGAATCATTACATACAAGGAGGAAGATAAATGTGTTAGATCAAAAGCACTCTTTGGTAGCATCCCAAGACAATTCATAAAGCTGCCACAAGCTGGATGATACCAGACGGCCAACACCTACGTAGAGCAGCTGACTGGGGGGGGGCTGATTCAACTTAATGACCCAGGATGGCTTTCCAACAGTGTAATTGGATCTCCATGAGGCCATATCATAATGAGGGCATGCTTGTGGCCCATACATCTACCTTCCTCCCTTACAATACTTTTCCATGCATACTCAGGGTACTTTTATACTTTTTATGAAGTGAGATTTTCTTTTCCTTCATTTTCTATCTCAGTTACAAAAGGCAAAATATGCCTTAATCGGCACAGGAAAGATAAGCGCAGTGATCTTTTACCTATTGTGTAGAAACCCCTTGTTTCTTGTGAAATTTAATCCCTCAATATGTACAAATATTCTTGCAATATGTAGATTGACTCTATCAAGTAGCCAAGTGAATACCTGGAGCAGATGGGAAAGTTCTTCGAGAGATTTAACATTGTCCCATCTTGAAAAAAAGCAGAAGTGGGAAAATCTTTGATTTCCACATCCTAAGTTGCTATTTTATAACCATAATTACATAGCATGCTGCCAAGATTTCAGAGCTGCAAAATTTTTAGCATTACCACACATTTAACTTAGTTTATTTATACACAGCTTTTATTATTTTACAAATAACTCAAGGGGAGGAACATAGCTCACATTCCCTCCTCCTCCTATTTTCCCTACAGCAACCAGTCCAGAGGTGGTATTCAGCAGGTTCTGACCAGTTCTGGAGAACCAGTAACAGAAATTTTGAGTAGTTCGGAGAACTGGAAAATACCACCTCTGACTGGCCCTGCCCCCAACTATTCTCTGCCTCCCGAGTCCCAGCTGATTGGCTGGGTCTTCTTTTGTTGCCCTGCACAGGAGAATGGAGCTGGAAAGCAAATCAGTGGGGTGGGGAGGGAATGGAGATTTTACAGTATCCTTCCCCTGCCACTTTCTGGTCTGGTACTTTAATCATTAGACCAAACTGGCTCTCTAGTTTGTTGAAACTCTTCTATTTCAAGCACCATAGAGTGCAATCTGATTTCAACATTTGCAAATAACTTTGATGTCCTTCATCAGCCTGCCTAACCCTGTACCTTCCAACAGAATAGGCTAAAGGCCACACCATCTCTTCAGACAACCTGCTTTCTGACAGCTATTTTCACAAAGGTTGTGAAAGACCCAGACTGTCCTTGCTAAAATTACTTCTTTGCAGAGGACCTTTAAATTAAGCCAAAAGTGGCATGTGCCGATGAGGCCATACATTATCTATCTCAGATTTGTTTATATTTATGTGCATATATAAAATTAATGTGTAACATAGGCTGTAAATACTATATTGTTTTCTGAAAACAAGAGTAAAGAGAACTTCTCACAAATACTAAGTTAAAAATGGGAGGCTATTGATGAAGCATGGTAATAAAAATTAACATATCCCCTTCTACTGTCTCAGTCTAAATTTCTCTCTCTTCCTAGTGATAGCTCTTTGAAATGTAAAAAGAACACCAAAATAGAAAATTCAGTGCCCATAATATGCAGGTTGTTCCTCAGAAGAAGAAAAAGAAAGCAAGTAAATTGCAATTTGTGGCTAAAATATTTCCAGATAAGAAACAAAGGTGAAGCTTGGGGGGGGAGGGGGGGGCTCCACTATCACATTAGAAATCTCCTATTATCTTGATCAGTGGGAAGTCAGCTGCAGACTTGACTGAGAAGAAAAAAAGTTTACAAACTGAGTACAGAAAATGCAAGAGCTCATGCCAGCCTTTGGATAGTCCAGATCAGGAAACCAATGTTATGGATGCTAATATTATAAGGTTACAGTAAAGGAATCTTCAAAGTCTGAAAGTCTCTTCTCCCTGCTTTTATATTAAGAGTACCAGGGACGGTCAAATTTGAGACACTTTCTCAAATTATTTTCCCCCCTTTTGACTCAGAGTTTTCTTACCTGGCCATTGTCCTGGTTGTAGCTCTTCTTCCTGTTCCTCGAAGTTACTCTTACAGCCCACTGCATCATCTGAAACCTCATATGGAGCTGTATTTTATAATTTCCCTCACTGGTATATGGTCACCCCTCAGGAAGCCATCTTAGGCATTTCAAATGTTAAGATTTCTGTGCTCTTTGAAATTCACCTCTTGCTCCTTTCAAATTTAAGAGACTCAGTATCAAGGAAATGTTCCCATGAAGAAAAACATGTGGTTGAACTGACTTTGGTAGGAAATTGCACATTTTGAGGATAGAATAATTGTTCTTGGAGCAGGGAAACCCAAATTCTTTCTCCTGTTCAGCTTGTTGGCCCCTTTTGCAGCTGAGTAGCTAACTTCTTCATACGGTTATGGAAACAGGATGGGAGAACTCTCTATTGGCAGCATTGGAAGTCTTAAGGGGAAAGATGATTGTGATAGCTGACATTGTCAGATGTAAAAATATGTACTTGCTCTGTCAGATGTTGGAAGACAAATAGCTGAAGAAGCAAGATCCAATTCTCCAGTTCCCTGATACCCATCATCACTTTGGAATGGGGAAGGGTAAGTGCATGTAGACCACAGGAAGGCCAGCACTAAGCAGCTGTTGGATAAATAGCAACAACTGGGGCAGCCCGGTGAGGTGAAAAAATATCATTGAAACAGACCCAGTCACATTGATATTCACCCTGACTGTTGGGCTGGGCTTTATCTTACAATTTGCCCTGTCTGCTGTTATCTGCACCAAATTATCTTATGCGGATATCATCTTCATCCAGTGGAGGTTAAGCCTTGTACCTGGAAAAGCTGTGCCCAATATTGCATTTAAGAGATGCAAGTAATTCTGCATTTTCAGAGATTCCAGCAAATCATACTTTTCAGTAAAAATCATTTTAGTTCATGCACAAGGTAGGTTTAATTCCCATTCTCAACACAGGAAGAATGTATGCTGCCTTAATATCACTGCCCTCACAATAATCCAAGGTGATTGTCACTAGCTGGTATGGGTGTCAGAGAAAGGAAAGCAAGGAGGAGGAATGGCAAGAGGATTCTTCTCCTTCTCTGCTGACTGATTGGCTTGCAGGGTGCTGTGCTCCTCTCCCCTTTACCGTTTCCCTGTGCATTGCACAGGTTTGCATTGAAGAGCATTGCCACCACAATTAACAGCAGCCACAGCTATGTGTCTGCCTTAGAAGGGTTCATACTGGGCCCCCAGGGGTGAAGGAAACCTGTTAGCTTTCCTTCTCCTCACAGATAGGCACAGAGCCTAGAGGCCAGATGGAAAGCAGTGGGCCAATTGGAGCCAGGCAGGTAACTTACCTTCCTCAGGTTCCTCTTCCATATGGCATATAAATGTTTGCATAGGATTGGACCTGAGATGGAGGCTCCAAACTCCTCAGCAAGCAGCAAGCAGAATGCCTCAGAGCCAAGGCAAGGGGACTATGCACTCTTGGACTCCATGAAAAGTAACTGAACTTAATTCAATTTAGCAAACATTTTATTAGGCCAGGGATGCAAAATGTATGACTTCTTTCTTCATATTAGCCATTTTGCTGAGCTAGGATTGATTTGGCTAATGTCTGAGACTGAGACTACAACGTTATTTTATGCAATAAAAGTAGCTTCCTGTTACAAGAAGCAGTATAATGCAATGGAAGAATTGGAGTAGTCAGCTGCAATCTGACCTGTCTACTTTCCAGTCTGCTTCTAAAATGATACTCAAGTCTATATACCCATGGTTTTGTCTATGAGTTTTTACAAAATATATTTATTGTTATTCAGTATCATAAGTTTAGAGTTACAGTTTCATAAGTTTAGAACTGTAAGCCACCCACAGTCATTGGCTGGATGGGCAGCTATAGAAATTGAATAAATACATAAACAAACTTCCATATGACAAAAATATTCTCTGAATATACATGGAATTACTTGAACAATTGAAAGAAGATACACAGCAAAGTTATAATTGGTTTTAGCTTTGATTTCCAGATTCTGAAAGAGAACAAGCTTTATGAATTTCATTAGGAGAGAGATCAAGCTTGGCATTCAGCATTACTTTCTAAAACAGAAGACAAGGCAGAGTCCTTAGTGCTGATCTAAAGAAAGCAGAGATTGACGATAATGAAAGAGACTCAAAGCATGTCATTAGATCATAAGATTTGGTCTTCAGCTTTTGGTTATTCTAGATTTAGAATTTGAATTTTCTCAGAAATAATTAAAATAAACAAACAAAACTGGCCTTAACTAGTCTACATTAGCTATTTGTCAAACATGATTTGGTGGTGGATCTCCTTTTTCTCTAATATTGGTACTTCTTCAAACAAACTGAAAAAAAAAAGGGATGTTTTAGAAGAGCACCTGGTAAAAAAAGAAAACAGCATTTACTTCTTCTTCTTTATCCTCTTTATTCACTTGGACTCTTCTAATAGTCAGATGAAAGTCGACAGTATTATGTGATTCAGAATATTTTCCCATCTCTCCTTGCTGTTTTCCAGAACTTGAGTTCACTATACCTCTGATTTTTTCCTTGTTTCTATGTTCAACTTTGGAAGAGGAACATATGCCACAGGGTCCACCTCAACTCTAGAGGTAACGGTAAAGAGGAAGAGGGAAATTACTTTGTTACTACTTGCATGCACTTTGTTTATTGGGGAATGGGTGAGATAAGATCTATTTAAAATATGGACATAAATTTTTATTTAAAAATATGCAATATGCAAATGATAGGACAAAAAGTGGATCTATGCATATCATGGAAATATTATACCTCCCAAGTGTTTCAGTGAATTGGTTTAAATAGAGAATCGAGACATTATACAAGATGGACATGCTAAAGGCATCAATTCCTCTATTTCCTTTAAATGTTTAAACAGACTTATCTGTAGAATAGACTTAACAGTACAGCTCTGTTATCAAAAAGAACATCAATAGTTTAATCTTTTTTTTACTCCAAATTAATCTGAAAGAGTGGCTTGGATAAGCATTTAGAAGGCAAGTCATGTACAAAGAGATAGATAGTTCATCTACCACATTTTTTGCTATTCTGGCCTGCACAGCTCTGCACTTTGAAATCTATGCAGAAGTATTTGCCTCTTTAAAACAGTTTCATCCAGTTGCCACTCATACACATTGATTAAATTAGGTCTTGCCTGCAAAGGCTGGGAGCCCAGCAGTTGGTTGGGTTTACCTTGAAAGTCTGCTCTTCTCAATCAGCCTTCTCAGATCCTTTCAAAACATGGCATAAGCCTCCCCCCACCCTTTCATATACTGAGATTTCAATTATTTCAAAAAGATTTGCTAAGGCTATCTGGTTCTTAGGGCTGGAATGCTAGTCTGAAGCTAAGGGCTAGAGATAGAAAATAAGCCACTTAACATTCTTAATGAAACAGGATTATTCTCAAGAGCTAAAGAGCTCTAGCTAAAACACACCCAGGTATATTCTTCCAATGGCACCCTCAGCATCAACAGAGAACATTAGACCAAAGCTTGCCTGCTCCTCTACTTATAGAAATATGTCATACATAGGAGCAAATGGGGGGAAACCTGAATGTCAGTTTCATCCCTCAACAAACACCAGAACAATATAGGTCAACTTTCATATCTCTGGGCATAAACATACTTCAGTCTGGCCCACCAGGGCTGGAGATATGCAGATCTTAACATGAGATGTACACATGGACAGGGGAAACAGAAAATTCCATAGGATTTTCCTACCCTGGAACATAGAGAAACTGTCCAACTCACCTCTGCCTAATTTTTAACCTTTTGCTTTCAAAACAGAAAGAACCCCACTAATACATGTATACCAGAGGTGGTATTCAGCAGGTTCTGACCAGTTTTGGAGAACCGGTAGCGGAAATTTTGAGTAGTTCAGAGAACTGGCAAATCTCACCTCTGACTGGTCCTGCCCCCATCTATTCTCTGCCTCCCAAGTCCCAGCTGATTGGCTGGGTCTTCTTTTGTTGCCCTGCACAGGAGAACGGAGCTGGAAAGCAGGTTAGTGGGGTGGGAAAGGAATGGGATTTTGCAGTATCCTTCCCCCAGGAGTGGGGAGGGAATGGGGATTTTACAGTATCGTCCCCCAGCCACGCTCACAAAGCCACACCATGCCCACTAAGCCATGCCATGCCATGCCCACCAACCCACATCATGCCCATCAAGCCACACCCACAGAACCGGTAGTAAAAAAAATTGAATCCCACCACTGCTGCATACATAGTTCTTGTTGTCTTTTCATCACCTCCATGCTTTGAGTGAGCCCAAATTCTGGGAAAGTGAGGACTTCTCTGTCTCTGTCTCTCTCTTTCTCTGTCTCTCTCTTTATGAATTTATCTGCCTTAGCTAATTTACTGAACAATGTTAATTAATATGAGCAGGTTTTATTTTTAAAATTAACAAAATACTAATATTATATTAATAATGCTTCTTTGCTATTAGAAAAGAACTTGCAGCCTAGGATTTCTGGAGTCCAAGAATTCTGTGGTTAAAAAAAGAAAATGCTCACAGATCTTTATGTTCAGGAAAATGCATAGGAGTGGAGAGAAAAAGAAACGAGGATGAAAAATCAGATAACAGAAGTTCAGTATATCCCATCAGTACCGATCTGTTAAGATAGATGGCAGATTTTTTTTAAATAAAATATTGTATAAATGCTATATTGCCATTCAGTGGGATATAAGAAGCAATAAAAAATTAAAAGAGCTTTACAGTTCAAGTCTCTGCTGTCTTCCAGAAAGTCAGTCTTTCCTTACAGGCTTCAGGCCAGTGCTGGATGCCAATGATTTTCTGACTTGTGGTTAGGATGGTTAGATGTTCAGAACATTATGCCAAGGCAGAAGAGGGCGGCTTCTTGCTTGGCTGATGTTGATACATGCAATAATGAATCTCAGAAAAAGTGCACAGGCTCTGTTCCTCAGAGCCAAACTAGGTACAATGTCATTCAGACAACTGGTAATTTTTGTAATTAAAAAAACAAAACAAAACAAAACAGCAAACCCGGGGATTTGCTCGGGATTGGAATTCCAAGGACAGCACAGTTGAAGATTTTTTTACTTTACTCTCCCAGGTTTCCATTCACATTGGGTACTCACACCCGTCACTTGTGCTTTTAAAAAAACTACAAACAAAATTGTTAATTACATTAAGCTCTGCTGCTCATAGCCCCTCCCAAAGAGTCAGTTATAAACCAGCTGCTTGTGATTTCTAAGGACTGGTGACTCTGTGACTTGCCTATGTAAGAGGCCATTTGGGAAGACATTCTGCACTATATAGCTGGGTATGAAAGGAACAATGTTCTGAAGACCCATATCATCTGAAATTCAAGCATTAATTGATCAACCACAATTAAATTATTAAATCTCAAAGCAATAACTGAAATAATGTATAAAAGAATTCCCATCTTTTGCCACAAGCACTACACCAATGTATTGCAAGACTAGGAAGAAGTAACTACATAATGGTGATTGACACTGAAGGTATTGTGGAGAACGTGGCACTTTTCACTAGGTTCTTTCTCTATGCTTCAAGTGACTAAAGTGGATGCATGAGATTAAGTGCTAATTTAAATTTAGCAAAGGTTAAATTATGCTGGCCATACCTCAACTTCTTCCCACAGTGGGGAAAGGGCAAAAGGAGGGAGGGTATTGGATTTTAATAAGTGACTCCATCTGGCTTGAAAGAGTGAATTGTTTGATCTTGCTGAACTCTCAGAGCCCATTTATACAATGAGGCCCTTCAGCCAACAACTTTGGAACTGCAGGATGTCCTGCAGGCAATGTTTTGTTCATAGGGAGGTTTGGGGAGAGAGCTCTGCAGATGGAGCTTGTGCATTGCGTGAAGAATTAAGTTTTTTTCCTTTGTGGTTCTAGGAGAAAGAGGTATGACGTGCTGGAGAATAATACCAGCATAACTTGGAAAATCAGGGCTTAGACCAAGCAAGCATGTCAGAAGAGAATTGAACACTGAGCAGAAATGGAATAAAAGTGCATCACACAAGGCTATTTGAAGGGTCAATCACTATTGTCTGAAGTCATTTGTGATGTTATGACCTCTGATTATTATAATACCCACTGGACATAAGAGTGTGATCAATTCCCCTGTAGGATATTTGTCTGTATCCTTCCCAAACACAGCCTTGAGTTTACTGTCTTTTCTTTCCCTTCTGTTCTGTTGGTGAGATATTCACTATCCTCTAAGCAGTAAGTTGAAAGCTTTCTACTTCTCCTCCCCCAGCACTAAGGTACTTTTTGGCTACCTTTCAAATGGGATAAGACCTGTGTTAGTAACCAGAGATGAATGTCATTCTGAAGTCTCACCATCTCCTTCCTAGGAAGCTTACCGGGGAAGAGGAGCTTCCTGCCCTGTGAATGTGTTATTATCATCTTGTCAAATACTCTGCAAACTTGCTTGAGAATCCAAAAGCCTTTTGTTTTCTTTCTGTATTATACTTTTCAGGGGAAGATTGAATATCTATAACTGAAATTTCTGCTACCATAAATATCCTGGGGTCCAATTACAACCTTAAAGCAATATAATTGTTTGTTGATCACCTGATAAATTTAATATATTATAACATCAGATGCTGGGTTTAAGAGGAGAGAGTGAAATTCAGGCACAGCCATTTTTCTTCTCAAAGATTTCAAGAACATGAAATCCTGAAGTAACCTTGTCCCACAAACACAATTTACAAGGATAGTAGAAAGGTTTAGCCTCAGTGTGACAGTTATCCCTGAATGCAGATTTTTTTTATTTACTCTGTTAAGCTGCCAGTTAGGGAAAACTGCAGTGTTACAAAATCTTGCACCCTTTAGCAAGGACCTCTCAATATGGAATAGTTGCCCTAATTTGGCATCAACATGGCCCTGCTATATTCCTACAACATTAACCTCCTTGGGCAAACAAGCCAACATTCTTCCAGGTCTGACACAGTACAGCTCACATAGCAACTCTTCAATTTAGCAATTTGTGATGGTGGAGCCTTGTGGGCTTGGGGTGGGGCCATGTTTCCATTCACAACTCCTGCCTTCCTTTGCATTGTAATTTGAATTTGGAGCTCCCTGTAGATTTCACAGGGAACTTTCACCAGCAACATAATCTTAATTCTTCTTGATGGTTTCACAATCCTCACAAAACAAAACAAAACAAAACAAAACAAAACTCTGCAGTATGCACAATCAGGCTCTTTTTCTGCCTTTAGACAAGTGATCACTCCCACCAACACTGCATGAAACCCAAACTGTGGCTGCAATTGTTGAGAAGAGCACCTGCCTACAAAACTACCTGTCCTGCCTTCCCCACAGTTTCCAGTGGGAAATTGTATATAGGAAAATTGCAATCTTGATAGGCAGTTTTCCTTTTATACATATGACTCAGTTTTTCTGAAAATGACCAAATGCATATGGCATGTACTCTTCACTTTAGTTCAAGGAATTTTTTTTTAACTCTTTACTCAGTTAGAAAGACACTGAATGATTTTTCCTTTTGGTCTCTTGGATAAAGCACTGCTTGATCTCTAGTGGTTTCTAACTGCACTCACAAGTGGCATGGTCTATTGAGCAGAGGGTCATGGCAATGCAACTGAAATTTCATCTTTTTCTTATGCATGTCGATATATGACCCATGAAAAAGGGATGCAACTTAATTCATATAATTGCAACTACCATATCTAGTTTTTTTTAACTCTCCCCACAGATAAATCTCAGTATGGAGATGATCACACATATCATTTCAAATTGCATTGAAAGAACTTGTTTTCACCAAGCAACGCATCAGGGAGTGAAACAACACTCCATTCCACCTTGTGCTTAGACACTTGGCAGGCCCTACCCTTTTGAGTGGTCTCTACAAAATAAAGAATGAGCCTTATTCAGATAGCAATTTTTTCATGAAATGAATATAAACCCAGGAATGGAAGACTTCAGTGGAATTAGGCTACAGATTAGACAGGAAATTCTCTTGCATAGAAACAGATTCTAAGACACTCTGCTCCAGAACATTTATGACAAATAGAGGTAAGAAATTGGTTTGCTCTTCAAGCTCATTTAAATTTAGTTTCTGAACATTTCGTTATCAGACTAGGTAACATCAGCAGCAGGATTTTCTTGTCCTCTTCTCCTTAGTTTATAAACGTCTTGTGTGGTCAGTTGGTCATGTGATTAGTTGTTCATATGGAGTTGCTCCATGATGTTACCCAGTCTGGTAATGAAACATTCAGAAACTAAATTGAAACAAGCTTGAAGAGCAAACCACTGCCAAAATCTAAAACCTGACTTACAAGTATTTGCTATTATTTTCAGAGATAAAAAATAGGAGGGTCTCAAAGCATCTTGCAGTCTCCCCAGTTATTTGGTGTGGCTTGCACTCCTTCAGTTAAGAGAAGGGTGACCAGATCAGGGCAGAAACTACCCAATCCTGTGGAAGTGTGTGGAACCACCACACCTGGGCAGGTCAGGTCAATGAGTGTCTGTATTTCTAAATCTGCATCAAGACACTGTCATAGGCATATCCAGAACCTGTCGGCTTAATTCTAATAGGGAGGACCTATAGTGAGAAGAGGTCATGGTGTGGTCTTTGCCAATTGGTTGCCTGGATCAAAGGATCAGCGGTGGGATTCAGCAGGTTTCGACCAGTTCTGGAGATCCAGTAGCGGAAATTTTGAGTAGTTTGGAGAACCAACATATACCACCTCTGACTGGAGATTGTACAGTCTCCTTCCCCTGCCACGCCCACCAAGCCACGCCTACATATCTGGTAGTAAAAAAATTTGAATCCCACCACTGGCCAAGATGAAAATGCTGCTACCTATTTTAGTCCTTTCTCTAGAGCTCTGTCTCCCAGGAGTTGCACCTGAAGGGGACCTCCACGCCGCAGCCCATATTGTCCCCTTCCTTTCCTGGCTCTCTTATTTGCTTTCACATTTCTAAGAGGCAAATCCCAGTTTCTGGCTCAGACTGGCTGCTTTCTACCTGTGACATGCTTAGAAGGTTGTGGACAGGAGGTTGGTTGTTCCTTACAATTCTAACTCCCAAATGTTCCCCTTAACTATAATTAGAAAACACCAAATGGAAAATATTTTTCTTCACTGTGGCAAGTTTTTAACCAAGTTTATCCTACTTTCCATTAAGAGTAATCTGAAATTAACTAAAATTTGAAATTACAGCTTTTTATGATAGGGTGGTACATATCATATTGAAAACAGTATCTTTCCGACCCCATAAGATGAATTGCCAATTTTTTTGGGGGGGCGGGCAGAATTGGAAATAATTTGCAACCCAAATTTATCTGCTGTGAGTATAAATCCTGGTAAGTTTCAGATGATTAGTTTCAAAGGTTTTATGTTGTTATTGAACACAAACCAAATATTGGTATTCTGGTTAATGAAAAAATATTGTTAGAGAAAATTACACTGAAGGGTGAAAAATAGCTCTATTGCACAGTAATAGTGCTGCTGTTTACTTTTTTTTAAATGAATTTTTAAAGACAAACCAGGATGCTTTTCATGATTAACCTCTGAAAGGATTGCAGAACTGTAGCCCTCTGGCTAATGGACTAGTCCTTGTGGGGGTCTCACACTTAGCTAAGCTCTGGCTCAAGATATCACTGTTTTAGAAAAGGAAGCCATCCTTGGCCAGGTTTGCCAGGTTCAGGAATGAAGGGAGATCTCATGCTGGATGGGGCATATATGGCTGTTGGGCTTGCCTTCAAGACAGCTACCCAAAATTAACTGGGAACCAAAAACCATAGTCTTTCCAAGGGACTCCTATTGCCCAGCTTGCTTTTTGGGGAAGGGGGAAGAGGACCCCCTCCTTCACTGTCTGAGCAAGGTTAACAGGTATCTGGCCTGTTGCTCCACTCCCTTCTTATTTTGCACTCTTTCCTTCAGCTGCTGAGCTTCTACCTCCAGGGTTTTCCTGCCCCACCACTTGTGGGCAGCCAACTCCAAGAAATCCAAGGTGTTTCTCCTCTATGGGACGTCCCAATGCAATAAATGATCAACATCAGCCTGACAGGCAGAGGAGCAAAAAAGGGAAAAAGGAAAGAAAAAAGGAGAGAAGAGAGAATGGAGAAAACAACTTTAAACACCAGCGCTCCCGTTCGCAACGAGCGCGCGCCTCACTCTAATGGCAAACAGCTGTAGATGACCACACCAGGCAGCCCCGCCTTTCTCCAGCCTAAAAAAGGCACTGAGAGGCGAATCAAAGGCGGTGGGGGATGTACAGATGGTGTTTGTCCTTTTAGGCTCTTTTTCCAGCTCCGGGGGATGGCAGCGGGGGAGAGCAGCAACGCGCTTACATTACATCAAAACCATAACACGGCGAAGGAGTTTGGGCAGGATTTAGGCAAGCGGACAGGATTTCTCTGGAGTTTGAAGGGACTCGCTTTTTAAAAAGCCACCCAAGGAAATCGAGGCCGATCTGAGGCGAAAGAGCGGGGGCGACGACTCAAGGGAAAGGCGGCCGGGATCCAAGGAGCAGGGGCACAAGCGAGCCAAGGGAACCAGCGAGAGGAGGAGTGCCCGCTTACCTTTCACGAGCCGCTTTGGGACCCTCAGTCCGCGGAGTCATTTCTTCGACTCGAGCGGGAGGGGAAGAAAAGCAAAGGCAGCGGAGGCGCGGAATTTGGGAGAAGCCTCAGAAGAAGCGGCGTTTAGTTGGGAGAGGGGAGGGAGTTTGCGGGCAAAAAGCAAAGTAGCGGAGCATCTTCGCGTCGAGCAGTTATCGGACAGGACTGGTCAACAGGGCCGGCGTACCTTAACGGCCTCTCCCGCTTGCGGTGCGCCGCTCCTAGCTCCAGCCGAGCTCCTTGCCAACGAAGCGGACTTGCCCAGCAGGGACCCCGCGACTGTCTGAGACTCCACCCCCGCCCGATGAGGCCGCGCCCCCTCCGTTGCATGGGCCAAGCGAGGGGGTGGGGGAAAGTAGCGGGTCTGCCTGACTCCACCCTCGGTGGACTACGAGTGGCCGGGAGGGTTCCCGTTCCTAACCCGCACCAAGAGAAGAGCATACCGTCTCCTGACCTTTGCATTTTACGCGAAGAAGTCCTGGAGGATTCGATTTTCTCGATCGGTTGCATTCCTTGTCAGTGGAATTGTTGTATATCAAAAAGGGGCTTGGAAAAACCGTTCTTCGCTTTGAAAAGAGGAAAATAATCTCCAGCCTAGTAGCTTTTCAGTCCTTCTGGTAGGTAGCAGAGACATGTCTATTTCAGAATGTCGTCCCTGCTCCCCCCACAATAGAATCAGAAGTGGAAGGGCCATGTGTCTTCGGGTCCACCTTCAAGTAGCACTTCAGGTTGAAGCATCCCAGGCTGCCCAGCATTTATTTTATTTTATTTTACTTTACTTTATTTTATTTTATTTAGTTTGTCAAGCATGTATGAGAAAACAACTATAAGTATGAACGTAACATATAAACATATAAGTATAAACAGGTATAAGTAGACACATAATGAGTACGAATAAATGGGGACAGTAGGACAGGGACGGTAGGCACACTGGTGCGCTTATGCACTCCCCCTCTTAGGAATGGAGTGAGGTCCACAGTAGACAGTTTAAGGTTAAAGTTGTAGGATGTAACAACAGAATCAGGTACTGACCACTCTGTTGCTGAAGTTCTATTTTCTGCAATTGAGTTTGGTACGGTTTACTTTGAGTTTGTATCTATTGTTTGCCTGTGTGTAATTGTGGTTGAAGCTGAAGTAGTCATTAACAGGTAGGACATTGTAGCAGACAATATTGTGACTAAGTTTAGGTCAGACCATAGGCGGCGTACTTATCTAGGTCCAAAATTTCAAGCTGGTGGTCTAAGGTATTCTATTGTGAGCTGAGAAATAGAGTACTCCTCTTGTGAAATACCTCTAGACTTGTTCAATTGTGCTAATGTCCATTATACGGTGTGGATTCCAGGCAGATGAGCTGTATTCGAGAATTGGTCTGGCAAAGGTTTTGTATGCCCTGGTTTGTAGTTCAATGTTACCAGAAAAGAAGCTTCGCAAAATTAGGTTAACAACTCTTAATGCCTTTTTGGCAATGCTGTTATAGTGAGCTCTGGGGCTCAGATCTTTTGAAATGAGTACTCCTTGATCCTTGACAGAGTGAGGGTCGTCTACGAGGTCATATCTTCCCAGTTTGTATTTAGTGTTCTGATTTTTGTTGCCAATGTGTAAGACAGAGCATTTGTTGGTTGAGATTTGAAGTTGCCAATTGTTTGACCATTCTGGCACATAGTCAAGGTGACTTTGTAAGGCAGCGGTGTTGTCGGTGATGTTACATAATCAGTGAAGAGGATGCAGTTGCTTTTAATATGATTGCAAAGGTCATTTATGTAAATTAGAAAGAGAGTGTGTCCTGGAACTCTGCCTTGGGGGACATCGCTGTTAACTGGTGCAGGGTTTGATATTTTGAATATTTGTTGCCTGTTTGACAGGAATGCAACTATTCAGTTGTATCCAGAAATATCCAGAAATGCCTTAAGAGCAGTTTTAACAGTAGTGTACCACTGAATCAAAGGCTTTGCAGAAGTCTATGTAAACTGTTTTGCCCTGGTCAAGTTGTGTAGTCCAAGTGTTTTTGCAATGGAAGAGTTGTAGATTACAGGACTAATTTTTCTTGAAACCAAACTGTTAGAGAGTAGGTTATTTTTCTCTAAGTGGAAGATAATGGATTGGTTGATAATTGATTCTGTGACTTTGTAGGTGACACAACATAATGAGATTGGTCTGTAATTTTCAACTAGACTGGGGTCTCCCTTTTTGAAGATAGGAATGACCATGGCTAATGACCATAGGTCGGGCAAAGTGCTTGAACAGATTCACTGAAGCCTTCTTCAGTAGCCTTCTGAGCAAAATCCTTTCAGGTGTTAAACCTTGCTAACAGATCCTCCCTGTGTCATTCTAGAGATGAAGTATGAGCTTCACGTGGCCAGGCCTTTCTGTATTAGTTATCCCATTCAATTTTGTGTCATCTGCAGATGAGGATTCCCTCCATCTTTTCACTCAAATCACTGATAACAATCTTGAATAGAAGGCACAGAACTCAATCTTATGGTACATCCATGGTGAAGGGGAGTCATGGATTAGGAGCTGCCAAGTAACATTTTGGGGGCCAGTTATGCATCCATTTGATTGTTGTGGGGTACTCTATCAAAAGTTTTGGTGATACATCTATAGCAATCCAATCCACTCTGACCTGGTGATTTTTGTATTTTGTTTTTATATGCAAACTGACCTATCTGCTCTAGACTCTTATTAAATAAGGATATGAAACTGACTATTCCCTCCTTTTTAAAAAAATGTTTAAAACTAAGGACAAAATTTGTTCTCCAGTTTGTTCATCTAGTACTCCAAAGATAATATTAAAAGTTCAGCCAGACCATCAGCTAGTTTCTTTAGTATCCTGTGAAAATCTGGCTGTGAAGATTTAAATCATTCAGTTATGTCCTTAACTTGGCTCTTGATAAATTCTTGGTGGATCACATATTATTTCCTTTACTGGAACTGTTGGCAGTTGTGGTTTTTGTGTGTCCTTTTAAAGAAATTCCCATTCATTTTGAGAATCTTTTCCTGCCACGGGATACCCCTATTAATTCTTCTGAGTTTGTTCAATGCATACACTTTAAAAAAACATCCAGGCTGTGTGTTAGACAGAAAATTGAATTCAACTTTCCTTAAAATCAATAACGCCAGCATTTGGTGTTCACTTATATCCAATGTTCCTACTACTTTCACTATTCTAAGTATGCTTTGCCTATTGCTTAGTATCTTCGAGAGTAACAGATATTATTCTGCCTGTCCCAACTCCCTGAAAGAGAAAGTTGTCAGCGAGTCAAGAATTTTGGGGAAGGACCATGCTTGGCAGAGTTTCTCTCCCAACAGATGTTTGGGTAATACAAGTTTCCCATCACTGCTACTTCAGGCTCTTTGAAAGACCTGCAGTTTGCTTACAGAAGGCACCACCATCTTATCCTTGTTAGGATGGGGGATAGTCAACACAAATAACAGTGTTGCTTTTATTTGTTTCTCCTCCCTTTCTATTATTTCTGCTCTTCTTTAACAAATAGAATCTTTATATTGATATATTTCTGTCACATAATGTATTCTGCTAAATTTTTGTTATATTAAGTCATGTTTGCCTTTTGGGGTTTTTTTCCCTTATAGTTCCAGCATTAGAATCTAGAGACCAGCAGGTCTCAAACATTTTGGTCTTAGGACCTCTTTGTATTTTTAAAAGTGATTGAAGACCCCAAAGAGCTGTTGTCTATATCGGTTATATCTCTATTGTCTGTGTATACTGTGTTATAAATTAAAACTGAGAAAATTTTAAATATTTACTTTGATTTTGCAGACATTCCTGAAAGGGTCTTGGGAAACCCAGCGATTTCCAGTCTCCATTTTGAAAACTACTGGTCTAGACTATAAAGATTGTGTAGTTTTTGGGCCAAGGGTCCATTATAGCGCCCTTGTTTGTTTGTTTATGCTATAATGTACAAGCAGTGCCTTTTTCTGAGGCCCATACTTCAGGGATTTTTGTCTCCAAATCCCCACAAGATTCAGTTGAGAGGCTTCTTAATCAAGCTTGCCCTGATTCATGTAAACATATTTTACTGATCCCAGTTAAAAGCAGTTTCTCTTGAGTCAGAAGTCCATCATCTAAATAACTCAGTCCGTGGTCCCAAACCAAATATCTCCTGTTGACATCATTCATTTCCAGTATTCTTCCTTCCCTTATTGGTTCTATCTGTGGATTAGAAGGACCAACCTCATTTCATTTCAAAGAGCTTGCATTTCCTTTTTAATCTTTCGAAGTCAAGAAACAGCTATATTTTCTAATATCCTTGTTTCCTGTCATAGATTTGATAGTTATGGAATATTGTAAGTAGATAAATCTTTGAAGTTGCTCTGTCAAATCCGTGATTCTTAACCAAGGCTTACTGTTTAGTATCTATTTGCTCTGGTTCCCCATAGCAAAGAGTTAGCAATTACTCTGACATTTTTATTGTGTTATTTTGTGAGACACAGTTACATCCCCTCTGCCCTTCAGGGATCCCTGTCCTGTTCCATGTTCCACAGAGGGTTTTTTTTTTCTTTCCCTAGAACACTCAGAGCTTGTTTGTTCTCTCAAACTATTCCCAAGTTCAAATTTGCAGAATATCTTCTATGCCTCTTGCATCTGGTTGTTATTCTTGTCCACTGGGACTTCTCTTTTTTTGACTGCCTTCCTTGTAGTGTTGCTTCCAGTGTCAGTTTCTATGCTAGTGCCTCCTTTCTCTCCACTGTAAATCTTTATTGTCTCTTATCAGTTGAACAGTGGCTATTTGCTAGTCCATTGTTTTGCCTTTTGTTTTAAGGACTGCTATAAACATGGAAGGGCAAGGATGGGTACTAAATAATGATAGTTGTATGATGGAATCATCATGCAACTGCCATAACATGGTCTTGCATCAGATGTCAGGCTGCAGGTACCTATGTAATGATGACATTTGCACAATGACATCACAGTAGCTTGGAGACTAATGGCTATAACTTACCCTTCCCTCTCAATATGCAACAAGTAATATTTGCTTAGGAACACACCCATGCCAGTTCACAACAGGAGAGGCCTCTTTTCTTTCTTAAGATATACTACTAGACAGGTTTATGTTTCATATTTTCTTTGTAAGCTTTCCAAATTAGCCAAACACAGAGCAACTTTCTCTTAACCACCATTGCCATATTCCACTGATACATTTTTCACTTGCTCAGTGAGCCTTTCTTGATTACATAATAAGATAACCTTTCCCCACTCAGCCTTATGCCTATGAACAGAGAAGGTTATTTTATTGTTGGTCCTGGACACTCAGACACATTCCTTGCAATCAGCAGCTCTTCAGAGTTGCGCACGTAATCCCTCAAAATGAACAGCTTCTTTGCTGCATCTCCCCTCTTCCTCCTTCTGAACTCTACTGAAAAACTTGAGGTAGTGCTTGCTGTCAGCAGCTGCTCAGTAACTGTGACATCTTTTAAATTAGCTGGAGTACTGTTTTTCTCATCCAAAGAAGTTGTAGTGATCCCTCCCCAATTCAATGTGAATTGAAGGGGCAATCACTCATGCTGTCATTGCCGGAGGAAAAAACAGAGAATATTTATTTAAAATGTTACAAAGATGGGAACAAGTAGAACCAAGTCAAGCCTAGTCTACAAGATCCATATTTTGTAAATTATAGGCAGTATAATGTAAATAATTTATATTGCGTGAATGTCTTTGTGAGATATCTGGACTGGTTCATTGTTCTGTACCTGCTGTTTATGCTATTACTAATCTTGCTCAGGTTCAACATTTCAGTGTATACACTTGGGTAATAAAATAATTTTAATCTAGAGTGTTCTGTGCATTCAGTTATTTTGACTTGTAAGCCATGTCTTGTATAATTAACCATGTTCTGAAAACCCACCCAATTGTGGTTTATTCAACAAACCAGGTTATATATGGATATACAAATTGATTGCTAAAGTAGGGAGTGGGATATGGAATTTTAAGGCCCTTTAACTAGGATATATAATCCTGTCCTTTTTCCAGATGGTTGACTTTCAGCCCTAGCCACCATACTCAAGTGCTGCAATTCAACTATATTGAAAGGACAAGTCGTGTATCCCTGTTTTCTCATTTTTTTTCTATCCAGAAATGTTGCCATTATTCTTATCCAACATCACAGCTATATTACAGGAATTAAGAAATGGTATAGACCAGTACATTTGCAGATGGTCAAAACTACTTTAGATTGTTTAATTCCAACAATCCTGTATATTTCTTAGAAACTATGCTCTAACAGTATGCATTCATTGTGCTGATACAATTACATTAAACATTAAGAAAGGTGGTAGACAGTTAAGACCAAAACAATTGAGGAGGAGTTACATGGAATTTGAATCAAGAAGCACATTAAGAAAGATAATGAGAAAAACACATATCCTCATTCCTTCCATTTTATGGCAGTGGTGGGTAGCATCAAGGTTTGTGTGAATCAACTTTGTTTTTGCACAGTAGACAGAAATCTACCATCAGATGAAAAACAGGAAGACAGGCATCAAACTGGGTGTTTCCCAAGCACGAGGTGTCTCCAAGCATATGCTCTGCTTTGGGTTTTACTTTCAAAGTGGAACTGGAGTTTCCACAAAAGAATCTTTATTTTTGAGAATGAACTTTCACAGGAAATAAACTCTCTCGCTTAATAGAGTAAATGAAGAGTTTTTATAATGACTCTTGTTCCTTAGAGTCAGAGTTCCTTGTTGATCTATTGCCAATTGTCCATATATTTGTCTCTCAGTCCATATAGTCAAATGAAGAGGGCTATATTTTCTTAATGGAGTAGGAAGGAAGAAGTTTGTCTGCAGGGTGAAGAATGTTACTTCACACCCATTTACTTCTTGTTCTAACATTGATAATACTGACTCCAAATGCATGTTTTCATCACCCCACCCTGCTGCTTCAATAAGCTTTTGAGTTCCTCAAAAATTTCTCCACCATCAGTATTGAGCCTGTTTAGCAAAGTAAGCCTTTAACACATTTTCTTCTTTTAATGACATTTAATTATAAATTTGAACATTGCTCTATAGGGTGGACTTGAATGTGAAATGTCTTCATGTCAACTAATCAGCCTCCCTTGGAATCCCAAAGGAAGAACAGGAGATACTTGCATTTATAGTTGCCATGTGAACATCAAGGAGTAAGACTGAACGCAGAAGCGTTTAAAGTATAGAGGACATCCTCTGATCCACGTCCCTCCTGGTTGCTTAAGATGACATATGATGGTTAATGCATCCTGGCAGGAAAGGTCAGTGTCATCTTCTGTCTTCTCAAAAAGCTAGTAGTGGACCTGAATAGCTTTTATTCAGTCTCCAACCTTCTCTTTCTTAGCAAAGTGTTGAGAAGATAGTCAACCTGCGGCTCCACAGGGCCCTGGAAGAAGTGGATTATCGAGGTCCCTTTCAGTTGGAATTTGGACCTGGTTACAGTTCTGAGGTGGCATTGATTCTATGTGTTGTGGACCTTTGGCAAGCTTGCGAAGGGGGAAACTTATCCATCTTGACTCTTCTCAAAGTCTCAGCATTAGATGTTACTGCTTGTAGGATCTTTCTGGATTAATTCAGAGGATTGGAACTGGTAGACATAGTGTTCCAGTAGTTCTCTTTTGTCCAAGACTGGTAGGTGGGGAGAGATCAAGATCAAGACCCTACTAGATGGGATTCCTCAGTAATACCCTCTACTCACTCTAACATGAAGCTGCTAGAAGAGATAGTAAGGCCAGGTTATTTGAGACTACTTATCTCCCATTGTTTCTCTTCAACACACCAGATATAACAGAAGGGGCATGCTCCTGGTCCCTCTTGTCAAATCATTTTGTGAGACCCAAGAGCCAGGCCTTCTTTGTGACTGTTCCTGTCTTGTGGAACAGCATTCCACCAGATATCATCACCATATTGGGCTCTGAGGACTTGACTCTTCTTTTTCCTGGTATTTCGACCAAAAGGTTAGGCAAGCTCTATTGTGAATATGATTTGTGATTAGAAGGTACAATTTTCCTCAACCATTATGGGTACCATATTTTCTGCACTATAAAATGCTCCAGAACATAAGATGCACCTACCTTTTGGGGAGGAAAATAAGAAAAAAAAATCTGCCTCTGCCTCCCAGCATTCATCCAGTATTTATCTGGCTAGCATCCTTGCAGCAAATAGCCTAGTCAGCTTTAGCATGAGCAGCTGATTGGCAGTTGGATATACCACTGATCAGCTGTTCCAGGTGGTGGAGATCATCCCTGCCTCTCTGCACCCCATTTTCAGTCTCCATGTGTCCCATTTTCAGCCTGTTCCAGGTGGCTGGGATCGCCACCACCACCGCCTATCACTGCCAAGTTCTGCCGCCGCCAATCACTGCTGCCTAAAACAGGCCAAAAATGGGGTGCACAGAGGCCAAAAATGGGGCACATGCAGGCCGAAAATGGCCAAATACTGGGGCCCAACAGGTAGGAGGGGCTTTGGCAATATTCTCTCCATAAGACACACAAACATTTCCAGCCACTTTAGGGAGACAAAAATGTGTGTCTTATGGAGCAAAAAATACAGATAATTGGTTTTGGTTGCTGGGCTTTAATTTTTGTACACCACCCAGAGTCACTATTGTGAAATGAGCAGCCACATAAATTATTTAAATAAATCTGATGATATGGGGTACAGCGGTCCCCAACATTTGTGGGTTGGTGGCCCAGCTGAGTGGGGAGAGGGGAACCAGGTTGCATGAGCGAGAAGAGAAGCTTTCCTTAGGGCTTCTCTGCACCAAAAGCCTTTTGCAAAGAGACCAAGATTGCTCCCCCAAAGCCTTTCATCTGTTTGCAAAAACTTTTGGTGTGGAAAAGAAGCCATTGGGGGTAGGGGTTGTCTCTTACTCCTTCAGATTCACTGAAGCTGCCTGATGCTCCAAAAGTGGTTTGGGTGTCCTGCTCTGGCAGCCTCGGTGAATCAGCAAAGTGGAGCAGGTTGAATTTGCCCACTCAGCCTCTGCTCTCACCACTTCTTTTGGAGCATTGGGAGCAGGCAACTTGGTGGCCTGGCTGGTGAGTGAAGAGGGGAACCAGGCTGCACAGTGAGGGGCTGGTGTATGCATATGCAGCTCCACTAATGCAAGAGAGAAGAAAAATATTGGGCGCCACTTGTGCAAGTGAAGCAGCACGGACATGTACCACCCCACCTTTTATACAACCCACTTCCAAATAGGCCACAGTTCAGTAGTTCGGGACCCCTGCTCTAGTCCAATTCATAGGAAAGATCCTTGGCTATTGTTTGGGTTCTGTGATATCATTTCTTCATGTTCTCACAGTGATTTAAATTCAAGAGTTTCAGCTGACTTATAACCCCTTTAAAAGCCAAATTGATGAATAAGGAAGAGGAGAGTCACTGCTGGAGGAGGAAGTGTTCATGTCCTTAAATCACTTCTCAGTTTAATATTCTTCAGTTCTTATAAATGGAAATTTCTTTTGTTTTTAATTCTATTGCCATTTGTTTGGATTAGCTCTTCCCTTCCTTTGAGATCTTCCCTGAAGTAGTTGTCTTGCATCCATGTGGCACAGTATCAAAAGGTTAGAAAGGATTTTAGTTCAATCCCTGCCCAATGCAGGAATCTCATCCCATCCAGGACAAATAGTGGTCCAATTTTTTTCTTGAATACTTCCATCAATGGAGCTCCAACAACTCCAGAAGGCAGGAGATGCTGCAGAATGGTTGATGTCCCTCTACAATGAGGGCCCCCCAGAGCTGATGAATGTGGACACCCTTGTGCAAGAGATGCAATACAGATTTGAGGGCTCCATGGAGACCCACCAAACAGAGACCACAATCTGTTCCATTCGGCAAGGGAAGCAGCTGGTTGCAGAATACATTCAGGAGTTTTGCAGCCTGGTAGCCCTCCTGAGAGGATGGCATGAGCCCCTGTTGGTCTACCAATTCTGGGATGGTCTGAACCAGGAGCTGTACCACAACTGTCTAGCCTGAGAGTTGTCTAACGACCTCCAGGCATGGTACCAGCTGGCCGCTAACGTGGAGCTAAACCTGTCGGAGTACCAGCAGCATGCTGTGCATGAGAGTTGTCCCCACTGAGTAGCAGTGTGATGCCACTGAGTGCATGGAGGAAGGGAGGTTCTCCCCCGGTCCCCAAGGAGAAACCCTGCTGAATCCCAACAGCCTGCTTCTGATGTGGGAAGTAAGGCCATCAACTGCCATTTTCCACATCCAGCATCTGCATCATAGATCCTGACTTGGCTGAAAGCAAAGAAACTGCTGGCAAAGCCCAAAGACAATACGCGGGTTGTACAGCAGGTTGTGGAGGTTTCCCTCCCAATCCAGTGAAGAGAAGGGAACTCTGACCTCTGATAAGCCTGGCTTGGTCTTTTATGAGAGTGACAATGAGGGGGAAGATGACCCAATGGTAAGTGGCACCATCATCCTAGTGACTGCCTGAGTGGAAATCGTGGTGCCTTACTCAGGAATAAAGGGCAGCCTCACAGCCCTGGTTCACCTGGTATCTGATCAGCTTGCCAATGGTGGAAATGTTGGGGCTAAGACTCAGGAAACTAAGGCAGGCCATGGGATTTGAATAGCTAGATGGTTCCCTTATGGTGTGTGTGTGTGCAGAACCAGTGAGCCTCAGGCTCGGGAATCATTCAGGGACTATCCGTTTTATTATGGTCCCTGGAATGACTATGATCCTGGGGCTAGCCTGCCTGAAGAAGTGGAACCTGGAAGTAGATTGGGACAATAACATATGGTGCACGAGAAAGAGAGTGGCTAAACGGCAGGAACTGAAGAAAGTGCCAGGCACCGCAATGAGCCTACAGTTAGGAGAGTGAAAGTGCAGCTGGCAAATACACTAACAGAGAGCGAGGGGTTAGAGCTGCTTATTCCAAGGAAATACTGCGATCTTGCTGAGGCGCTTAGTGAGACAGAGTCGGATGTGCTGTCACCCCACTATCCCACAGACAGTGACATTGAAATTGTACTGGGGGCCAAATTGCCAAAACCAAAAAATGTATTCCATGATGCCCGGGGAGATGGAAGAACTTAGGGGCTTTATAGGCTTTATCAAGGGTGACAGCCTCTGTGTTCTTCAAGGAAAAGAAAGATGGGTCCCTGAGGATATGCATGGATTATAGGGGGGGTAAATGCCATTTGTGTGGAGAACACATACCCCTTCCCCCTCATGAAAGGCATGTTAGGTTACTTGTCCAAGGGGAAAATTTTCACTAAGCTGGACCTGAGGGAAATGTACTACCAAGTGAAGATTAGAGAGAGGGATGAATGGAAGACCGTGTTCAACTCTCCCAACCAATGCTATTTCAGTTGCAGTGAGCACCAGCCATGTCCATGCAGCTGATAAATGAGCTCTTACATGAATAATTGTATAAAGGGTGCTGGTGTACCCGAATGATATTTTAATTTAGTCTGAGACTACAGAAGAACACATAAAACTAGTGAAGGCTGTTAAAAGCCCAGCTATAAGCGAAACTATCCAAATGTGACTTCCACAAGATTAGTCTAGACTACTCTGGTACTGTATCTCTGGGCAGAAAGTAGAAATGGGCCTGGGGAAGGTGAAGACAATCTTAGAATGGGAAGCCCCACAGGTCAGAAGGCAGCTGCAGAGTTTCCTGGAGTTTACAAACCTCTATAGGCAATTCATTCCCACATTCACATAGATAGCCCTGCCTACCACAAATCTATTAAAAACAGGGAGGGCGGGGGTGAAGCTCAGACCAAGTCAACCCTTGAATTGGACTGTTGAGTGCCAGCAGCATTTGAAAAGCTAAAGAGACTTTTTGCCACTGAGCCAATCTTGAAGCACCCAAACCCAAAGGAGCTGTTCATGATTCAAGCAGACACTAGTGACATGGCCATAGGGGCAGTTTTATTGCAGAGAAGTTTGTTTATTGCAGAGAAGTTTGTGTCTATACCTCTCAGAAACGGTCCAACACCAAGGGGTGGTGGGCAATCTGGGAGAAGGAGGCTGATGCTGTCCTCTGGAGGCTTATGCTGTCCTCTCCTCACCTGGAGGCAGTTCTTAGAGGGTAGCAAAATCCCATTCGAAGTCTGGACTGATCACAAAAATCTGGAAGCACTGAAAGCCTCAAGGAAATGGTCTCCTAAGCCAGAGGGTAAAGTTTACTGCAAAATTGTGGCTGGAGTTTTTGAACTTGATAGGTTCATCCCAAGGACTTAGCTCCACCTTTCATCCTAATACTAACAGAGTGGCAGAGTGAGCTAACTCAATAGTGAAACAATACTTAACATGCTATCAGCAGACCAAATGCTGCTGTTTGCCAAAGTGGCTTACAATAACTTGGTGCATAGTAGCACGGGTTTTACCCCTTTTAAGGTTGCTATGGGGGTTGAATTCATAGCCATGCTGGAGCTTCATCAGAGTGCTGCAGAAGATGGGGTCCATCTTCCACAACACTGGTGGAATGGGTGGACTCTCTGAGAGGTGCATGGCTTATAGTGCACAGAAAACTAGAAAAAGCAAAGGAGGGCCAGAAAAAGCAAGCAGTCTGGAAGAGAGCACTTCAAAGAGAGTTTAAGATGGGCAATAAAGTGTACCTATCCACAAATTATCTAAACCTAAGGCAACCCTGTAAGAAGCTGGGTCCCAAATATATAGGTCCCTTCTTCATTGTGTGGATTATTAATCTGGTGACAGTGGAGCTTCAGATGCCAAGGAGTCTTAGGCAGTTCCATCTATTGTTTCATTGCACCCCTACTAAGACTCTAAAGTGAGGCCAGTTGGGGGACCCCCATCTGCCTCCAGTCCTCATAAAAGGGGAGGAGCATAATGAAATTAAGGACATCCTAGACACCACCGAAGAAAATTGTATAGTGAAAAGGCTACCCTGTTGGATGCACAGTGGGTAGCTGCAAGGGATGTTAAAGCAGCTAATCTACTAAAAAGGTTTCATTCCAGAAACCCTAAATGACCAAAGTAAGATGTATATTTTGTAAGAAGCAGAATTGTTCACACCTATGTATGTTTGTATTAATTCCAGATGTATCCTTCTTTTGGGGGGTCAGCATGTCAAGAATGATTTGCTCTTTCACCTAGTTATTTCTTTGCTCTCAGCTTGACAACAATCGGTTCGGGGCTGATTGGAATGTCTGGGGTGAGAATGGAATGCCAAGACTCCGTGTGAAGATCATGACACCCTGCTGCCTCTCCCAAGGTCATGCCTTACAGGTCTTTGAACAATACAGGCCGTTCTCATAACAAAAGCATATTCAATTGGACAACGGAATGAACTGAGGGGTTTGCCAACATGGGAAAATCAAGTTTAACTATGTGGGCTTTTGTGTGGCAAATTCAGAGCTGGTTTCGCTTCTTCTGTGCCAAGGTAGTGTATTCAGTAAAGTTTCACTTTTGGGGAGAAACAATGTCCCAGGTGTTACTTAGGGTTAGGTGGACAGCTGACAGCCAGTTCCACCTCTGCTGGCCACACTTTCAGGAGAAACAAAGCCTTGAAATTGAACATTTCCAGCTATGCCTCTGTCAAGATTCATCTCACCTACCTTTTCAAGGATCCAAAGGAGTCTAATCAGCAAGATAGCTCAAACTGCCTGCTGCATATGAAATTTTGGAGAGGGGCAGCTACTTCTTAATCCTCTTTTGACTATTTCTTGTTTTGCTTTGCTGTCGTAACTGCCAACTCTCCTCTGCCCTTCCCTTCTGGATTCAAATCTTTCCAAATTCCTTTTCATGTCCAAAACAAATTTCTCATCTTGGGCCTTGATCATTTGCCCCACCCGTCCAATTTTATTTTTTGCAACAGTGCTCTCTCCTACCTTTCCCTGCTCCTAGGAAATCACTGCTTTTGCAGAGCTCAGACTTATATTTACTCTGCAGACAATCTCCAAGGCCTGACTTCCTCCAGAACGTATTTTTCTTTGTCACCTCCATCCTTTCCTTTTTTTATATAATAAACTTTATTAAGTTTTCAAATTTTAAAAAACATAAAATAAAACTTTATACATTGTTATCAACATCAAGAGATCTTTTGTATCTCCTTACATTTTTCAGTACCTGTATTTACTTATTCCTTTTCCATTGCATCTTACTCTTGCTATAAATCAATATCTTTATCCTTACACATTAATCTTCTCTATGGTATATTTACATATTTACATATTCCCTCATTCTTTTCCTAATTGCCATTTTATTTTCTTTTTATTTCTAAACCACTCATACCAGGCATCCCAGGCCCTATAGTAAATTGAATCTTCTCTGTCTTTTATTTTCATCGTGAGCCTGTCCATCTCTATACAATCTATTATTTCTTTTATAACCATGCCTTCTGATGGAACCCCTTTTTCTTTCCAGAGTTGTGCGTACGAAATCCTTGCAGCTGTTAATATGTGTAACATGGTATATCTATCTGTTTTATTGCATTTTTGTGTTATTAGATCTAATAAAAAAGTTTCTGGATTAAATTCAATTTTCTGATTCGTGATTTCTTCTAGCCATTGTCTAATTGTATTCCAATATTTTTTCAGCCCCTGGCATGTCCACCAGGTATGGAAATAAGTGACTTTTTCTTTTCCACATTTCCAATAGTTTGGGTCTGAGTTAAACATTTTTGCCAGTCTAGCGGGAGGAAGGTGCCATCTGTAGAACATTTTATATTGATTTTCCCTGTATGCTGTAGATGTAATTAATTTATAATTTAATCCCCACATTCTCTCCCAATTTTCCAGGTTTATATTATGGCCAACATTTTTCGCCCATACCACCATCGTCTCTTTGACCACCTCCTCTTCCATTTTAAAATCTAGTAGAAAGCTATATATTCTTGAGATCATTTTCTTTTCCATTTCTTGTAGAATTTTATCTAATTGATGCTTTTCCATGCAGAAACCAAATTGTTCTTTGTCCTTTTTGTATCTCACCTGAATTTGCTTGTATGGCCACCAATCTATCTTTATATTTTGTTGCTGTGGTTCTTGTCTTGTTTTTAATCTTTCTTGTGTGTCTAATAAGTCTTTATAAGTCCTCTTTTTCCCCAGATCCATTGCATTTGGGTAGATTTGTGCTTCCATAGTTGACTACCAGTTTGGTATTTTAGTATAATAGTTCTTTTTAATCTTGTTGTATGTCTGAATTAATGAATCTCTAATCGTGTCTCTGAAAATATGCATGCTGTTTACATTTCCCATCCCATAGAAAACTATGTCACCCTCTCTGCAAGTCATGACCCTCTGTCAACAATACTCTTCTATTTTCCAGGTTGATCCAATCTTTAATCCATACCATAGCCGCAGCCTGGTAATACATTTCCCAGTCACCTTCATCCTTTCCATGACTGTTTTTCAACTATCAAAACACCTTACCGCTCCTTACCACTTAGTCTTGCTAAATACAAATACTAATCTCTGAAAAGAAACTAGTACCTCCCATTTGCTATTCATGACCAAGCTTTGTTTTTTCACTGGACATCTGCATGTTACACAATCACATGCAAAGTGGCAGAAGACTTCAGGACTCAAATGTAGAGGTCTCCAGCCCTTTTGGAACGGGGAGATTTTTGGAATCTGGTGAGCATGTTATGGGCTCTCTCACAAAACGAATGGGATGGAAGACACGAGCAATCATGAAATACCCATTTCCCAGAAAGCAGTCTGTTAGGTTCCTCCTAACAATGCCTCCTAGGAATCTCCTGTCCCTTTCTACTTTCTCCTGAACTGATGAACACCCATCCAAGCAAAGCTCTGGGCTGCAATCCTTTCACTGCTTTATCTTCTAAGCATGACTCTGGGATATAAAGAGGCTTAGAAAGATTGTTTGAAAACCAAAGTATATTTTGCTGGAAACCAGTGATTTCCTTTCCAGAATGCTATTTTTCTATCCTTCTTAATTAAAACAATGTAAAATCTATGTAAAATTGCATAAGGCAGAGAGTGTGGTGTGTAGAAAGTCCAGTGTGTATCATGTCAATAAAAGCGATCCTACCTGGTACTAAGGAAAAAAATCCTGATGGTGGGAGAAATTAATGATTAACCAATGGAACTGCTTACCTCCTGGAGTTGTGGGAGTTCCATTGTTGGAGGTTTTCAAAAAAAGATTGGACCTCCATTTGTTCAAAATGGTATAAGGATTCCTGCCTTGAGCCAGGGGCTGGTCTAGAAGACCTCAAAGGCCCCTTCCAGCCCTGTGATTCTATGTTCTAATAACAGTCTTAAGGAAAAGTCGCAAGTCCTTTGCTAATGTTCATGTGACCTAGATGCCACATTCAATCCTTGGCATGTTCAGGCAAATTGATAAATACCTTGGTATGAAATATGGATTTCAATATTTTCCTATAAATCTGTCATTAAAATATTCTGTTTTTTTTCTGTGCAGTCTCTGGTATTAATTTTCAAACAATATTTTTAATGAATGAAACAGTTCCTGAAGTTGAGAATCAGTTAGTACTTTCTTGTTCTGATTTTAAACAGATCTGGAATATTTGACACAGATCTGAAGTGATACGAAAAAGAGATAAGTCTGTTTTCTGCATTGATCTTTCAACACCTTTTCCCTATTACCTTTTAAGTTTTTAATTTGTAAAATGCAATTTTATCAGTGTTAGGTTTCATTAGGTTTACATTAACTAAAATTACTTTTACCAAAATAGTTTTAAAATGCCTATAACAGTACTTAAGAGAATTGATTGTAATGACTTAAAAGTGTTTATTTGCTGTCTTTTAATGATTACTCAATTATTCAGCCTTTAAAAAAAATGCTATCAAAATTTACAGCATGCTCAAATGAATTGACTCAACAGGCAACATCAGGTCTGCCAATGTAAACTTAAGGCAGAAATAAATCCATATTCCTCCTAAATGTGAAAAATTGTATTTATAGCACACTAGTTGTGATAGAAGTCTGAAAGTTGGGAGGCACTGCATAACCAAGGGGTTGAAATATATTGCTTAGACCAACTGTTTCTTTGCAGACCAATAATTCCAGAAGGTCATTTCCAAAGACTTCTGCCTTCAATTTGTTGCTAGCCAGAACACAGGCTGTGCTGTTCAATGGAGGGCACTTGCTCTACAGATACTGCTAAATTTAGTCTGCACCTGCTAATATTCCAATGTCTTCCAATGTATGGGTTTCTGATAGAAACTTGCTGGCAGGCCATGTAGATAAAGCTAGGCTGTGTTTTACTATTGAACACCTAGCATGTGCAGTACTTCCAAGAGAACCAACTTTGCTGTACTCCTGCTTTTCTCATGCCAATAACTTGTTCAGAAAATGATTCCTTTTCCTACCGAGGGCCTTGATATAGTACAAGTGAATGCCTGAGAGAAGAGGGTCTCTTCACACAGGAGGCCACATTTTAGCAGGTCTATTTATCTTACCTAAAGAAATAGCTAGTGGTTTTTACAGTGGCTTAAGACAGGCAATGAGGTGAAATAATTCTTATGTTCTAAGCTGCCATAACAGAACCTTCTTCCTGTATTATTTCTACTTAAATTAGATGAACATAGGTTACTATTTTCTGCTGCTGCTAAAGATTGCAGAATCATAGGAATCCCATTACCGGGATAAAATTCCAAGCAAATTTATATGTCACTAAAGCTGCCTTCCCCACAACTGAATGAATTCCTCCAGTATTGCAGCCAATTTGAGGAGATATTCTTCTCCTCACAATCTCTTGTGGTATTTAAAGCACTATTGTAACAATACAGTTTGAGTTTTGAATAGCCGCTGCTCTCATTTCTAACAAGGAATTTGATTTTGAAAGTTTGCAAATCTCTTTCTCCCTCATCCCAATTTGCAATAAAGGGGCACTTCCAATGTTCTGTTTCAATACCCAACTGCTCCCCATCCCTTTTAATAGTACCTGGTAACTTTGAAATTTATTTAATTGCAGAATTCAACATGTGCAAATAGGGTTATGTGAGACGAGCCCTGGTGGTGCAGTGGTTAGAATGCAGTATTGTAGGCAAGCTCTGCCCTTACTCTGGAGTCGATCCTGATGGAGCTTGAGGTTGATTCAGACTTCCATCCTGCCAAGATCAGCAAAATAAAGATCCAGCTTCCTGGGGGCAATATGCTGACATTGTAAACTACCCAGAGAAAATGGTATAAAGATTCTTCCATTTGAAATTATTTCAAGACAAGCATCAGCCCCTTCCCTTTGCCTTCCAATGGAATATCCTAGAATCACTGACTTAGAAGGGATTTGGAAGACTTCTAATCCAATCCACTGCCCAGGACAGGAATCCTCAGACCATTCCAACCTTTGATTGAAAATGTCCAGGGATAGAATATTCATCACTCTGGGGGACAGGCTGTTCAGTTCAATAACTCATTTGCTCAGAAAATTGCTGAAACTTGGTTCTTCTTCTACATTTGGACCAGAGGTGGTATTCAGCAGATTCTGACCAGTTCTGGAGAACCAGCAGCAGAAATTTTGAGTAGTTTGGAGAACCGGCAAATACCACCTCTGACTGGAGATTTTACAGTATCCTTTCCCTGCCACGCCCACCAAGCCACGCCCACAGAACCCATAGTAAAAAAAAATTGAATCCCATCACTGATTTGGCCCTATGGACCTATCCATACCTTCTTCCCTGTGACAGCTCTTTTGGTATTAGAAGACTCCAATCACGCTCTGCTTTAGGCTATTTTTCTGTCATCAGAACAAATGTGCAGGGCCCAGCCTCCCCAACAATGATATTTAGGAGTTTTGTTGTTCCGTACTGGCCAAGCAGTGTTCAGTTCTAACGACTCATCTGACAAGAGATGGACTACATACTGCAACTCTATCATTAGCTTCTTCATCCAATTCTCGTTGCTACAAGGATCTCATATCTGCCAATAGAGTCCTTCCATCATTGTAATTTTTTCATTCGACTTAACAAGAGTCTAATGGTTCCTGAATAGCAGACCTTCCTGATTTTCGTTGCTTTATTTATTGTTTCACTGTCATATTCACAATATTTTTTCTTCAAATTTGCACTTGTCCCCACACTCCATCAATTGGCTTTTTAAAAATCTTTTTTTGAAAATCTAAAAAGCTCAAACCTGGGCAGTACATGGATGGGAGGCCCAACTAATAAGTTGAAAACTATCCCAAAAGATGGCAACGAATAACCATTTCCATATTGACTCAGCAATCCATCTTTTCAAGGCTGGAAAAATGAGGACAGATTGTTGGGGGCAAGATAAGATGCTGACTTTGTGAAGTGTTTAAAGAGGGCTGTAAAGCACTGTGAAGCAGTGTGAAAGTCTAAGTGCTATTGCTATGTTAGAAGAAAATCATGTGGATAAATTACATAAAATCCCCAGCAGTCGCTTGACTTGGAAAATTTACCTGTCTCGTAACAAATAGCAGTTACCCCAATGACTCTTCTTCAGTCATTCTATGCCAGAGATATAGCCAAACTGGGCACCTAACCCCTGATGTGACAGCTCTACAGATTGGGAAATAATGCTGAAGGACAATCACATCAGACTTTTCCAAATACAGATAATTCTGATTAACAGCTTACATTAACTAAACAACTGAATATGTTTTTAGAACTGCAGGCTTTGCTAATGACAAAGAAAAGATTATCACTAGCTGCCCAGTTAGAAAGGAGAGATAAACTATCATATCAAGGTTAAAGCAAGAAGGACTACATGATAGTAATAGTAATCTCCCCTTATAATTTTCAAATATTACACAGAATCTTCAGCTTTTGTTTTAGCAACAGGGGCTGGAAATTTGATTTTTCAAAACAGACATTCATGAGACACAAGTTCCATCACATTGCTGATTTCATTCTGATATTGGACGAATATAGCTTGTATGGAATTCTTCAATGCCTAACATGCAAATAAGTAAGGCTTTGGTATCCAGGAACAGGGCCAGACATCACATATTTTATTTTAATAATTGGATTATAAATAAATTTTATTATAATTTCCTCAAGACAAAAATCAAGGCTCAGCTATCCATCTTAGACTTGGAACAAGACAGAATTCTGATCTAGAGAAAACGTTGGAGGGATATTTCAATTCCAAACAGGAGCAGTTTTAATTAAAAACTGACAGCCATTGTGAGCTGCTAACCAATTTATGCTTCTTACCATTATTGAAGACTTCAGTTTAAAGTCAGGACATGACTATCAATAGTCAGGACATCCTTATATTTAAATGGCACAATGTCTCTGTATGCTTCTGAAAATTAAAAAGGCTATCTAGAACGAATGTAACTTCATATTTTTTCAAGTGAAATCAGAGTACTCTTCAGAGATATTCCATGTATCTTCAAGTCCATCTCCAAGTCCACCTAGAGTTACATTTTGAATCTACCTGCTGTATATGGAAATTCAAGGTCAGTGTTTATGACACAAATCTCCACTAGGATCAAGAAGATCTGCAGGAACTCTGACCTAGCCTTCCCAACCCAGATGGCTGTTGCTGAGAAATTTCCCAAGGGTGGAGCTCAGTCTTCAACAAGGCAGAATGTGGGAGCCAGCTCCTTCCAACATCTTCAACAAATGTTCTCTTTCTATTTGATTGAAACTCTTTCTTCAAATCTTGAACAACGCAGGAAAAATAGGGCAGGAATCTCAATATTGTCTTCCAGTGCAAAGTAAGTGCACAATCCTTCATTAAGACTGAAACTCTGGTGGCGGCAAAGTTCAGTACTTCCTCTCATAAATTAGGCTCCTAGCAATTCAAGAAATCTAGGTTAGGCTTCCATCTTCCGTAGACACAATCTGTTGAAGGAGTTTCTGGGGGAGAAATAGAAGAAGGTTTTCAAACAAATATTGGAAAGGAATTTACATTATATGCGGGAAAAGAGTGAAATAGCAAAAGCAGAAATGTATACTTCTATTGAATAAAGGAAAGAACTGCATTAGATTTGGGTCTGATTCTGAAGCAGGATCTCTCTAAAGCAACTGGCACAATCAGAGTCATTATAAGATTTAAAGAAGCCCTAACAGGCACAAATATCACTTAACAGATTCTACCAAACTGATTCAAAATTACTAAAGGTAAGAACTGTGTCCCTTGAAAGCAAGCAATGGACAACTTATAGTGCCCCTGTGCCACTTATGACATTCTAAACATCTGGATATCATCCAACAGCATAGCATCTTGTGTTGGATAGCAGCATATGGTTATATTTCCTGGTTTCGAGGAGCAGAATTCCTATAAGAATTCAGTGAGATTCATTTATGTCTTAAGGAGCAAAAGATGAAAACAAAATCAACAAATTAGGAAAGGTCCCTAAGTGTAATAGTGGTGGAATTATACCAATAAACTTGCCTGTGCAAAGCACTTTGATTCTGAGCATCCATTTTTGAAGTGTTTACTCATACCAGAGGCAAGCTGGGCATGCAGGTCTCACCTGTGTGCAGAATGAGGAGCAACTGGTGTATAGAGTTGAGGGATTTTGCGGTTGAGTAGTGGGTGCAGGGCTTCCTTTAGACGCTGGTAATTCCTCTCTAGCTCTCTCAGGAATTCACGTTGGTCTGGTCCAATCAATGTCTTGCTTTTACGAAGGGCATCTTCACATCTAAGAAAATAGTCAGGTGGATATGCATCATGGTACTGGCTTACAGAGGCCTCAAAGGGTTTTCTGTCTCCTCCTTTGGGCTATTTACATTGTCTAACTTTTCCAACCTTAATGTAATTGCTCCCAGCTTCTAGCCTGAAATGCCCTCAAAGGGAGATAGATTTTTGAAGTGTCTATTAGATGTGGAAGGCTCTGGAGACAAGCTTTTCTTTTCAGATCACCCTTACTGAACTGCAGAAGCTTTGGCAATGAACGTATGTGCTGCAAAATGTATTCCTTTGAAGACATCCTTTCAAAAGATTGGCTTTACTTTTAGTTGTCTGGAACTTTTTAGAGGAAAAGCTGAAGATCAAGTTAATAAACATACTAAAGTTTTGCCAACCAAAAGGGGATTGTGTAGGCTTGGCTGACATTAAAGGAAACTATTTTCTTTCGTCCACTAAAGAACTGAAACAATTTTTGTTTTTTGCAAAACTCAGTACAAAAGACACAGCTGGGCAGAGAGCAAAGCTGCGTATATAGGATTCAAAAAGAGGTATTAACACAAATGAATTGAGGCAGCTTTGTTGCTTGATAAATGGCTATGTATAAGAGGCACTTCATCTATCATCTTTTACTGGACCAGAAAGAGCCAGATAAAAGTCTACCCTCACTCATGAAGCCCTCTGAACCAGTCCTATTTTTTTAGCCCAGCCTATCTCCATACAGTTGCTGTTGTAGGTATAAAATTAGGGGAGTTCTCCCCTCCCCAGCTTTCAATAGAAAATACTGCATTTATGCTGACTACCTCCTAAGTCCTGAAGAGGGTAAAAGATAGTCACTTTTGAGTTGAACTTGAATGCTGGTGAACATGTCCACATACTTTCTAAGCACTAACCAGAACATCTTTGCTTAGCTTCTGAGCTTAGATAAGGTTGGTTAGATGCTGCCACCTGCTGAAACTATACACAGGAGTCTCTTCTTACTTTATCTCCAGAACATCTAACAAAGAGAGGCTAAAGTTATTGGTGAGCCCCATATTTGAAAAGGACCTTTTACTTGGCTCTCCTCAGTTCATTAAAGGAACCTACTAATCCCAACCAGAGTCTATCCCTTGGAGCACTATACTCTGCTGAATTTTTGGGATCCTCACAACAGTTCTATTAACATAGATATGTATTACTTTGATATATTTTGTGTATGGAAGCAGGATGCAGGTCAACATAGTAAAAGCAGAATATTCCTTTAGCTCTTCTAGAGAGTACATAGCAGAGGCATCCTCCATCTCCATGCTCCAATACTCATAACAACCACCTCTTGGAGTTGTTATTCTGGAAAACAGAGTTGTTCCGGAAGGCTAGTTTTGTGAAACAGAATTCCAGTTAATCTTCTTTTAGCATAGCTGGAAGTTATTTTAATTGTAATGTGAATCAGGGAAATCTGGGTCTAAGAAGCAAGCGGTTTTAGGAAGTTACAAATTGCAGTTGGCCCTAGGTCCCCTCCATATGTAAATAATAGGGAAGTTTTAACAGCTATAGATGATTCTGAAGAACTACGTTATCCAGAGGAATATAAAGACCTAGCAGATGTGTTTAGCGAAAAGGACTGTGAAACATTACCACACACAGAACAACTGATTGTGCAACTGATTTAATTCCTGGAGCAAAGTTTCCAAAACCATGAATGTATGCCGTGACTCCAAAAGAGATGGAGGAAATGTTGACTTCCGGTTTGCCAGGCTTCGGTGACGGCAGGGATTCGCGATTCTGCGCGATCCCTGCCGTGCTAGCCATCTTGGTGCCTCCAATCCTGACGGATCTGGAGGATAAGGCTGCCCTGTTGGGGCAGCCGAAGAAAGGGGGGATCCGGACAGGGGTTGAGGGGTATCGCAGACCCCCTCCCCAGCCGGCAAAACCCCCTTTTCTCAAGGCGGTGGAGAGGCGGTCTTAATGGCCGCCACAAAGAAGCCGGCAACTGGCTTAAGAATGTGTAGGAGGAAGAAGGAGGAAGTTACAAAGTGAAAGTTCTTCTTGGCTGAACCAGGACTTTAAGGACATATTCAATATCTTGAAAACTTCTATTTTTTTTGGATGTTACAATGTTCCCAATGGAGGTTTCCTAAAGCGGCGAATGAAAGTGCTGAAAGGGAAAGTTACTCTCCCTCCCTTACGGAACTAACAAATGGACATGGAAAATCTGCTTTTTAACAGAAGGTAAAAATTTAAAGCCCTTTGTTACAAGTGGGAAGGGAGAGGTTTGGAAAAAAAAAATTTATACTAAGACTTTGTTGGAGGCCTTGAAGATTAAGAGACTAGAAGCTAATTGCAAAAAGGATTTAAAATACAGATTGGGGTTTTTTTCCTAACTGACATTACCCCAGGAAGAGAAACTGCAAAAGGAAGAATTTTGTGCTTTGCTTGGACTGTTGGATGACTTTGGGACTTTGGGGAATTGTTTTAAGTTTGGAAATATTTTGGTTGGCTTAATAACAAGAAGAGGATAAAGAAAAAGAAGAAGAAAAGTTTATAATGGCTCTATTTCTCGATGAACTAAGAAAACAATACGTAAAAATAAGGAAAGAAGGCAAGGACGCTATGGGAGAAGCCCTTTGCTTTTTAGAAATGGCGTTTGCTATTTGTCAGCAAATTCAACAACAGCTGGAAGAAGCGGAGGAAGACGAAGCCATTTTTAATGAACTAAAAAGCTTGATTAAGAAAGAAAGGAGAAAGAGAGGAGGGAAAAGGAAGGACTTAAGACTTAAAAAAATATCTATGAAAGGGAAAAATAAGATGCAAAATCAATATAATGCTAGAAAGCAAAAGGAAAGAAGAATACAACAGAGAGGGGAAGCCAAAAAGGCGGAGGTTAGGAGAGGAGTGGGTAAAAAGGCTAGGTGGGTCAAGAAAGAAAGGGAAAAGGGGGAAAAAAGTCACAAAGGTATAAAACAAGATGGGAAAAAGAAAACTTTTTTTAGGGACAAAGGGTAATGTATGATTAAAAAAAGGGGGGGATTCTGCAAAGTACACATGATAGTATTGTAGTATTTGTATTAAAAATAGAAAATTAGAATTTTATAAGATTCAATAAAAGATTAAAATATTAAAGTATAATGTTAAAATGTTTAATAATGATTTTAAGTTTTAATAAAATATTAAAGGAAATGTTTAAAATATTAGTTTAATTATAGAGTTTAACGGGCTAATGTGCTGATGTTATTATAGATTTATTATTGTAGTATTTGTTATTGAAATAGTAGAATGTACTAAGCAGAATCAGATTGGATTTAGGTGCTATTTTAAATGTCAATTTAGGGGAATGATAGAAAGGCATCATACTCTAGTGATTTCAGGAGAAATTATCTTTTTTTTATATTGGGAATGAGATAAATGTTTAAATGGAAAAGAATGGACAAAAGATAAAAAAATATTGACAAAGCAAGATGAAATATATAAAATAGAATTAAGAAGAGGGAAAAGCGGGGAGGAGTTATATAGAAGATATAGAATGGTAAACAAGATAGGTAACGGTATATAAGAAGAGCATGAATTTAATTGAAGTCCATACAAAAAGAGGTAATCTGGGGCCAAGCTACTTTCTAAAAGGAAGTTTTATGTTTTTGTGTTTTGTGTGTGTATGTTCAATTGAGAATTAATAAAATCTCGGAGGAATGTCAGATGAGAATAATTGTAAACAAGTCAGAGAGAAATATAAATATGATGATTTAATAGAGGATAAATATAGAAAAGGAATGTGATTGAATAAGAGTAAAGAGAAATAATGTGAAATTTGTTAAAGGGAATTTATGTGTCTATATGGAAATGGGGTAAATTAGAAGTATGCGATATAAAATAATATTTTACCTGCCTTGTAAAGATTTATAATGGAAAGAGGTTTTATGTTTTCAATGTTTAATGATGTTTTGTTTTGTTTGTCTTTAAAGTTAATAAAATTTGTTTTAAAAAAAAGAGATGGAGGAAATGAGACAATATATAGATAAAAATTTGGCACGTGGATTTATTCAACCCGGGAAATCACATATAGCTGCCCCTGTTTTATTTTGAGAGAAAAAAAGATGGTGGATTATGTTTTTGTGTTGATTTCCGCAGGCTCAATGCTATTTGTATAGATAATGTATATCCTTTACCACTGATCAACTATTTGTTAGCAACGTTAGCAACTGTCAGGTATTTTACAAAATTGGACTTACGAGAAGCCTACTATAGAGTTTGAATACGAGAGGGGGATCAATGGAAAACTACTTTTAATTGCCCCCTTGGAAGTTTTCAGTTTAACGTTATGCCATTTGGGTTGCAAGGGGCACCTGCTGTCTTCATGCAACTTATAAATGAAGTATTACAAGAATATTTATATCGTGGCATTCTAGTATATTTAGATGATATTTTAATTTATACCAAAACAATGGAGGAACATGTGACCTTAGTGAGAAAAGTTCTGAAAAAATTACTTGATACCAAATTATATGTGAAACTTTTGAAGTGCGAGTTTCACTGTACGTCATTAGATTATTTGGGTTCATATCCAATAAAGGAATAGAAATGGATCCCAATAAAGTCAGAGCTGTAGTTGATTGGAAAGAACCAAAAACATGAAAGCAATTGTAAAGTTTTTTAGGATTTGCGAACTTTTACCAGCAGTTTATTCCTAAATTCACGCAAAATGCTTTACCACTAACAGAATTGTTAAAAACTAAACATCAAGCACTAAAACCCAGACCTAGTCAACCCATTGTATGGTCACAGGAGTGTCAGCGAGCATTTGACAACCTGAAAGCTTTATTTGCTCAAGAGCCCATTTTAAAACATCCTGATACAACCAAAAGTTTTGTAGTACAAGCTGATGCAAATGATGTGGCTGTGGGGGCTGTCTTCTTACAGTATAACATTGATGGACAATTACAGCCACGTGCATATACATCACGGAAATTTACAATCACAGAACGCAGGTGGGCTATTTGGAAATAGGAGGCTTTTGCTGTAAAATGGGCACTTAGTACATGGAGACACCTATTAGAAGGGTTGAAAGAAAAATTCGAAGTTTGGACGGACCATAAAAATTTACTAGCATTACAGAAACCGAGAAAACTATCCCCTAAACAAGTAAGATGGGCTTTGTATTTTAAACGTTTTGATTTCCAGTTGCAATATGTTCCAGGAGGTTAAAACTTCATGGCAGATGCACTATCTAGACCAGGGGTCCCCAACCACCGGGCCGCAGACCGGTACGGGGCCGTGGATCATTTTGTACCGGGCCGCAAAGAAAATAAAAATAAAATAAAAATGGCGGCTTTCTTCGCCTTCGGTGAATGCTGCTGGGATCAGGGATCAAGGACACAAATGAAAGAAGGGGAGGGAGGAAGCAACCAAAGCCTGTCCTGCTCTCCGGCTCAGCGGCTTCGGTTTCCTCCCACCTCGTTCCTCTCTCAGTCACTCTCTCGCTCCTCCACCAGCCCAGGAAGAAACTGCTTCAAAGAAGCCGGCAGGGTGGCTTTTCCTGTCAGCGCAGCTCCTCCGAAGTGCCCGTTAACCCCCACCCCACCGCCCACGGTTCAATCCAGTGCTCCGTTCTGCCTGCCTGCCTGCCTGCCTTCGTTTCTGGTTGTTTCGGAGTAGCTTTCGCTGAGAATAATAACTATTCGCCTCTTTTACTCAGCTGAAGCTGCTCCAAAACAACCAGAAACGAAGGCAGGCAGGCAGACAGGCAGAACGGAGCACTGGATTGAATCGCGGGCGGCGGGGTGGGGGTGAACAGGCGCTTCGGAGGAGCTGCGCTGACAGGAAAAGCCACCCTGCCGGCTTCTTTGAAGCAGTTTCTTCCTGGGCTGGTGGAGGAGCGAGAGAGCGACTGAGAGAGGAACGAGGCAGACACCTGAGGGATAAGGCTGAGGGAGGGAGGGAGACACCTGAGGGATGAGGCTGAGAGAGGCAGGGCTGAGCGGCGGGGCTTCTCAGCCATCCTGCAGGGACTTGTCCTGAGCCGCGGAGACAGCTGTGGGCCGCCGCCGCCCAGCACTCAGTTTTGAAGGCGCTCCTCAGCCCGGCGCAGTTCCTGAATCTGCAGCTGAAACCCTCTGTTTTAAATATCCCAATAGAAGAGAATATCTATTGCTCAGGGTTGCAATGAGGAGGCATTGGCGCTTCCTGAACTTGGTGGTTTGCTGGCAGACGTTTTATTACCCGACTAGGTAACAACATCAAGATGTTATCTAGTCAGGTAATGAAACGTCTGCAAGCAAACCACCAAACTTGGACTCCTCCCACCCACCTCCTTGAAAAAGTGTCTTCCCCCCTCCCCCGGTCCTTGAAAAAGTTTTCTGCGTGAAACTGGTCCCTGGTACAAAAAGGTTGGGGACCACTGTTCTAGACTACCTCAATACAATATGTCTAGAGATGGTTATTCAGCCCATGATCTCTGTAGGACCGTCAACCGAACAAATTCAGATGTTGACCACAAAAGCGATAACCAAAAAGGAATTAGAAGAGGCTACAAAAATGGATGTATTGATAAAAACAAATAATAGTACCGGTTTACATAAAGATGGATTGTATTGGAGAGGGGATAAAATATATGTTCCATCAAATTGTAGGAAAAAGATATTATCCCAATATCATGATGTAAGGCAGGCTGGACATTTTGGATTTTTAAAAACACTACATTTGGTAAGGCGGCAGTTTTGGTGGCCATGTATGAGATCAGACATTGAACACTACCTTAAAGAATGCCACATTTGTGCTACTACGAAACCTCCAGTAGGAAAACCTTTAGGACTATTACAAGCTGTATCGGATCCAAACTGGCTGTGGCAAGATATAGCCAAGGACTTTATTGTGGAGTTGCCCAGCAGTAATGGATATACAGTAATCTGGACTATTATAGACTTGTTTTCAAAACAAGCTCACTTTATACCATGTAAAGGATTACCTTTGGCAACAAAATTAGCCAACCTGTTTATAAAACGTATATATAGATTACATGGCATACCTAGGAGGATAATAGAGGTGTGCAATTCACAGCACGATTTTGGAGAGTGTTTGTACGCCTTTTAGGATGCTCTCAAGGTCTTAGCTCTGCATACCATCCCAGCACCAATGGTGCTGCTGAAAGAGCTAATGCGATGATTGAAAGGTATTTGAGATCATATACATCTTATCAACAGCGAGAATGGGCTGATTTACTTCCATTTGCTGAAGTAGCATATAATAATGCTATACATGAAAGCACAGGATATAGCCCATTCCAGGTAGTAAATGGGATAGAATTTGTGCCAATTCCTGATTTATAATGTGATGAACAACAACCCATAAATGTCCAAATGTGGTCAAAAAATGTTCAGGATAGTTGGTAACTTTCAGTAAAACAGCACTAGACTATAAACATCAAGCAGACAAGAAAAGAGTATAAAGCATTCAAACCTGGAGATAATTTTTACCTATCAACTAAATATATAAAATTACATCTAAATAGTTGAAAATTGGGACCAAAATATATTGGTCCTTTCCAAATTACGAAAGTGATAAACCCCGTAACTGTAAAACTTAAATTGCCACCACGGTTACATCGAATACATCCTGTATTTCATGCTAGTTTACTTAAGCCTGTAGAATACATTGATATACTTCAACTTGAGGAATTTGTAATAGCTAAAGATGTAACCCATGCTGAAATTGATAAAATTCTAGATTTGCAGATATGTAGAAAAGTGTTACAATACTTAGTGAGATGGAAAGGTGTTGTGCCTCTGAGGTTTGAACCAGGTCAGTCAGCAGATGTAGGCTCGAGTGATGAGGAAGATCTGGCATTGAGATTCAAGCCTGCATTACTGAGCGACGTTGAGAGGAGTCTGGGGGAGGAGGAGGAGTTGAATCTGAGAGATGAGCCTGATTTATTAGAAGTTTCAGAGGCGTCTTCCTCTTCTGGAACTCCCTCCCTGATTGCACCTCAGGTGTGAACTGTTAATCAGGAAGGTGTGCCAGAGGCTTCAAGCGATGATGAAACTGCCAGATGCTGGCTTGATGCTAGGACTACGAGAAGATTGAGACGTCAATCTCAATTAGAAAAGAGACATCCAGCCAAGGATTAATTAAAGAGACTGACACGCCCCTTCAGGGGATATATAAGGAGCGTATTAACGCCTCTCCCCCGCTCGAAGCAAAGTGCCTTTTGGATTCGGAAGAATACGTTTGAAGCGGCTGTCATGAGTTATGGACAATTCGGACTTGCCAGACAGATTCCATGAAGACTGCCAAGGACTGTGAAAACAGAGCAGTTAATTCTTTTGGGTCTGGTTTTGTTTTGCTTGAATATTTGAACTCTGGAACTTTGGATTCTCACCTGTGGATACACGTGAGATAAGAACAGAAAGGATATCCTGAAACAGAAGCAACCTGGGTGAAAGTAGCAGATGTGTGTGCAAATAGACTGATAAGGCAATTTCACACTAAATATCCTGATAAACCTGGACCACAAGTAGACACATAATTAATGATATAATGTATATTGTTTTATAGACTGGTTCCTGGTAGAGGGGGACGCATGTCGCGACTATGCAACACACGCGTTTGCATCGAAGCCACAGCAACCTGAAGGATGGCATTCCTCTTCATCAGAATAAACTCTGTATCATAATAATATGCGCAGTCTATGTAAAATGCTGTGAGGTGAAGCTCTATGCATTAACCACGATTCATGTGATTGAGTTCATACGAATAATTATCATTAAAAATGGTAATCATGGGTAATAAGGGTAATCATGGGTAATGAAGGGTAATGAGGGGAAATCAGTATAAATATCGAGTCCCAGGAAACTCGGGTTAGATCCAACTTTATTTTGTTTGCTTAACTATTATCTCGGACTCCTTGCGGAGGAAGGAATAAACAATAAGCCTTTGTGCTACGAAATACTGAAGCGAAGAGTGTCTTATTTTCTTCCTGGATTTGTGCCAAAGAGTAGCTGAGACAAGCTTTCTAAAGTTATTATTGAAGAAACCTTTTTCTTCCCTGTACAAATTCTGGATATGTCTTTTCACTGACCTTCCCTATATAACTTGCAAAAGAAATCTCCTTCATTCTCCAAGACCATTTCTGGTATATCATCTTGGAGTTGTTTTTATGCTGCCCAAAAAGACATTTATTGACTCTATTATGAAGACTCATATAATCTAAATTGTTCTCTGCAAAGGGAGGAAAAGCACATGGGGATCTCAGCCTCATGTTAATCCCAGCAAAGATGTTCTGAAATAAAACAGTTGCATCTGGATTAATGTGAGAAGTTTGCAAGTTTTAAGGGTCATTTCTGGTGTAACACATCATACTTGGATGGCTATCTATATTGAGAATTTTGTCTAGAGATCTCCTTGGGTGGAGCCACTTCATTTTCTCACCCAAACTTTTATATTATGAGCATTTGAATCTATTGCAATTATAGATTAAATCTATTTTTACTGAAGTTATGTGATGCTGCTTTATCCTATGTTCTTGCACATTATTAACATTATTATTTGCAATGATTTTTGTAAGGCCCTAAATATGATGGAATAGCATATAAATGTAGTTACCAAATCATGAATTGAGCCTATGACGTTGTTTATTACCTCTTAGTGAAATCTTTGAAGCACAGTCGGAGTTTGTTGTGGTGTCGATAGAGCTTGGGGTCATCAGGGATTTCAGCCAAAAATACCTGTGCCACTTCCAGGGGACCCTGCAACAGAAAGGCCATGGAGATGTAGTATGGTAAGAATGCCTGAACTGGAGTCAGGATCTGGGACATACATGGAAAGATTTCTTTCCCTTGCCATTCCATTTAGGCCACTCTTAGACATTGTTATTTTTATTTAGTTATCAACCTGAATGCTGCCTCTTTCACTGGCATACCTTTGGAAGGCTTACACATTATAAAATAAAAAATAAAATAAAGCAAGAACCAAGAAAACAGTAATGCATACACCAAACTCAAACAATCTTAAATCCAAGATGCCCTTTCAAGAGAGCTAATCATTTCACCTTGCCTCAGAGCCTACTGAAAGAGGCACATTACTAATGTTTTATGAAAATACAGCAGGAATGAGGACCTCAGAAAAAAATGCTGTTCCAAGAGGCAGGTACAGCTATAGAGAAGACATGTCTCCTAGGACCCTTTAAAAAATGACATTGTTTTAAAATCAGGACCTGTAATACGTCAATTCTATTTGGTCTTACTGGTTGGGCAAAAATGACTGGTCTTAGAAGGCAGTCCTGTGGGTAACCAAAACCTGAGCCTAAGCCACAAAAGGGTTTAGAGGTGAAGATCAACACTGAATTGTACCTGGAAGCCCTCTGGTACCCACTGCATCAACATAATCACCTTGGGAGAGGGGAGGAGCTGGCGCCGAGACGATACGGCTTGCAATCGAGCTCTATGATTGCAGCCGATATCTTCGCCCCTGGCCGGTCCAAACGGACCTAAACCGTCCTGTAGGGACGGTTATTGTGAGGGGCGCACCCTGTGGATCCCAGGGACACCGCAAAGTCCCTGGATGACCCAGGAGAAGTCCCTTTTGCTGGCGGCGGAGAGGCAGCCCCCAAGCTGCTGAAGTCGGGGCAGCTCCGGAAAGGAAGAGGCTGAAAGAGAAAGTGTGTCGGCTGGGTGAGAAACTTTTTTTTTTTTCCAATACTTTGAGGTTTGAAAGGACACTTTGATTGCTAGAAGAAATCTGTGTGATTTTTGACAAAATTCAATAAGCGGTGTTTTTTTAAGGGAGACATCAAAGTGAGGCTTTATTTTTATTTTTTTATTTTTTTTGCTACCGGACTTCATTGTTACTTAGTAGATAACCGGACTGATTTCTTTATATATATATAATTTTTAAACTTTTTTTTCTAGGCTAGAGGCTCCCTTTGGTTATTTCTCTTTTTGTATATATATGTATATATTTCTTGTTCTTATTTTTTTAACTTCAACTATGCTTTTCTGAGAGGAGGGGGGAAAGTGAGAACTAAGAAACTTTGTAACACTGCCAACTAGAGGCTTGAAAATATCTTACTTGAAGTGGAGAGAACTGTGAAAGACTCCTTCTCAAGGACATTCTAATTTGATAAGATAGAGGGAAGAGCGCAGTAGAATATTATTACAGGTGTTCTTCTGGATTTCTATCAACAATTAAATATTTATGGCTTGGCTTTGAAGCCTGTGGGAAAGGGAAGTGAGTCATAACAAGAGCCTTGGACAACTAAATAGAGTGCAGTGTGTTGTTTCTTTTTTTTAATCTTTTTTTTTAGTTTCGCTACCCCCCGCCACTAGCATTATTGTAAGTTTTTATTTTAGTAATGTCTTTATTCTTACTTTTTATTTTCAAGGGGAAGCCTTAGAATTGTTTATTTTTACTGTTATTTTTATCTTTTTTTCCGTTTTCATTGGGATCTTTGCTTTTTCTATCTATGCTTTTGGATTATTTTAGCCTCCTTTTCTTTTTTTTTTAAATTGAGATTTTTTAGCTGGATTAAGGTGTGAAGAACCTGAAGAAATCTTTTTTGCATTGCTTTTTTTATTATTATTATTGGTTTTTCTTCTTCTTCTTATTTTTATTTTTTATTGTGGACTACCTCATAATTGGATTAGGGTCAGGAAGAACCTGAAGAACCTTTTTTCTTTTTTCCTCTTTTTTTTCTTTTTTGCTCTCCTTTACTACTGGGCTTTTTATTATTGGACTTTCCCACTCTGGATTATAATTGGCTATGTTTTTAATTGGATTAAAATTTGAAAGAATTTGAAGATCTTGAACCATTTAAAATGAGCAGGAAACCCATACCTCCGGGTGCTTCTACATCTACTTCTGCTTCCCCACCATCTGGAGGACAACGTTCAATGCAGGTAATGTTAAAGCAAGATAAAGAGCAAGAAAAAGTAACCTTACAGACGATTATGCAAGGAATTCAAGACCTTAAGATAAAAATAGATATCATTGAACAAAGAACAGGGAAGACTGAAGAAAAAGTGGAAAATATCCAACAGATGATGATGAAGTATGATGTGAGACTTCAAAAAGTTGAAGAAGAGGGTAAACGAAGAGAGAAGAAGATTGGAAATATTGATACTAGATTAATAGTGGTTGAACAAGAACAAAGTGGGATGCTGAAGTGGGAGATGGAGAGGTCAGAATTCTATCTTAGATTTCAAAATATAGAGGAAGAAAAAGGGCAAGATTTGGCTGCGATAATGATAGAAATCTTGGCTGATGCTTTGGAAATAACAAAGGCAAAGATGATGGATGGAGTAGATGAGATATATCGAGTTTCCACAAGATATGCGATGAGAAATAACCTACCCAGAGAAGTTCACATTAGATTTACTAAAAAATCCATCAAGACACAAATTCTACAAGCGGTAAGAGAGAAGATGTTGAAATATAAAGGCAAAGAAATCTTGGTCTTAAAACAAATACCTAGAAGAGTGAGAGAGATGAGAGGAGAATATCGATTTCTGACCAAAGTGTTATTGAAAAAGGAGGTGAATTATAGATGGCTGATCCCAGAAGGACTGATGTTTATATGGCAAGAACAGAGATATAGAATTGATTCAATTGAGAAAGCAGAACTCTTCTATGCAGAATTTTTTGGAAGGAGAGAGGAAGAAGCAGAAAAAGAGGTCCCATTAACTGAATCTCAAGAGGAACAAATGGAGATTGAAAAAGATGAAGGCGTAATAGGTGGACAGGTGGATATCAAAGACCAACGTGAACCAAGATGTATGAGACCTGCCAAACCTAAATATAAAATATCATCATGGAAGAGAAAAAACTGATCACAATGAATATAAATGGACTGAATTCAGCTGTTAAGAGAAGGAAGATTTTTCATAAATTAGGGAAATTAAAGTTTGATATAATTTGCTTACAAGAAGTACATATTAAAAAACAACATGAACAATTGTTAGTACAGCGAAAACTAGGGAAATTATTTACTTCTTTGACTCAATGTAAGAAAAGAGGAGTGGTTTTATATATTAAAGAGGCCATCCCCGCAAAATTGATTTACGCTGATGAAGATGGAAGAATATTAATGCTGGAAATGATGGATAATAATATAAAAATACTTTTGACTGCAATTTACGCTCCGAATGATAAACAAGAAGAATGCTATAAAAAATTACATATGAAAATGACTGGACTGGACTATGCTAATATAATTATGATGGGGGACTTTAATGGAATTGTGGACAATAAATTGGAATATATAGCAACAACAGCAAAGCACAATATAAAGACACTTCCTAAATCCTTTTTTAAAATGACAGATGAATTAATTTTAAAGGATATATGGAGAGAAAGAAATGCTAAAACCAAACAATATACTTTTTATTCAAATAGACACTTATCATGGTCCAGATTAGATATGGTCTGGATTTCAACAGAACTAACATCTAGTATCCAAGAAATAAACATTGAAGCAAGTACTTGGGCAGATCACAACCCATTGACTATTAAATGGAAGGGACAAAAAAAAAGATCGAGATGGACGTTAAATAATGCTATTTTAAAGGAGAAGGACTTTTCACAATGGTTCGAGAAAGAACTGGCCTTTTTTTTTAAAGAAAATAGAAAAGAAGATACTTCAGCGCAGAATGTTTGGGACACAATGAAGGCATATGCGAGAGGTTTGATAATAGACTACATAAGAAAAAAGAATATTAGGAAAAGGCAAACCACTAAAGCCCTGGAAGACGAGTATAAAAGACTTGAAAAAGAACTACAGAAAATGCCACAGAAAAAAGACATCAAATTGAAACTGGATATAACTAAACATAAAATGGACTTAATAGAGAAAGAAGAACTGGCACAGAATATTAGGAATGCTAAACAGAACTACTTTGAAGATGCAAATAAGCCAGGTAGATGGCTAGCATATAAGCTGAGAAAGGAGAAAGAGTCGAGGAAAATATCGCAGTTAATAGATAAGCAAGGTCAAGTTTGTTATGGCAATAAAGAGAAAAAGGAAATTATTCGAGATTTCTATGGACAATTATACAAGAAAGAGAACATTGACGAGGAAAAAGTTAAACAGTACTTGCAGAATGCAAACTTACCTAAGATATCTAAAGAGACTGAAGAAATGTTAGGAAGTAATATAACATGATGGAATTAAGTCAAGCACTTAAGAAACAAAATAATGGAAAAGCACCAGGTCCAGATGGGCTGCCTGCAGAATTCTACAAAATATTACAAGAATCATTGAGCATTCCACTTTTAGATGTTATGAATGAAGCAATGTTAAAGAAGACGATACCTAAAACATGGTCAGAGGCTTATATTACACTTATTCCAAAAGAGGAGGCTGATCCACTGCAAATTAAGAACTATAGACCGATTTCTCTATTAAATGCAGACTATAAGATTTTTGCTTCGATATTAGCAGAAAGACTTAAAAAATATTAGAATAATTTTATTCATTCAGATCAAAATGGATTCCTGCCAAAGAGACAAATTAGAGACAACATGAGAGTAATTTTGGACACTTTGGAATATTATGAGGCACATCCTGAAAAGCAAATGGCTTTGATATTTTTAGATGCCCAAAAGGCATTTGACAATGTGAATTGGAGATTTATGTTACTTTTACTGGAACAGATGGGTTTTGCTAGAAGATTTATCCAAGCAATAGAAGCAATTTATCATGAGCAAACAGCAAAGGTAATGATAGAGGGAGAATTTACAGACTCTATTAATATAAGAAAAGGCACAAGACAAGGATGTCCTCTTTCTCCCTTGTTATTTGTATTGACTTTGGAAGTGCTGAATAGAAATATTAGAGAAGATAAAACTATAAAAGGAATGAAAATTAAAAAGGAAGAATTTAAATTACAAGCCTTTGCAGATGATTTAGTTTTTATCTTGGAAGATCCTATAGAAACAGCTTCGAAGCTACTGGAAAAGATAGAGACATATGGTGAGGTGGCTGGTTTGAAAATAAACAAAGATAAAACAAAGATTTTGTCAAAGAACATGCTACTAAGACAAAGAGAAGAATTGGCAGATCTGTTGAAAATCCAAGTTATGAATAAGGTTAAGTATTTGGGGATATATTTGACATCAAGATGTAGTACATTAAAAGAGAATAATTATACTAAACTTAAACAACAGATAGCCTTAGACTTGAAGAAATGGGAAAATCTACAATTGTCATTAATAGGGAGGATTTCAACAATCAAGATGAATATTCTACCCAGAATTTTATTTTTGTTTCAAACAATACCAATTAGGCTTGGAAAAGACTATTTTGAGGATTTAAATAAAATTGTGCTGAAGTATATATGGCAAGGTAAGAAAGCGAGGATAAAGCTAAAGCTTTTGCAAGATGCTAGAACTAGAGGAGGGTTTGGCCTGCCTAATTGGGAGTTGTACTACCAAGCTGCAAATTTGATGTGGGTTAAGGAATGGATAACATTAAGGAAGACTAGATTGTTGACACTAGAAGGTCATGATTTGTTGTTGGGTTGGCATGCTTTTCTATGGTACAAGGGAACCAAAACACAGGGCCATTTTAGAAGACATTATATACGGGAGTCTTTGTGGCTAAATCGGGAAAAGATAACAAAACAATGTTATTTGAAAATTCCAGTTTGGTTATCGACGATAGAAGCATTTTCTTATCCTATAATTTATAAGAAGGAACAAACAGTTAGATATGGTGAAATATTGAATGAAAAGGGTGAACTTAAATCGATACAAAATTTAGAGGAACAAGGTATAAAGATGAATTGGTTTTCATATGTGCAAATACACTCAAGGTATGATGAAGATTCCAAAACAGAGGGATTTTATGATAAACAGACTGATTTAGATAAGATTTTGACAGGTACTGATGAAAAGGTGATTAAAAAACTATATGGTTACTTATTGGGAATTAAGCTAGAGGAAGAACAAGTTAAAGAAACTATGATTGCTTGGGGGAGGAATTTTGGATATGGGATTGACTTGGAGAAATGGCAGAAATTATGGTCGCAAAATTATAAAATGACAATGTCTACAGCTTATAAAGAAAATTTGTATAAGATGTTTTACAGGTGGCATTTCCCCCCGACAAGGATAGCAAGAATGTTTAAGAATAAATCGGAAAAATGTTGGAAATGTCATCAGACACCTGGTTCATATTACCATATGTGGCGGACTTGTGAGGATGCTAGAAAATACTGGACTAAAATCCGCATGTGGTTGGAAAAAATGACAAAGAAACATATAGACTTGAAACCAGAGCTTTTCTTATTGGGAATCCTACCAGATGTATACAGTAAAGATTTGAAATATTTGATTGTAAATGTATTAACTGCGGCTAGGATTGTATTTGCAAAAAATTGGAAAAATGAGAAAATTCCATTGCAGGAAGAAATTATTAAGAAAATATTGGAATGTGCTGAGATGAGTAGATTGACATTTGAAATTAGAGAGCAAGAAGATAAACAATTTTATAAAATTTGGGACCTTTTCTGTCAATGGTTGGACAATGAAATACAAAAATAGAATATTTAGAATGTTAGGTAATAAGGAATATTATTGATTGTTTCTTTTTTCTTTTTGTGCTACTTGACATTACATTTATAAAGTGTTTTTTTTTTTAGGATAGAACTGGTATGATTAAATGATTTGTTATAGAATAAATTACTTAAATTATAGTTATCTCATAAGGTATGAATGAATAAAAGTATAGTCAAATGATTTTCTTTTAATAATGATATGAAGATATATAAGTTTGGATTGATAATAAGAGTTATTATGTAACATAATTGTAATTGAGACTACGAAATTGAATGCACAAATCTGATGAACCAACTGACACACTGTTTGTATATAAGTATGGAAGAGAGCTGATGCTTTTATGTTTTGTCCGTTTTGTTTGTATGTTAAAAAACCAATAAAATTGTTTTCAAAAAAAAAAAACATAATCACCTTGTTTCTCCTGCCCCATCATGCTGGCCACTCCATTGCATCCTACAGTGACAACCTCTATACAGGTTCTGCCATAAATCACTGACAAACACAATCAATGCTGCTCCCAAAATACATCCCCAAACGTAAATCCCAGAATCTTCTGCAGTTGCTGTGTATCACATAACCAGGCCTGAAGCCTCTCTGCCTTCAATAAAACATTCTTCCCATTCTGTGGTTGAGTACCTGGTTGACTATGGTTCCAACACATCCCTGAAGCACCATCTGCAGCATCTTGGCATCAGCTGGTTCCTGGTGGGTGGCAAAAGCCAATTCCTGAGTCTTCTTCTGCATGTCCTCTATGGCTACTTCAATAGGAATAAGAATGATCTGGAGACAAGGCAAGGCAAGCATATTACCTTCTTGTATCTAAAACAATGTGTATAAATGCATAAAACCCCCACCCTATATAAAATTAGTTCCAATTCAAGTCTTGCATCAGGAAAATATGGACTTGTGTGCTCTACATACAGTATGTTATATTAAAGGTTATAACTGTCTGACTTCTCTCACGTAATTTAATTTACAATGAGTGCTTGTTACATTTACTATTTTGCATAATTTATTCTCAACTGACCTATTATAAAGCGCAGCCTAGGAATGCTACAGTTTGCAGAATTCTGCATTGCATTCACAGTGCAATATTTTCTAGCCATTTCTCTGTCTTAATTTAACTTTTCTGAGATTTTAAAAATGTACTGCTGAAACATTGTCAAGCTTACTTCCATATGTCATAAATTACAGTAATCTGAATTTTGCATACAAATCATATTCTACAATTTTTTCACTCCCAGTAATTGTGATCCCTGAAACCTTCACGAGCTGATTCTCCCATTACCTCTTCCTTGTGGATGACATTAATGCGAGTTTTGATGTAAGGGAAAGCATGAGAAGTGGTGAGCAGAGTCTTGCGCTTGAACTGCTCATGCAGATCCCCATGGGCTCGTCCATCCAATGTGAAAGGGGTGCAAAACATGAAAGTGCGCAGATTGTAGTTCTTGTCAAAATATGTGACACGGTCCTTCAGTTCATATGTGTCAAAGAAAGGCTCCACATAAGTCAACTGGATGTATGCCTATGACAAGACAAGAAAGGATCAGCATCCTTTCAGCACTGTTGCATCAGGTGCTTGCTTGCTTGGAGTTCAGATTATAATTTGAACAAGGACAAGTGAGTAGAGAAGAGAGCAGCTCCCCCAAACCCAGCACTGGATTCTTGGAGGGAGGAAACAGAATTAGCTTTCTAATAACCTTGCCATTTCAATAGTCTATAAGACAAGATATGTAGCTTATGGAATGAGAGGAGAAATCTTAAAGGCATTTCTACTGGGGTATATGTAGGATATGGGACACAGTGGTTCAGTGGCTAAGATGCTGAGTTTGTCAATCAGAATGGTCGGCAATTCAGTGGTTCAAATCCCTAGCACCGCATAATGGAGTGAGCTCCTGTTACTTGTCCAAGCTTCTGCCAACCTAACAGTTTGAAAGCATGTAAAAATGCAAGTAGAATAATAGGGACCACTTTGGTGGGAAGGTAACAGCATTCCGTGCACCTTCGGCGTTTAGTCATGCTGGCCACATGACCACGGAGACGTCTTCGGACACTGCTGGCTCTTCGGCTTTGTAACAGAGATGAGCACAACCCCCTAGAGCCAGAAACGACTAGCACATATGTGTAAGGGGAATCTTTACCTTTACCTATATGTAGTATGGAAGAAGAAATGTGGCAAATCACTTCTTACCTAGGAATATTTAGGAATTGCTATGCCTATCCACAGCTTCTTTATGCTCGTGTCTTCTTGGTTTAAATATATAGTCTGCCTGTAAAACAGCAATGTCTAATACTATGTACAGTAGAATCTACCTTATTGGGATCCAGTTTGGTCTTATCTACAGGATTGGAACCTTTGATGATTTCCACCATTTCATGCCCAAAACGTTCAGCATAAAACTCCTAAATGGAAAACAAAACAGGACAATTTTGCCAAGGCAAAAAGGTCTGAGATCATTCTGAATACCTCAGTCCATCAAAATGCATATTAACCACATGTCTAAGGACAAAATAATTCAATACTTCCTGTGGGATCAGTTTTCTTATCCCTGGCTTTCCCAGATTTGCTGCTCCAATGTGGGGCACATCTGTATACGTGAAATAAGTTGATATCACCGTCAACGAAGCAGTATGCTTAGTGACAGGTTGTCTCAAACCTACACAATTAAGAAAATATATCCTCTCACTGGATTGCCCCACCTAAGATCAGGAGAGAAGTAGCAGCAGATATTAAGAGAACTAAGCAAGATAATGACTCTCTGAGCAGACATATGTCCCAGGTTCATTGACTCAGTTATAGGAACAGCTTTATGGCAAAAACAGACATTCTTGAGGGTACACAAGAATAAAATTGAATTAAAAGATGGAGGAAGAAGACTATTGAGCAAAGAATAATATTAAACGGGGACTTGCCTGAAGGATCTGACCACCCTTATACTATTTGGAGGACCCTGATTAGGCTGAGAGTTGGAGTGTCTACATGTAATACAAATATGTTCAAGTGGAGATTCTCAGCAGATAACAACACCCTATGTGAATATGGAAACACGCAGAGCCTGGCCCATCTGCTGGTATGTCAGCTACTACCAGAAACATGTACCGATCATGACTTTTTTTTCACCAATAACAAAGCCAAGAATGACTTCATTCTGGCAGTTTAATGTTTGATCTAGACATGGAACAAGTAGAACAGTCATTACAATTGCATTCCTTTTAGTTTTCAACTATATCCTATTGGTAAATACTTCAAAAGAACAATTCAACACTTCCAGAAGTTAAATGGAAAGTTGAACAAAATTAATATGAGATTTTGAGCATTTCCAATAACTACCTTTTCTTCTTAAAATTGTGTCCAACAGAAACAAAATATTTTTCTTCATTTAATTATGTTTTATATAATTATATCCAGTGGTGGAATTCACATTTTTTACTACCGATTCTGTGGATGTGGCTTATTTGGTGGGCGTGGCTTGTGATCATGTGACTGGATGGGCGTGGCTTAGTGGTCATGTGACTGGGTGGGCATGGCTTGGTGG